>NC_068969.1:38833686-39144527 GCF_026419915.1 Harpia harpyja
TGAATGCACCACATAGCTGGAGTTTCTGTAAATGCAGGACAAAACTTGCTGAACCTCTTCTCCTCATTCTCTACCTACAGCTAATTTGTGCCACATGGAACTGACTCCACCACGGGGAAGACTTGAAAGCTGCAGAGGTAGATTCAGAGGACTGTTTTAAGATGTGATACATCTGCCTAGCAAAATGCTTGATTCCTCTCCATGAACTACAGGAGGAGGTGCCACATCTTTTTGCAAGTCTCCATGTATACTCAGAGCCAGTGACAATGACACCACCTCAGCTGCAGGTGTGCCTGGACACGCTAAAGCTTTATGTCAGGGCCATACTGAGTACTAAACACAGTAAAGGCACTTTCCTTTTCTATCCACATAAACCCATGCCTAATTATGTGTACAGTAACAAGGCTTCTCGTGCAGCCGCTACACCAAAATGAAAGGGTTAGCTCTCCCAAATTCCTTGCGCTAAGATCATCATGAAGAAAATGGGAAATAAGGCACAAACTGGCATCCCCAATGTCACCCAGGGAATATCTGACAGACCAAGAGTCAGATTTGGCTCTTTTCAACCAGAACAGATCCAGTTCTCTAACTATTCGGAGGTCCAGGCCAGGAAAAGCCAACCCAGAATGTGTGGGGTACAGCTACACAGGTCAGGAAGGACAGCATGGAAAAGGTGACATGGTTTTATTATTTGAACATGAATTGATCAGGTTCATAATCACAGATTGATAAAAAAGGAAGCCCAAGAAACAAATGCAGCCACCAACAAACCACTCACATCTCTTCTGTTCTAACACCTGTTCTTTCCCCAAAATCATGTATTGCTATTAGAAACAGACTTTGGAGAACTGAAGTAGGCTGTTCTTCAATCATAGTGAAAGAGCACTCACAAACAAAATCGCAACAATCAAAAAAGTGTTTGTTTTGATTTGGAGATGTCAGGGGATGGTCATTTGTCTAGAAACAAGCAATCAGTTAGTCCTTCTTGTTATCTCTAATTTGTCAAGCAGAATAAAGTAATGATTTTTACGTTTTTGGCTCTTATGCCTTTAATTTTCCCACCCGGTTCACTGCAGTAAATTCACTCGTCTTACCTACAACATCCTTAAAATTACACTTAGGTATGATATACATACGCTCTTCACAGAGACGACCCATCCAGCCATCTGGACATGAGCAGGCATTTGGTCGCTCACAGACACCACCATTCTCACATGGGAAGCGACACACAGCTGAAAAAAAAAAAAAATTTAACGACAAACTCAAGACAATTAATTAGAAGCTTAGTAATTCAGCATCTTGTACAGATGTTTGCAGTTGTAGAGTTTAGAGTAGAACAAAGAAATGTAGTGAAGTTCAGAAACATGACTTTGATTTCAAGGGCTACATCGTTTTCTGGCTCTGTGTGTGTAACTAGGTACTGTGAGCAAGAGTGTGGAAACCATTAAGACAATCAAAAATTGTCCATGGCAAGAATCAAAACTTAGAAGTTTCTGGCATGGTTGGGTAAATTATTTGGACAGTGTTTCAAGGCTGACACCATGCTTTAACTGCTCTTCCTGACTCATTCTTGTGAAAAACAGCACAAAACAAAACAAAACACCAAAACAAAACCAAAACCAACAAACAACCAACAAACCAAACCAAAACAAAAAGACCCCACCCCAAATGAAAACTATTACCCTTTTTTTTTCCCTCTCTTCTAAATTAACTCTAAAATAAAAATCAAGCTTCCTTCTAACCTTGGTAGGAAACACTAAGGTAATGCTGTCTTGCATAGTACAGGATTTGTTGAAAGTAAGATTAAACACTGTGGTAGAACAACCAATTTTTATTGCACTATCATCCCACATAATGAGAAGTGACCAACAAGGGTGCAGCAGTGGCACAGTGAAGTGTTTACCTGTGAAACCCAAAGTGTGATTATAAACCTCACTTCGCATTCCTGCTGACTGGTACTCCTTGGCTCGCACACCTGTTAATAAGCACCTGATCATAAAAGTGGGGAATTTGAAGTGGACTCTATCATGCTAGCCCAATATGTTGCCTGGACTGGACGGGCTTTGGACTTCTTCATCATTTCTATGACATTACACCGTATCTTGGCTAATACATCCAGGACTACTTTACAAAATCAATGGCAAGCTAAGTACAAACATGTTAGACTTAAAGATCATTGGAGGAAGTACAATTCTTGTCATATTGGTGTACATATATACAAAAGAACAAAAATTGTGGCTTCAAGATGATACTACAGAACAAATAAGTAATCAGGCTAACTTCTAATTAGTGGTAGTTATGAACACAGAGTAACCTCAGGAAACTCAGTCTAAACTGTTAATTGCATCCTATCTTTTATTAGTTACTAGGTGAGCAATAGTATGAGCTTAGGCTTTGAGTGTTTCAGATCTTGTTCAATGTTAGCATTAAATAGAAACAGTGGTTTCAGAAACACTGAAACACTATTCAGACCCGAGCTCCACACTGGAAAGAATGCAAATCTTCCCCTGATAGAACCAAACTTGAGTCACTCTTGCAGCTAAGCCATGCCAAGATGCAAGCTCCAGCTTGGAGTCTTTTGAAATGAGGCCAAAGCTTCTGCCATTTTAGTTTTTAATCCCAAAAGCCTTCCCATCAAATGTCAGCTGATAATGAGAATGGGAAGAGACCTTAAGCCCTGCCTGCTTCACAGAAGTTGCAATACTTTAACAGGTATTTTGAACAATTTTTGTTGTAAAGGTATCTATGACTATGCAGACAGCTTGTCTCTGGGTGTTGACTAAAGCAGAACAGTGTGCCAATCATTCCTTTGTTCAATGACAAACTATGAAACTTGAATCAAAAAGCATTTAAAGCTTTGTGTGATCCATGCCACTTAAACAATATTCCATGAATGTATAGTGGGATGGGAGGTAGGAGGTTTGTGTATAAATGATATCCCACAATAAATTCAAAGCCCATGAAAAATGGTCTCTGAAATGTATTTTCTCTCTCTCAGTCAATGGAGAAGATGCAGATATTTAATGAGTTACAGAAATTGCTTTGGATGGCAACTCCATCCCGCTCAGTGATCCAGGATCTTAGGCATAGATAGGCTTTTCCTGGATTTCTGCCCAGGCCCTGGTTGTGAAACTGAATGAGTAAGACGGTATCATCCCTAGGTGTGCACTTGTTATACACCAATTTAGGCAGGCAGAGACTCTGTGTCTGTAGCTGTGGGGATTATTCTTCACTTGACAGACAAGACCAGAGAAAGGCTTGGGGCAGGAAGTTAAGCTGGGATCTCATTCTCTTTTTTTGCTATCGTAAAAGCAAGCAGGGCATATGCAGTCCTGATGTGCTGGGGAGAGAAAGGGAACCATTAACTGTGACTTCAGTTAGTGGTAGCAGATCTCACATGGATGGTATCAATCTTAATCTTTGAGATCCCTTTGTAAATCCATGCCTGAGAGTTATCTCCACAGGACACAAAAGCATTACACTGCGGCAAGACAAACATGGGTAAGAAGGGGAAAAAAATAATTTCTGATATCTGTTCTCAGCTTTCCCAAAAGCTTTCCTGTGGTTGCAAGTGAACGATTTCCTCCATGCTTCAGACGCCCTTTCATAATGCTCTTATTTCCTGATGGGTTATGAACTTTTTGGCTGGCAGCTCCACACTGACCACTCCCAGTCAGCAAGACACGGACAGAGGGTGAATAAACAACACAGATTTTAGAGCATTTCAGAGAGAAAAAATTGGGGTCACACAAGCTGTGTGCATCTGTGCAGCCTGCTGAGTCCTGCAGGTGTTTACGATCAGCAGATCCAGGCTAATACTTCTCACCCCTGAAACTCAGATCAGAATCTGGCCTGCAACCTCTAACCAGCAGTGATTCAGGCAAGTGCAGCTGTGGTGAGAGCTCTCCCAAAGAAGCTAACGAAGTCTGCTTTTTAATTATAATATTTACGTTAACTAACCTGTTCAACCAGGCCAGAACATTTCAAGCAGGCTTAGGACACATTAATAATCAACTCACAGAGCCAAAACCAAGAAATGCAGCATGAGTCATTACAAAAAGTGCTTTCATGTCGCTTCTGATGTAGACCACAAAGGCTTGGGTCCTGTATGCCTTTTGTTAGGCAAATCCCTCAAATGAATTATAAAGCAGTTTTGAAAGATTATTTTGACATGTGTCATGAAAACACAGGTCAGTCCTCTCAGAAACATCTTTAGTCCTTTCTAGTTCCCCTTTTAGGTGAAAAGAGGGGGCGGAATTGTTATTCCTCTCCCTTAATACACCAAAAGGCAGGTTATTCTGCTTTGTTTTCCTGCACTACACCCTGATCATTTGTCCACCTCATCACGTCATTTTTTGAAATAATTTTCCCTAATACTTTTTCCTCTGAACAGTCCCAGTAGACTCCATGGTGTTGCAAACAGGACACATGTTTGACAGTACTCTGCAGATAAGCCCTTCTGGGTAATTTAAATAAATGAGTTTTTTAGCTCAACAAACCAAAAAGTGACATTTTCCTGCTGGTATGCCAAGGGTCGCAAGGTTAGACTTTGTCTTTGATATTTGGTTAAACCCATGAATTTTCTGCAGTACTTACTGTGTATTATTTAGTGAGCTCTATCAACCTATCCTTAAATATTTTATTGCAAAACAATTTTCAGGAGCTGCGAAGCTCTAAACACAGTGAGAGATTAAGCACCCACTGGAACTCTTACTTTTGTTTTCTGCAGTGCTTGATCTTTGTGAAAAACTGACTGGTAGTGCTTATCTGAAACAGCTTAGCATGTCAGAAAGATGACTGGTTCTGTCACTTTCTCACAAAAGATGGGAGGAGAGAGGATCTTAGGTGTGGGATACAACATTGTAGCAAAAGAAACTGCAAGATTAGCAAGAACTAAAGAGAAAAATTGTGGAAGCCCTCTCTTTCACCTGGAAATAAAGCAACACCCTGCAATTTAAATGCCCTGGGTGAAACCATGACTGCACTGGAACTAGCAAAAATTTCACCGTCATTTTTATTGCAGCTAGGATGACACCTCCGTGCAAGTTAAGATATGCTTCTGTTCATAAAAAGACTTACCTTTGCAGGTAGGTGGTGTTGTCCATGTTCCATTTTCTAAGCAAATGCTCCGCAGTGGCCCCTCCAGCATGTACCCACTGTAGCATGAATAGGTGATCATGTCTCCATACTGATAGAAGCTACCACGAACCAGAGCATTCTCTATGTGAGCTGGGGGGCCGCAAGATATCTCTAAACAAAGAGAAATCATCAAGAGGTTGCTGAGCTGCAATGCCTACATGATACAGTTTCTAACCCTAGACACAGCGCTTTGCACAAAAGACCTGGGAGGTGCGAGAGAGAAACCTGTGATGGGAAATCAGTAAGTAGGACTTCTTCATGGTGCAGATACTCACAGGGAAAACCTGTACGTACACCCAGTGAGCAGGGAGTTGGCCAGGAACAGTGGTTTTAGGTAATTCAACAATGGCTGTATCCACCATATAGACCAGAAACTTTCAGATGATCCCAGGATATACATGAGACTGGGTTTGTAGAGTGAGGTGATGTCATTGTCTGAACTAAACAATATTGTTTGCAAGAAGCCAAAAAGCTTTCAGACATGCCTGCAAAAGGACACTATGCCTTCTGTCAGTGTCAATAAATACAATAAAAGGCAGCACCTCTCCCTACAACCCTTGTCTCATCACCCATAACCTCACAGGAATAATTCTCAGGATATTTACGGTATCCAACAACCAATCCCAGCTCCAGTGCTTGCAAAAGGTAAACTGAGAAGAAAATTACAGTAGGGCCTAGTAGATAGTAGGATGAATGCTCTTGGGGCATCAACCCACATAGACATATTCTGGATCCTTTTGAAGAAACAACTCTGTAAGAAAGAACAAAGAAACAGCTCTTCTGTAGAGCTTCTTAGGTCAGCTTTATGTGCCTGAATCTCTTGGAGTGACCCACCTCTCCAAATGGCAATAGCAGACAAAAGCTCTCTTCTTCCAGAATAACTGCATCTAGGTGGAGAGCTCTGCTGACATGTCTGTGCTGTCACACTCCTGTGTGATACAGCTGTGGTCAGCAGACCTCTGGAAAGTACCAAGCCTCTGCAGAACTGCACCTCATGTACTTACTTTCACACTTAGCTGCTGCTGGAGTCCAGGTCTCATCAGCATTACAGGTGATCACAGACTGCCCTTTCAGCTCGTAGCCTTCCCTGCACCTGATGGATATGTTCTGACCAACATAAAAATCCACCTCAGACAGAAGGGCATTCTCTGGGATTATGAAAGGCACAGGACAAGGGTTTGCTGTTCAAAGAAAGGGTGTGAGCGAAAAGAAGAAGGGACGAAAAAGGGATGGAAGGAGGGAAGAGAATACTTTAGAATAGTTTACAGAAATGGATGCTGCACACAAGTCCAATTTGTAATTTTATGTAAAATTATGAGATTTGGGTGATCAAATAATAATAAAAAGTTTGATTCTCCCAATAGTCAATTGTAGACAACAATAAGGTCTCCGTTTTGCCTTCTGCTCCAAATTTTTCTCTCACCTGCTGCTCATATAACAAGTGGTTGACTACAATTGACTCCATTTTATGTCAGCTTTCCAACTAAAGGGAGCTACGGAGAACACAGCTCATTCTTTTACTGTCAATAAAATATACTCAGAAAAGTTAATGCTTTCACATGTCTCAGTAACTGCTCCCTTTGTTCCTCTGTAAAAAGGGGATTCACACCAACAAATGTCCCCAAGTAGGCCAAACCAATTTTTTAAACTACAAGTGACAAATTCTGCTCATGGCCACTCCAGAAGAAAATTACAGGACATTTCCACAAAGATCTGCAGAACTTGCTCTCGTTTACTGTCAGTTTAAATGAAGAGCAGTGTAGCCTTTAGTGCTTACAAATTGAGACCACTTTTTCATTACAAAGCAAACACACACGTTTACAGAGAGGCAAGGGATTACTCCATCTTCCATCTCTTGTGCACTCTGCTGCAGGCTCCCCTTCCAAGCTGTATCCCCTCTCACAGAAATATGCTATTGTACTGCCGACTGTATTGTTTTCATAAATAGCCTTCCCATTCAGCAAGAAAACTGGAACTTTGCATCTGGTCTCTGCAAAGGAAGAGCTCTCATTAATTCAGCTTGATATTAGAGCTGGACTTCCAACAATTCCTGAATTACTCACACAGTATGTTTGAAGTAACAACCACAGACTAATAAATCATGAAGAGCATTGAGGGAGAGTTCAGTAGCCCTGGGAAGCAAATATAGCCCAGCTATGGAAGGAGCTCCTCCCAGTGATGAAGAAAAGCCACAGCTGCATGTTTTTCAGGTCAGCAAAATGTGGCAGTGCTGGGGAGGAGAGAACACATTTATGACTTCATACTGGGGCAGAACATGGAAGTGGTTTGTTCTTGCCATTGAGAGACACCCCAGAAACTTGCAGCCCTTTGCACCTTTCTTTTCACCTGACTAGAAATACCAGATAAGATGCAGGATGGGTTTGGTGCAAGATGCCAACACTTAACTAATTGCTCCCCTGAAGATTCTCAACTGTGTTTCTGAAGCCAGCAGGCAGACAGTCCAAGCTGGGTTACCACTCTTACACAAGAGACTGTTCTGCATCCCATTTTCCATTTTATTTTACTAGGTGGTCTGTGTAATGGACTGAAGATTAAACTATCAGACAGACAGGCAAGAGGAAGAGAGGAACTGGTGAAGTGTCTGTGCTCAACCTTGTTCAAGATGGTCTTCTTGACATCTGTTCAGCACTGCCAGTGTGTGACTTTTCTTAGGTGCCTGGCTAGGTACTACAGACCTCCTCTCTGATGCGGATGTCCTCATCAACTTTCCAGGTTGCTACTATAAGGTCTGCAAAGCATTACACCACTGTAGTGCACAGTGATCTGTGCATTGTGTGGTTGCCCAACACTGCATCTGATGGTCCCTAGCCCTCACGCAGTTTTCATGGCTCTGGTGACAGGAACCTAACACCTGCCTTGAGTGGAAAATCATTATCTGTCTTACTTCGGTGAAGCTATCACAGCATGCTGGTCCTCTCTGAACCTGTGTGCACGGCTGGGTGTGGAGATATCGACATGTCAGCTCCATGTAAGAACGCCAGGAGCAACTATGAAAAGAAGCAGGACGCTGGGTCTAGAGTCTAGCTTGGGAGACCTGAGGTATATGCAGCAAGGACAAGAACAGCCTGAAAGGAAGTGCGATGGGCAAGAAATGAACTAGTGTGTTTCTAAGAGGAAAGGAAAAGCGTGAAGCTCAGACTTTGTATTTTCATGGCAAAGAGGCCAGGTATGGAGAACACTCATACTTAAAAGTTAATGATACTGCAATTTAATAAGCTTCTATATGCTTTATATTTTGGACAGAGTCATCCAACAATATTCAAACTTGGGGTCTTAAGTTTTTGTTCTGTTTTTGTGTTGACAGCCTTGCTTCCACCTACTACTGCCCAATCCATATGACACAGACAGTTCTTGCTCGGCACTCATTCTGCTTTGTAACATGAGTAACAGGACCTACTGAGGCAGCACCTCAAAGCAGTAATTTGCAAAATGGTACATATCGTGCATTCATGGTGTTCGTTCATGTGAAGAGTGTGGAGATTAAAGGCTGAGCTGTTGATACTGTCCTTGGGTCCCAAAGTTCAGAAAAAGAATATAGACTTAATTGACTACAGAAGGCTGCTGGGAGAAAAGTCACTTGTCCTCACAGTCCATCACCTTTTGTTAGGTGATGGTTTGATTTTCTGAGATGGCAAGTAACTTCTTCTTAAGTTTGTTAAAGTGCAGATTAAAACTTTAGGAAAAATGATGTCTAAGCTCTTTCTGGCTTGGTAACAGGCAGTGCTCCTTGTGACACATTTCTTTTTTCAGGCACCATTTTTAAGGCACATTACAGAATTGTTTCCCAAAAGCAGCTCAATGCCTGGATCATATGATATGCATGCATAAGTGAGGAGCTATTGCTTATCCCAGATCGGAATCTGCCAGGCCATGAAACCGAACAGTTACCTTCACACAATGGCAAGGGTTTACTCCAGCTCCCATTGGCAAGACATGTGATATTCTGGGGTCCAACAAGATGGTATCCAGAGTTGCACACAAAGGTTACATTACTTCTGTATGTGCTTCCTGTAGAAATGACCTCTGCTTTTTCTATTGAGGGATGCAGCCCACAAGTAATTCCTAGGAAAGGAGAAAACATTTTGGTTTTATACAGACAATGAAGGCCATTCTGTCTATGTGTTACACACTGTCTGACAGCTCTGTTCACACACTGAATTAATGGAAAGATGGGAAGAAAGAAGCTGTGAAATATTATATGGAGAAGGGTTATACAATGCCTTGCCTGTCCTCTCTCCTGGAGTTCAGGCTGCAGACACCTGAGAGAGAATGTGCCCAAACATATCTGGTGGTGTTGTAAGCTATGAGGTGTGTTTAATCAGAGCGATCCAGAATATTTCTTCTGAGCAGGCCAGAGGGTGCTTCTGCAGTCTCCTTTGCTCCCTGTACAGTAGAAGGTGATCTCAAGATGTCCCCAAGAAAAATGACCGTAGTTAAGAAGGATCTTGCCCCCCGTCCCACACTTACTGTGGGGACCAGGCAAATTGGTCAAAGGTGAGAGAGAAGAATGCAAGGAGTAGGATTATGACATCACCATGAGAAGATGGGAAATGATTTACTGGTAGAGACTATAAAATCTTAGCATTTTATTTATAAGCTGTATGAAGTAAGTCATAAATCCTTCTATGCTCCCACAATTAATCACCTTCTTCTGCACGGTGAGCCAAGATTTGATCCTAGGGAGCAGACTCTTGATCTCCAGACATACAGAGCGGCCAGGAAGTATTAGCCTTGGCATGGCAGAGATGAACCATCCCAGCACATGATGTCCAAGGCCCTGCACACCACAATGCAAGGCAAATAAAATACAGCAGGCCACACTCCTCCCCTACTGACCTGAGCACAACTCCAAGCTTGTGCCATTGTAATGTGCCAAAAGGAGCTCCCTTCAGATCAGAGAGGAACTGCCAGTGAGAACTTCTCTGCTGGCTTTTCCTCTGGCTCCTCCTGTTACAGCCCTCCAGCTGGAGGGCGAGACTGGGAGGAAGCCAGCAAAAACACTCTCTCAGTTTGTTCCCCTGCTCTCTTGGAAAACTGCCACCATGTTGCTCTGCTTGCTACTTACGTGTGCATGAAGGGGCGGAGGGGCTCCACTTCTTGTCAACGTGGCAAATCCTTCGGCTTGGTCCCTGTAGCTCAAATCCAGGGTCACAGCTGTAAAAAACCTCACTGCCGAACAGGAACTCCTCTACCTGAACAGATCCATTTTCTATCATGTCCGGGGGTCCACATGATACTCCTATAACGTAAAGAATATGTTGCAGTCAGACATAATGCATATGGCCTGTCCTGTCCACAGCTCCTCCACAGGTTTTACTCTGAGAAACAAGGAAAGAACACAGCGTTTATTTGGGCATTCCCAGACATTTGCCCCTAAGTAGCAGAACAGTATCATGCTTGGTGCTTTCAGTTCCTGCTAAAAGACAAAATCTGTTGCAGCTGTGCTGGCAGGAAGCCTCAGAAAATTCCACTGTTGCCACTTACAGCCAACAGCTGAAGTCCATGTAAGTAGTCATACAGACAACTCCTATTTTGGCACTGCAGTCAGTAGGCATCAGATATCTTGCAGAATTGAAGTACCTTTGAGAATGAGTATCCACAGAGTTAACGTTCGAGGATGCTAAGTACCTGTGATTCCTGGCAACTAACGTGTTCAGAAGTCCTCAGTAACCCCAGAAATCATGACCTCAGGTGTCAGAACTATTTAAACTTGGAAGCTGTCTGCACAGCTTTCTTAGGGATACAGAAGCAAGGCAGAATGGCGTAGTGATTTCCTTCACACTATTACTGGCACACACCAGCAATTCTGCAACTCTTCCAGGCTGTTATCGGTGGTACTTACCAAAAATTTTTAGGCAAATGCAGACAGTATGAGTTATAAAGCAAAACGAATATTAGTGTTTTCTGTTGTGTAAAATCACCCTTGACCAACATTAAGTAATAAACTCAGATGGAACGTACTTCTGCACACTGGCACTGTGCCACTCCAAAGCTTGTCTTCTCGGCAAGTCCGTTCTGCATCACCCTGTGAAAAAGAAGAAAATGCTTGAAGAACAACTTTACTTAGTCAACTTGTTTCTTGCATCAACTCTAGTATCCAGCAAGGCCAGGACATTTTCCCACCATGTGCAACCCACATAAAGAGATAGTTAGATGCTGTGGAGCAAGTCTACTAGCAGAATTTAGGGCAGAACTCCTTCCTGCAAAGTGATGGATATTACTTATAAACCAAAAATTTGTGGGGCCAGTTAGTCAGTTATCTTGCCCTTCTCCCTGGAGTATCCCCTTTCTTGTCAGTTTTACCATTCTTGTTCCCAGGAATGTGTTACAACAACAAATTTTCTCCTTCCAGGACTCACTCATAGAAAATCTAACTAGCATTTTTTTCAACAACAGTGTTTTATAAATTTAATGTGCTGATTTTGTCCACATCCCAAACACTAATTCTTTAAATTTGCTTATAAATAATGTTATTTCTTTCTTACGTACAGGCTTTATAGCCAGTCTAATAGCCCAGGATTTATTTCTTATTTTGTTCCAAGACATGGAGAACAACTTCTAAATTTGTCCCTTGAAGTAATGTACTTTCATTACAAAGCAAACCCATTGACAAGGGCAGCTGTTTGACATGAGTGCTGTATGGCATCACACGCAGCACACTTTGCTTCCTGAAGGAAAAAAAGGCCTTCTCTTCAACAGCAGGGAGACAGATTGACGCTAGGGGGCGAAGCTGGAATACAAAGCTTAGAAGGACTTTTTACCGTACGAAAGCACTGGCTTATTACCTACAAAAATTACTTGAAACAGCAACGCTACTTATCTGTCTAAATACCAACTCACCCCTCCATCACCAGTGATATTACATACATGGCAACATAATGCAAATTAAATTTATTGTTACCTAAGCATTCTCTATTTACATGCATGAAGTTTTTGATTTATTATTGGTGTTATGACAGTACAAAGGAAGCACAATCCTGCATTCTGCTCGATACTCACAAAACACAGCGTTAAGAGCCAGCCTCTGTCCTGGAGACACCTCACCACCTCATGCCTCTGGACATGACTGCCCTACTCTGCCATCACCTGGGATCATGGAGGCCATGCTGTGACTCAGCAACATACTTTCATTTCTGAATTCACTGCAGCTTTTGAAAACACACCTGAATTGGCTTGCCTGAGTCCTGATAATGGTACAGCAGTGCTGCTCCAGAGCTCAGGTGGGGATAAGAGCCCAATGCTCATAATAAAAACAATTGTCAGAAAAGAACTTTGTTCCCTTCTCCATCAGGGAATAAAGCCGCCATTGAACAAACTGGAATCCCTTTGCTTTACTAAAACAAGAGATACCACTTTCATACCATCTAGCAATGTCATAGAACTGAGGGCAGCGGAGTTTATCAGGAGCTTTGAGTCTGAAAGGCACAATGCAGCGGACATAATGCTCGAGACATTATGAAATCAAGGGAAGAATGCAGACTACCTCTGACCAGAAAACCAGTTCAAGAGAGCAATACCTGAGAAATTAACTCTTCCATGATTTATGGTCACAAGTATATATAATGCTGTATTTGCAGAGGGCTGAAACAACCTTCTGTTAAAAAAACCAAACCAACACTGAAAGGTATCTGCTGAACATGTATCTCTGAACAGGATGCTTATATTTGCTTCAATTATACCCTTAAGTCATTCAAGGACTATCCCAGACATAGCAGGAGCATTCTACAGACAATAACACCACCACCAGCAGATATCCAACTTCTGTGGCAGTTAAGGGAATATATCAATATGGACCAGACATAATACATTCTCACATTCATCACACAAGAACTGAAAATGACAACTAAAGGTTTAGAGTGGTGGAGATTTGAGCTTGCTTACTTGTAATTCATAGCCAGAATCACATTTATAAAGAATCACATCTTTGTAATTGTATTTAGTGCCAACCACAAATCCATGCTTTGGAGTCTCTGGGGTCCCACAGGACACAGGAATGCAGATCTCATCCGAAAATGGTGGCACCCAAACGCCACTCTCCTGAAAAATAAATATAATTAAAAGTGTGAAGGCACCACTTTATATGCTTAATTCATATCTAAATGAAAAAGTTAGGAAAATCATAGTAGAAGCACCCAATGGCTGTGGGGGTACAGATGTGGTTAATGTAGTATGGTCTGTGTAATCCTTAATAAAACTCAGTAATTTAAAGTAACACTTTTAAGATGTCAACATAGACGGGAGCTCAGCTTTGGCAGAATTGTTCAGCTTAGACTTATAAGATGGAAGGAACAAAAAGTAAATGGGTAAATAGAAGCTTGGAAAAGCAAGTTCACTTGTACAATGTCACCTAATAGCTCAGGCAACACATCAGGAGAAGAATGAAAACTGCAGCTTCCTGATTTTACGTTCTGTACTTCTCTCCTGGCTGAATGTCTAAGACCATGACTGCGTGCTTCAGCTGCCTTCCCAGGCTCTCTAAGGGAAGTCCAATATCTGAAGAGATGCTCATCAAACACACCTACTCCTACTTCCACAGATATTTGAAACAGCAAAATAAGGAGAAAACCTTTCCTTATGAAGTGCTGATTCTGCAGAAACATGCATGCTTAGCTTTTTTCATATGAGCAGACTTACTGACTAAATTTAAAGAGTCCATTTACAAGCTTAAGTCAAGGTTGTCCACAGCTAATGTGACAAGAGGTTACTAGAAGAACTGATGAGGATGTCTGCTCTTCAACATACAGAGAGGATTCAAGTTTCTGCAGCTTGACAGTGGATTAAAATGTGTGCTGCCTGTTATTCTGGAGAAAAAGAACGCTGCACGCCATCCTCAAAACACAGCAGAAATCTTGGACATAATTTTTTAAAATCTTGGACACATTTCCCTGAAATGTGAGAAAAGGAATGCTTTCCTAAAGGACAGCATTAGTTTTCAATGCAAGAAGAAATCAGTAATTTCTAGTTCTGAAAGTCTATGCATGGAAAACTAATTGCTCTTACCAGGCAACAAGGAAGCATATTACATTTTGCAGGACATGCTTTAAATTTTTTTGTTGTGTGCAATTAAGGGCTAAGAGCTAACGAGGGCATGAGGAGGACTCTTGAATTCAGTGAAGCCGGCAAAATAAAACAGTGCAAATAACACTATACCTTGCATGTAGATGTGCTTGCTCCCACCAGAGTATAGCCTTCTACACATGACAAAGTGATGTTTGTGTTCACAATGAAGTTGTCCCCACGTACAATTACATGGGTGATATTTCCCGGGAGTGGACACTTTCTGGGGCAACAGGAAATAATTTGAGGAGACCACTGTCCATCTTCCTGGCAAATGCATACATCCACCTCTGTCACCATTGTGTAGCCTTCCAGGCATCTGCAACACAGCATGAAGTCCTGACCACAGAGACACAGCTGGGGATGAGCTAACCCATAAATTCTGAATTTAGGCAGTAATTTTTCAGCATTAGTTGTTTATAAGCACACCTTGGGATTTCTCTATTATTTCAAGGCAACCCTGTAAGAAGCATGCCTGGACTGAGTTTATCCTGTTTCAAGAGCTGGAAGCTTCAGACTTCATCTCCAGTTGCTTCATGCTGCTGCAGCACCACAATGGAAAGTGAGTTGGTGGCTTTAGCGCTTGGAGGGTACTGAACGCTTTAGTGCAGTTCCTGCACTGCCCTTCCCTTTGCAAGGAGGGCTTTTGGTTAGGTAAACAGTGTGTGAGTGCCAAGCAGTTCTAAAGATGATCTCACTTTCTTCCAAGAACAAACCAAGCCTTAGGCTGACCACAGGCTGTTTGCTTAGACACTTAAGGCTGATTCATTCTGTTCCACATGGTGCTTCACCAAGAGCAACTCAACTGGCTTGCACAAGTGGGTTCACTTGTAGAAAGGCAGACACAAGCACCCCCTTCACCTTGTTAAAGATGCATGGAAATGACTGATATTGTTAAATTCATCCACATGCCATCTCCCAGTTCTGTCCCATACTAATATTTGCTTTTACTGCCAAAACCCCATCTCCTCTTCTGCCAAGGAATTCCTCACCTTGGAGAAAGAGATCTGCAGTGTGCACACTTCAGGAAATTAACAAAACCCCCTTTCTCTCATACTGGACAAAGGAGTAATTTCACATCAGCAACGCTTGCTGACAGTGCAGTGTTGCAGTACAGAAAATGGGACAAGAGGGAGATCAGCCTTTCTGTATTACAACAGGCACCTGAAGCAGAAGGAAGACATAAATGGGATGCCAAAACGGGAGAAAAATTGCACACTCCACTGACTGTTACTGCCACCTGCTAAGAAAACCTGAATGTCCAGACCAGTGTTTCAGAGGAGGAGGAGAGGAACACAAAGGGGAATGGGAAACTAAAGGTGGTGGAGGAGTGCAGCCCAACAGGCTGAAATACCTTGCTGGAATTCTGACAGTGGTCCAAATAATATTTTATATGTGCATGGGAACATGGGCTTTGTTAATCTGAGCATATGATAGGGCATAACTTTTCTTCCAGGTCTTTTAAAAACTTGCACTAACTGAGGGTGCATAAACCTATCTTCATACCTTCCATCTCCATTCCTTCAGAGCTTTTACGGAAACAGAATGGCAGCAGCATTCTTACCTGTACTGGACTTTGCTCCCATAGGTGTAACTATTGCCAAGAACCTCTGCGTTTGGGATAGAAGGTGGTGGGCCACAGCTTAACAGCTCACAGCTTGGGTATGGCTTCTTCCAGACACCAGTCTCCACGCAAGTCAGTTCTGGACTCCCCCGCATGACAAAACCTGTCAAGCAGGTGTAGATGATGGTGTTCTCATCTGTAGAGCTGCTCCCATTGATAAATGTGTTGGGGATGATGGGTGGAGAGCCACAGGAAATCTGCCCGCAGCGAGGAAACCCAGAACTCCACTTGCCAGCAGCCTCACAGTTGACTACAGAAGGCCCTAGCAGTTTGAACCCCTCCAGGCACTGAAACTGAGCACTCTTCCCACAGCTGAAATGTGTACCAAGAACGAACCCATTCTGAATCTGTGGTGTAGGACACAGACAGGGTAGGCAAGATGGGAGGCTTCCACTCCAGGAACCATTGGACAAACATTGCCGTAAAGGATTGCCATGCAGCTCATAACCAGGGAAGCACACATACTGGGCAAATTCCCCATAGGTAAAGCCTGAGCCATTCAGAAAGCCATGGGAGATGTCCTCAGGAGGTCCACAAATGACTGGCTCACAGTGTGGAGCTTCTGAATCCCAGGTACCATCACTCTGACAAGTAAGCATAGACACTCCTTGCAGGCTGTATCCTTCGTTGCAGTGATAGTGCACTTCTTTCTTAAAGCCAAAATCTGAGCCACTAGTTCTCCCATTGGGAAGAGGCAGCGGCACAGGGCAGGTCACAGCTTTGCAAACTGGAGCAATTCCACTCCAGCTTCCGTTTGCAAGGCAGACCCTACTCCTGTCCCCATCTAACACAAACCCTTCATTGCAGCTGTACTCTGTATGTCTCTGGAATGTGTACTCCTCTCCAGTCACCTGACCATTCTCCAAAACTGATGGTGGGCTGCAGGAAACAGGAATGCAAAGAGGTTCACTGCCACCCCATTTCTGGTTCTCTTGGCACCTCCTCTCTGCGGGGCCATTTAACTGGTATCCAGGATTACACTCGTAATAGATGACACTCCCATACGTGTAGTTTTCCCCTCTTATGTTTCCATTCATAAGCTGGGTAGGTGAGTTGCATGTTACTGCTTTGCAGTATGGAGCAGTGTTACTCCACTGCCGACTTGGCAAACATAGTCGTGTGTCGGAGCCAACAAGTGTGAAGCCTGGCTTACAGGTGTACTGCACCGCACTACCGAGTGTGTTCTCAGTGAAATGTAAAAAACCGTTCTCTGGGGGTGACAGCAAGGTGCACTCTATTGAAACACAGGTGGGGGCAGTGCCATTCCAAGCCCCATCTTCTTGGCAAGCTAGAACAGGGTTTCCCAGCAGCTCGTAGCCAGAGTAACAAGTGTATAAAATGATAGTTCCAAATAAGAAAGTTGTGAGCTGCATTGCACTGTCTTCCTTCAGTGAACTTCTGAAGTCTTTCAAATTGTCAGCCAGTAACATATGCGAAAGGGAGGGACTCTCTGTAACACTCTCCTGGTCAGAACGTCTTTCCCCATGTCTCACCTGCACGTACTCCCCAAAGTCAATGTGAGGAGGCAGGCCACAGTCTGTTGGGAGGCAGGCTGGTGTGGAGCTAGACCAGCCTGATTCTTCACAGGTCTGCATGGCAAGGCCAGACAGCTGGAAGCCTGGCACACAGCTATAAATGACCATAGCCCCATAGCTATAATCTGCACCCTCCACAAAGCCATTCTCGATGGGCTGAGGGGGCTGGCAATTTATGGCTTTGCAGGAGGGAACCTCTGTACTCCACTCCCCTGTCTCTAGGCATCTCAGCGTTTCCTCCCCTTGCAGCTGGAAACCTCTGTCACAGGAGTACCTAACAGTCTGCCCATAATGGAAGTTTGTGAATGAGTATTTGCCATTGAGGATCTTCTTAGGCCTTGGGCACTGAATAGGTTTGCAAGCTGGCCTTCCTCCAAGCCACTGGCCATCTTCTCCACAGAGGATAGTTGTGTTTCCCATCAGTTCGAAGCCTGGTTTACATGTATAGAGGGCTGTGCTAAGGAAGGTGAGGCCCTGCACATCAACAATGCCATTCTGAATTTCCTCCGGTTGGGGGCACTCCACAGGAATGCATTCTGGCAAAGGCAAGCTCCATGAGCCATCAGCCTGGCATCTGATGGTAGACTCGCCCTTCAGCAAAAACCCATCTACACAGATGTATTTCACAGTGCTACCAAAATGAAGTGATGAAGTCAAGGGGTCACCAAATGGGATGTATGGAGGTGCAGGACACTGTACAACCTTGCAGAAAGGAAAGGAATCATTCCACTGTTGGGAGGGCAAGCATTTCAGTACAGAGGAGCCGTGCAAAACATAACCCTCCTTGCAGGAGAACTGTACAACACCGACTTGGTAAGTCACTTCCCTCAAGACCAGCTGGTTTTCTGCCAAGGGTGGTTCTGGACATTTTGTTGGCACACACTTCGGGCTTTGCTTTTTGCTCCATTTCCCAGACTTCTGACATGTCCAAGAAACATCTCCAATCAGCTCATAGCCTTCATCACAGAAAAACTCAACTTTGGAGCCCATATCAAAAGTTTCTCCCTTGGAGTAGCCATGCTGGATGGGTGGTGGTTTTCCACAGCTGAGGGGAACACAGTAAGGAGGTGATTCACTGTACCATTGCCGATTGGCTTGGCAGATAAACACTGAGCTCCCAACCATCTGGTAGCCAGACTCACACTGATAATTTGCCTGATTCTCAAAGAAGCGTCCCGTTGTTTCCTGCAAAACAGATAAGACGGGGACATGTCTGAAATGCAGATGCATGACTGGGGCAATAGGAAGCTGATTTAATTTCTTGTGTTCTCTTGGTCTAGCTTCTAGCTGAATCCCAGACAGCAGTGAAGGCTGTCTATGAAGGAATGAATGCAAATAACTGACATAAAATGTCTTGCCTCAAATGATGCACTCTGCTGTCAGAAAATCTGAGAGCACCATCAAAAGAAAACACAAAATTCAAGGCTTAAAAGGTAAAAGCTAGATAAAATTTCTTCTGCCTTCCCCCTTCCGGACCCATGAGGCCAAAAGATGTGTAGACAGGAAGACAGAAAGAAATGGGTCAGGAGAAGCTGCCATGAAATGGCCTATTGTGATTCTTTAGCTTATAGATGTATTCAAGGTTGGAGCCCTCAGATGTACTACTACTAGGAGACGTTTAGAACTGCCACATATACAGCTGCAGGGTCTTGAGCAGGCAGCTGAGAAGTACCTCAAAGTTGCAGGCTGAGCTCTGACTGAGGTACTCAAAAATGTCTCTAACTGGAAGGAATATCTGGAGGAGTGACCCTACCTAAGGAAGACAACACAGAGTGATATGCATTAATTAGAGGATGTATCTGTGTGGGAATCTGAACAGAAATTGTTGCTATTACTGCTGGAAGCCCATGTAGGAACTGGGATGCAACCCCCCTCCCAAGTTTTTAGCAAATGCAGATTCCCTGGTGGCTAGATTTAAGGAAGGAGGGGCGATGTTCAGAAGAAAAATGCTTTAAAAATTCAAAGGGAAATCTTTACGATAGTGGTTTTGATCTTCCTTATCACAATATTACCCTTGTGCATCAAAGCACAACACAAGTTAAGTAGTTGTTACAGGTTTGGGCTGCCACAAGGAGATTTTTAACTTAAGGAGTTGTTGCAATGTAATTTGATAAGGAAAGGGAAGTTCTGACTTCAGTAAAGAATTGTGCTTGCATCAAAACGACAGAAATTATCCCAAGGTGATCTACCTATCACAAATCAGTTTTTTTTCATAGCAGTGAAAAGAGCAAGGCTTGTAAACTGGCAACAGTACTTCAAATGTCTCCAGATGGCACTGGAAAGCCACCCATGGACAAAAAAAATGAAGAGTAAGACATAAAGGAAATCAACTGATTGTCATATGGCATCTTGAATCTCCTAACTGAAAACCCACTTTAAGATAGGAAATCCCATGGAAGTGTCCATGTTTTTCAGACACGATTCTGCTGCAAATCCACCCATTCTTCCCTTTGCTTATTCCATTCAGTCACGTGCTTCCTCAATTTTAACAAGAGAGCAAAACAGAAGAAAGAAAACCCCAACAGCGGCAATTGTGAAGACATATTCAGTTTGCTATGGTACCAGGCAGATGAGAAAACTCACTCTGTACCTTAAGAAAGCCATTCGCAAGCTGCGGTGGTTCTCCACAAGACACTGGGTGGCATGTGGGCAAACTGCCACTCCAGTTGCCAGTGGCCTCACAGGTCCGCTTCTTCTCTCCCTTGATGTAGAACCCCTTGTTGCAACTGTAAGCCACCACTGCTCCGAAGCTGTAGTTGGCCCCACTGGCATAGCCATTGCTAATCTGGGGAGGCTCTCCGCAGCGAATGGGGATGCACTGGATACTCAAAGGAGAAGGATTCCACTGGCCCCCTCGAAGGCACTCGATCCTGGCCGAAGTGTTCAGAACAAAGCCTTCCATGCACTTGAAGGTCACGATGGAGCCAGCTGCAAACCTGGCTTTACTAATGGACTCCAGGATGCTGTATGAGACGGTGGATGGCTTTTCACAGAAATCAGCTATGCAGTGGGGCATCTCCCTGCCCTCTGGAGGCACCCACTTCCCTTCTGCATTGCAAAGCAGCTGAGAGTTATCAGCCAGGCTGTAGCCATCCAAGCAGAAGTAATAAGCTATATCACCAAAGAGGCGGTGGCCACTCTCTGGTGATGCGTTTTCCACATGGGGTGGCTCATCACAGGATACTGCCAGGCACTGCTGGTGGTTCACACTCCACTCGCCGCTGGCTAAGCACTCTATGGTTGCAGGGCCAACTAACGTGTAACTGTGGATAAGGAAACCACACAGGAAGTCAAAAAGACAAGCATTGTCAAATGCTACCTACAGTTTCCTGAAGCCCCTGCAGTACAAGCTTACTTGCTAGCACACTGGAAGAATAGGGTTCTTTACAAAAGCTATGATCAACTTCAAAAGGAAAATCTTAAAACCTACATGTCCATGGGTGAGGTATGACAAGGAGGGATATCCTAGCACACCTTGTGTATATTGCTTCTCTCTCATCCGTCCATCTGATTACCACCCTTGAACTTCCATTTTGGTTGAAACTACTACAACAAACCTAGTATTGTCCTGCGACAGTCCATACAATCCTCAAAGAAACGATCCCAGCGAGAAATTCTTCTCCTTTAGCTGAACTGAATGGAGAAGAAAGAGATGAAAAGCCCATAAAGGCCTTTTGGGTTCCTGTATCAGCCTTATCAATCTATTTTCACACTTGCAAGCAATGAGAAACTCCTTAGTGAGTTCCCAGAGATGCTTTTGCCAATAATGCACATGATAATTTTGTAACAACTTCCTCCTAAAAAAACACTGTAAAAATTGTTATAAAAGCCAATAAAAAAATTAATGCTGAGTAGAAAAAAAAAATCATCTTTTACAATGAAATTCTACCACGTGATTACTGTTGGTGTAGTTGTGTTTATCTAATCTGTCTCTGGGATGCTGTGACAGGCATTACTCCATGCTGCTCATCACCCCGCTTAAAACCCTGCTGCTTAAACATCAAACAGTATAGTCACAGTACCTGTGACTATCTTCTTCCTCAGTTTTGAGATCTCCATGGTGTGCTCTCACAAAAAGCAAAGAAACAATAACTACTGCAAAGTTCCCAGTGACTCTTTCCAGCTGTAGGCTGGAAACTGGTTGTTCAGATTTTGATGGCAACATCTGTAAAAGTGCTTTGTTTTGTTTGCAGTATTTGTTTTCAAAGCCTCATGACTGGACTCCAGAAAAAGAGCCTATTATGTGCCACTGTTTAATATGATCCACTCTATTCATTGTCAGAGACAGCTGTGACCCTCTTTAAATGCTGCTATCCTATCCCATTCTAAACGCTTCCCAGGGAAGAGAAGCAGCTTTTTAAATCATAATACAGTCAAGAAGACAGAATAAGGATGCTTTGCTTCAATTATGTTTTAAGTAATATTGCAAAGCCAGTTTATAAGAAAAATGCAATCTATCTTTTTACATCACGAAGGAGCAGAAAATGCTCCAGTCACTTAGGGCCTGACCTGGCAAAAGCTCTACATATGTGCTCTGCCTTTTAGACAGAACAGTTTCAAGAAATTCAATGGGACTGCTCACAGGCTGTAAAGATAAGCATGTGCAAATGTTCTTGCAGGATCAGAATCCAGCATTACCTTCTTGCTTGACATTATCAAAATAGAGCTTCATCTTTGATGAAATACGGTCTGAAAAGGTCACTAAGCCGAGTGGATGGAAATCAAAGAAAAACAATGCACCTCAATAAACGAGGAGTCAAGAGTTTTAAGGAAGCAGAATTTAGAACACTGGAACAGACAGTTCTCAAAACACACCAAACAGCTTGCTTATAGCCTGAAAAGACATAGGGAATTCTTTACAATCAGAGCCTTGAGTTTACAACAGGAGTCCCACTTCTGTAGTAACTCCAAGGGAGAGGGCTTCCAACTGAATTAGTCTATCATTCCCCATGACTCCTCTCCATTCTCCTCTTCCAGAGTGTATTCAGCTGCCATGAAACTACTTTAAGAAATGCCTATGTGTCCCATACTAACTTGACAGCCCACAAAAAAATCTCCATCACATTTAATTTCCAGGGAGTTAAGACAGAAGCAGTAAAAATGAATTAGTGTGCAGTTATAAAGTACTTGTGAAGCAGTGCACCAGTTTTACTCATCCTATTAGTCCAGTAGTGCTGATCTACATACCCTTCCTTACAGCTGTAAGAGACTGTGTTTCCGAAAGTAAAGTTATTTCCATTGATGACGGCATCTTTGATGGCAGGAGGGGATCCACAAGAAACAATGTTGCAAGCTGGAGGTGTGCTGTTCCAGTTCGCTGAAGATGCACAGACAAGTACAGAAGGTCCCTGAAGGCTGAGACACAAAGATCATTATTAAGGCTGCCATTTCAGTTCAGGTGAGGAACAGAGAGGGAAGGAGGTGCTTTGCTTCTCACTGACTTCCTGGCCCCAATGAAACCAAGGGGAGTCTCTTACTGACTTCAGTAGAGGCCAGAATCTCACCCTCTGTTCATGAAAAAGCACTGCTGATGCTGTCAAAAAAGCTGGTCTTCCAATTATTTTGAAGAGAGAGCTGATGGAATTCACGTGGGGTCTCAATGCACCGTGCAGACACACACAAAACTTCTGCTGTAGCTTTGCCCATCTTTGAGCCACAAAAGAAAGTCATGAGGCGCTTATTTAAGCTTAAAGATTTACTTGTATGCCATCAACACCATGCCAATCTTGAGACTTGCAACTAGGCCTTGGTCTGAGACCTGATTCACTCACGGACTTAAAAACTATCTTCACTCAGAAAACTGAAGGAAATGCTCCAGTTCAGGTTTGTTTACAAAAAGGCATTCAGCTCCTTCAGGAGATAAAGGATTTTGCTTGAGTGAATGGCCACATACATTTGAAGTTGATGGTATTTTTTGTTTCCTTAGCTGATGAAACAGCAATGCATTGGTACAAAAGGTGTGACTCAGTCGTCTAAACAGAGGTATTCAACACCACCCTGAGATGCCCTGGGTGAAGCCCCTGGCCTCCACCTGCTATTTCAGTTGGCTATGGATTCCCGGTAGGTCCCATGTCATAGCTGAGAGCTCTACACAGGTGTGTCTGATTCCCTACAATTTAGTCTCAAATAGTTACTAGACCCCCATGTTTAGTTGACTGAAATGAGCTCAGGGATTAATGGAAGAGAACAACAGTGACCTGTAAAGCCCTTACAGATATGGCACAGGCCCTTATCAGGGCAGTGGGCTCTGCCTACCTGTGGCAATATGTTTAAGACAAAAAGCACATAAGAGGTGCTTGAAGAAGAGACTGGGTCCACACTTAGGTCCAGAAATAATGCGTAAGAGGGACACTGTTTGGGAGGGCTTCCCCTGGAGTGGTAACCACAGGAGAGAGGACCTCTCTTACCAAGCTGTGCTAGACAGGTAAAGGGAAAAAGTCACAAGGGATGTGGTATTTGCTGCATATATGTCCAAAAACCTCATTGACATTGGTAAAAACACTGCCTGGTTTAGTGGGGTACAGGTTAAGCCCACACTGTGGATCTATGACTTAACACTACATTGGACTGCAGCTGAGGTATCCATTTGTATTAACATGATTAAAACATTCACCAAATAAACACACCTCACCTACCTGTCTGCATCTGGACAAGGAATGCTTGCAGCAGGAAAATACAGAAAAAATTCAGACCTGAACAGGCCCATATGAGACCGCTTATGTCAGAGTAAATCTGCTAGAGGTACAAGCAGATATCAGGAGAGGCAGAAAATTGCACTTACAGCCACATCCTTGGATATAGCATTACTGTATTAATTTTTAATTGCAGCATATTAAAAATGTGTTTCCAATACAATTGCTTACATACGTAAAACAGAATAAAAGCCTAGAATAAATAATCACCACAAAGAGTTCAAGAAGTAAATTAGTAACTTCCAGAAGGTTCTTTCGCCAAAGGCATTGTAAAACAACAGCAAAAATAATACTGGGTATGCACTAAAGCTGTAGGGGTATGATAATCTTTAAAGGCAAATGATAACTATTTTTCTGAATATTCAAAATAAGTCTTTGAGCTTGACGGTAAAATGAAAGCACTGCATATATATATGTACATTAAAGGTCATTAAGACATGTATAGCAAACCCTGAATAACCTTCTTTAAGTGCTCCAATTTAGGATCGAATACAGAACATACCTTTCAAGACATAAAGAAGACTTTTAAAATTATATTTTAGTATTTTATCTTTCTGAGCAATGATCTCAGCTTTGCCTCTTTCAGAAATAAGTTAGGCCTTCTAGGAAGCATGCTGCCTGCATTTGGCTCAGGAATGTTCGTGTGTTTACCTGTATCCATTGTCACAGGTGTATGATACAGAGGAAAGGTAGGTTGTGCCAGTGAGTGTGTATTTTCCATTGCTGATATCCTGTGGGCTAGGACAAGTCACCATTTCACAGGAGGGAGGAGGATGATTCCAAATGCCACTAGCAAGGCACAGAATTTCCTTTTCACCCACTAAGTTGTATCCATCATTGCATCTGAGTTAGAAGAAAAGAAGTGCTATCAAACACAGAGCCTTTTATGCACAATGTAATCAGCCATCCTTTTTCCCCTCTTCATCCACACCTGCCTACAGCATCTTTCTCTGCAGGGCATAGAGAGGTAGTACTGGGGTAAACATTCTGCTCTGCTAGTGAGTAGCCACAGCTATAACCAAATGTCTTTCCATTCCTTTAATCCCATCTTGCTCCTCTCCTTCATTTCAACCACTCTCTCAATTCAGCCATACTCTCATTTGTTGCCAGATTCTCAATCCATTATTAATATAGCACTTCAAACATATTGAATTCCTACCTGTACACCACCTTATTGTGGTATGTAAAATTTGAGCCCAAAATGGCACTGTTCTCTGGAATAACTGGATCACCACAGGATATAGCTTTAAAAAGACAGGATCACAAGAGAGGTTGATACAACACAAATAAAAGAGAACAGAAAATCAGGATTTGCTTTTTTTTCTCTGGATAGATTTGAAGAGGTGTAAAGCCCTAGGTAACACTGGGTTCTTGACTAAGCTGTAACTGACATTTAGGGCTCTTTATCTGACTTCACCTGACTGAGAAATTGGACTAACTGGAAACAGGTAGTTGGAACTGTTCTACAAATCTCACGCTTGACTGTCAAGAGGACTCCATAGCCACCTCTCCCTATGAACAAAGTAATTGGTTTTTTGACATTGTCTTTGTCACCCCTTCATTTTACCCTGTTGTTTTACCTCATTAGTTATGGTTTTCTAAAGAAACAATTTCTGCAATTATACCATGTATATGTACATGCACCAGCTTGTCCTCTCTCGTTGCTTTTTATCCACTGAAACACAGTTAATGACCTTTAAGACATTAAGTTCCCACAACTTCCTTGAAAACGGGAGGCTGAGTGGAGAAGAAAGACACTTTTAATGCTTGCATTAAAATGAGATGAGTCTAGCCTTTGACACTTTGGAGAATCTGTACAAGAAAGTACTGCTATGAATATGACAACTGTTGGAAAAGCTCCAACTGGTGCTTACATCTCTTAAGACAAAAGACACTTCAACAGAGACGCAGGTCTGCTAGGACAGGGTTTCATTAGCTGCTGTAGTCTCTAAAGGCTCTACACTATTACTTTCCCCCTTCCATCTCTCTAACAGCACACATTACAATATGCATTCTCCCCAGGAACCACACCTTCACAATATGGTACTGGGTGGCTCCATTCTCCAGACTCCATGCATATAAGCTTCGTCACTCCTGTCAGCTGAAACCCTTCTTCACAGGAAAACGTTACTTCATTGCCAACACTGTAAGTTTCCCCATATAAATGACCGTGCTCTGGATTTCCTGGATTACGGCACTTCACTGGTTCTGAGGAGGAAGAGAGAAACTATCAATAACATAACTAAGTACCAGGTTTTATAAACAAGTTGCAGGAGATATCCTTGGGAATTTTCTGAAAGTAGGAAGGCAGAGCATGTGGTAAACACTCATAAGTAGTTTACAGCCTTACCAGCTTTTCTCTGTTCTGTATTTAAGTGACAGGCACTGAAGACTCACACAAGCAAGCCACTCTTGATATGGAAGAGCCCTCTGTAACTGAGTTTGCATTCATTGTCAGAAGTGAACACATCTGGCAGTCATTTTTCCCTCTGCGAGGGAAAGACCATTCCAGCATGTCCAGCCCTGAACATGAAATCAGCTCAGCTACCTTTTATCCCAGCCTATGCCACTGTCTTTATCTTCATGCAAAGTTACCTTGCTTTATGTTTTCACAGGCAGCTCAAGTCCTACTCAGATGCCTGTATTCAAATATTTCTTCACTGCACAGCTCTGCTCTGAGAAGTGACACATTGTGGCATGCGGTCTTCCCAGGTCTTCAGCACTTGTGCTTCATGTGCAAGAGGATTTTGCATGTGTGTATGTCTTGGAGCAGAATCCCAATGACAGCTGTCTCCATAGGGAGAGGTGAGTTCTCAAGAAACAAAAGGAGACACTTCATCACAGCCTCATTCAGGCCAATGTGACCTGGCGATGAAAGCATGCCTGCTCTGTCCCTCCCTAGGTATCAATTACAGGCAACTGTCTTCCACAGTGGGAGGCAGGATACTGGGCTATAGAGAACCTTGGAAAGGCTAGCCTGATGTTTTTCTTTCCCATACCTGCACATTTTTTGCCATCTCCTGTGTAAGGAGGGATGCAAGTGCAAACATAGGATCCATTTGTGTTGAGACAAGATGCATGCTCATTGCAGTCTGATCCAACAGCGCATTCATCAACATCTACAAAAAAGAAACAAAAAAAGTGTCTCGAGGGTGTTATTTGTAATAAGCATCTGCTTTAAATTTCTGTCTCACTAACTGTCAAGAGGAATCATTTTAATTAGTATAATTAAAAATCACTCTTACTTAAATCACATTTTTGATGCATTAGTAAAAATATTTAAATTAATATTTATGCTTTTTATATAATTTACTATACAGTATTGTGAGACGTGAGAAAATCAGAGACAAATCCTATGAACCTTCAGTCAATACTTCCACAAAAAGTATCTAGTTTCCAAGTAGTAAAAGAACAGACATCACAACTCATGTGCTGTTACTACTACTTTGGACAGACACTTTGAGGGAGGACTTCTGCATTAAACACTTGCTCGGGAAATCCTCTATATCCCAAACTTCCCACCTGTAAGACAGGAAAACTTAGCCAATAGGGGAAACACTCTGAACATAAAACATGATTAGAGCCCCATCTTTGCTGAAGAGAATTACATTAGACTAGGAATGAGAAGTGTCTGCAATTGCCAGAAAAGTTAGAAGGAGTTCAAAATATATTAGTTATTATAATTAACTATTTATATGATAGTAGTGCCTAGAAATGCCAGTCAATGGTTTATGTTCCATGTGGCTTGGTACTGTACAGCAAAAAAAAATCCCTCACTCCAGAATACTTTGTATCAGCTTCCAAATCCTGACTGTACAGAAGTGTTCTTGGTATGTAAACAATGAGTCATAAATTGCAAAGGGTCAATTTCAAAGTATCTAATTGAAAAATGCTGGCATCAAGGATTATTCTTTATATAAACCGGACTGTTAGAGATAGAACAGTTCTTCATTTAAAAGCCCCACTACACGACAGCTGTTGAACTAGGTATACCATGCAGACATATAGTTGGAGTTCTTCACCCTTTTCCAGGCAAAAAAGCAACTTGGTTTAAAAAGCAACAAAATTTACAGAATAGGTGTGCTTACTCTTCACTGCTGAATGAGTCTGGCCAGCATAAAAAGAATCCAACAATGTTCTGAAAAGAAAAGGAGTTTCTTTCTGACAGGCAGAATGAAAACTGCACATTAATCAAAACAGTTGCCAATTACACAAGCATCAGGAAAATGCAAAGTGCTACCACAGCAGAACTGGAATGACTGCTCCTCCTGTAATGTCTTGTAAGGCAAGGAAGAGTGGAAGGAAACCATGAATCAGATCCATAACAGAGCAAAAGGAATGCCCCAGAGCATTGGTGTACCAGGCTTTGTTAGCACCTGCCTGGAGCATGAATCAGAAAGGTAAAGGGTGGGTCAGGGTGCCAAAGCCACTCTTGTTTTTATTTTCCCCTTAGTCTACTCTGCTTTATGAGAGACAAGAAAAGCTGGAAGTTGGGACATAGGGCTTTTCCTTCTCAACATCATGCTTCCTACTGCACAGATGTCAAATATTTGGACAGCCTTGCAGCATCTGCTCTGAGCCTGCTCATATTTAGGCCTTGGTATAAAGTGCAAAGGAGAAAAGCGAAGAGAGGAACAACAGACTGGATGGTCTGCTTGGAGGTTTTGAAGGAGCCCTGGTAGACAGGATGCTATGAAACCAGATGGATCCTAATCCAAAGTGAATTTTCGCAGAACTAAAAGACTGTTGGCTTTTCTTTTGCTCACCTTGACTGAAAAAATTATGTGCTATACCTACATAAAATTAAGAGTCAAATCAAACACAAATCTTGCCAGGTTGTTACCCTGCAACACCCATGTTAGGCATGACTAAGCAGCAATCCAAGTACAACTAGCTAGTGGATTCCAGCAGGGATCTGCTGCAGACATGGCCCTATAAGAACTGTCACACCCAGCCCTCCATACACAGTACAATGCTGATCCATCTCACCTTTCAGCTCCTGCAGCTGCATCTTGTACATCAGACTCAGCTGACCAGGAAGTAAGTTATGGTGTGGCAACTATGTGAACTGTGTCCCTAAGTGCACTCCCAGCCCTCTCAATGCTGCAGCTCCTTGCTAAGAGGCATGTGTGACCGACGAATAAACACCAACAAAGGAAGAACGCTCAGAGGAGATGGGCAAAAGTGATCTGCCCATGAAGCTCAGGGAATAATGCAGGGTGTGACTGACCACTGCTGTTACAAAGAAGCTGACTCAACACAAGGGGACAGGAAGGTGGCCTTTGCTTTTAGATAAGCCGCTATTAACCGGTGGTGTAAATGCTTCTCCCCAAGTTCATTAAACCAGTGCTAATGCCCCCCTGAGTTTGCCTGACCAGCATGGGTGGGAATTGAACACATGGCTCAGGCCAACATAGAGTATAAAAACCAGACAACTAGCAATGGGCTTGAGCTGGCTTCAACGCACGTATTCACTCCTGGCTACTGGGGACGCCCAGTGTCACGATGGTGAGCATATTATAGAGACTGGTAATGGGAAACACATTGGTATTGTGATTGAACTGTGTATTGAAATTGCTATATTTTGCTAAATGTAACTTCCATTTGTATTGTGTTATGCACTATATTTTGTATCACTCTGCTAAATCAGAAATCCTGTGCAGCATCAACTATCTTCAAATAAGTAAATCTGATATTAAACATTACAACCTCCATGTATGAAACATCTGAAAGAACCTGGTCAGAGAGTATGGGACACTGACAGTGTGCTGAAGCACAGGGAAATGCACAGGTTAGAAGCAGAGAATGCAAGGACTCCAGGGCTAAATGAACCTGGAAGGAGAGAGGCTGGGAGTGCAATGCAGGCTTATTAAGTATATGGTGTGGGGCATACAAGAGTACTCATAAAGAAAGATGCCAGAATGTAGTTTTGGTTTCACATAATGCTGAGCACAGTATTTCAGAAATGTGATATTTTGGAGTGTGATTTTTGAGACTCTGGTCAGATTTCACAATTTCAAAATGAAATCCCACCCAAACCCAAGGGCACAGGAGAAGTGCAAGATAGCCAGCCCATGCAGCCGTACGTATGGCACATCGCACCAAGGCAAGATGGTGAAATGCTGCTCCAGCTCCCATTGTCCAGGCACAACATCCTGGAGTCGCCCAACAAATAGTAGCCACTGTTGCAGTGATAGGTAACGGTACTGCCAGCAAAAAAGTCCTCAGCCGAATAAAATCCATTTTCTAAAGGTGGAGGCACTCCACAGCTGATTCCTGCAACATGAGTGAAAAGAGAGCACAGAGATTAGCAGAGCAGACACAGATCAACTTCAGACTAATTCCACATGAGAGCCACCACTGGAGATTTTTAGTCTGCAACTGTGGAATCCTGTCTGCAAGAGGGCCCAGACCTTTTCTGAGGTAGCTAATTCATTCCAGGTCCAGTGGAGGGTCTTGTTTCGTGGGCACTTGTCAATCAGAGACTAAGCAGGACTCTCCAGCTCCTGCTATTCTGCTAGCTCTGGAGGAGACATCTGTGACTAAGATCTGAGCAGATGCCCTTCAGTCACAGGACACTTCCCCTGATAATCAATGATCCTTTGTGAGTTTTAAGGAATGAGGAAAAGGCAGTTTGCCTCCATGGAGGTTCTTGTTATTTCCCTTCACTGAAAAACAAGCTCAATGTTACACTGTTTGAACAGTGCAAAATTAGCTAACAGATTATTGCTAAGAGGTTACAGTACTGGTCTGAGACCAGGGAGTGCATGAACGATAGAGATACTGGACCTGACCTTACATACAACCTTGGGCATCACTTTGACTTTGATTATAGTAAATAAGCCCTTCTGATCCCAGCTATGCCAGCAGAAGGCATCACTATACCTTCCTGCTGGAGGTTGCTATTTATTCTAGCAGAGCTGCTTCTGTGCATCTTCATTTCAATCAAGATGACATAACTTATTCCAACAGCTACACAGCTGATCTTTGTAACTATATGGATTGTAGCAACTCCTTGCCCCCCAGCTGTGTGCAAGGATCACACAGTAAGACACTGTGAAGTGTTTAGAGCCCACGGTAATGGAAGCCAAGTACTTGCTGTAGAGGCTAGAACTGAAGAGCTGGTAACAAAGACAGGCTGTCTGGGTATGGAGACCTGTGGTTTTGGGGGTCTTTGGTAGCAGGAAGAGGAAAAGGATCCCGGTGGGTGAAGCCAGTGATTACGATGAGCCTGATTCAGTCAGTAGAAGAACCTTTTCTGTACCACACCTTCGGCTAAAAACCCTGTAGTTCTTTATGCAGGAAATAGCTCTCCTCAATCCACTTTCATTCATCAGCTATTTATGGAACAGGCTGAGAAAGGCCAGTGGGTGAGTCTGGCCCTTGTTCAATCAGCATGTTTGTGGCAGGTCAGCCCTGTTCTGTCTGAGCTCTGTGCTCAACAGGTAAAACTGCCTAGCCCAATACAGAGAAATCAGATGACAACACCAACAGGATTCTGGTGGCTTGTCACTTATAACACACCAAGAAAGAGCAAAGCTGTCTCTCCCAGTGAAGCTCTCTCTGCCAGTGAACTAAGCTCTGCCCAGCAGGACATGCTTTTGGGTAAATCCTCACATGCATGCTATTCTTTAGGCAGAAAAGAAGACAGATCCTGGATTTGTGCTATGAACAACTGAATAAAGAGGAATACATGAAAATCATATCAAATCTAGCTCAAACTATTTCTGAGGTATTTGCAACAGATTTTATGATTTTCCCCAAACTACTGGTCAATTTTGGGATCATGCAATACCTACTTCTAGAGCTAATTTACTATTCTGCTGATATGAAAAATACAGTTGGCTCCAACACTTGCAACTGCAGTCACATGTGCTGTCACAGCAGAGGAGAAACAAACGAAAGGAGAAGGCAGCAGCAGGAAAGCAGGAATCAAAGTGCCTTGGCAACCTGAATGTATACAGCCCAGTTTCTTAGAAGAAATTCTGTAAGTCTTGGAGCACTTCTAAGTCCTGACAGAAATATCTGCTGCCTTAAAGAAACTACCCTGTAACATACTAATGTCAAGGCTTTTACTTCAAACCAGATGTTCTCACTGACATTTAAAAATCACAGAGATATTCTAGTGTGCATCTTCCACACTCCTGGTGCCACTGGGGAGGAAAGTCTGGAGTATCAGATTGCTGATCCAAAGAGACTCATTTCTGCCATGGGCATTAGAAACCGATTGAAAAAGGTGTCAGAATCTGATTGCGGTGTAGTTCCTGCTCAGTAAAACATGAGTTTAGTTTTAAGCATATATGTATATGCTGTAACACGGATGGATTCAAGTGCATCACAGCTGCAGGGATAAACAGGACATGAATAGTGATAGGGTGCAAATAAAAGCTAGGGTTTCCTAATCCTGCCAGTCCACTGAGAGAACTCACTTTCACAGCGAGGAAAAGGCCGTGTCCACTGTCCCAGGTTAAGGCAGTGTTGAACAGAGTTTCCCACTATCTGGAAGCCTGGGTCACAGGAAAGGCTCACTTTTGACCCTGGCTTTAAATCAGCAGAAGAGGCCCGCAGATGTGGTATGGATCCTTGCAAAGATGGACAGTCTGTGGACAAAATATATGCATACAGTAAGGGATACAGCCATGTGCCGAAATGAATAAACTTGTTATCTGATTGTTTGATCCTGTACAAGTTTATCCAGTAGAAAGCTTTGGGAAGTGTTATGTATGGTACATCCTGCTGGGGTTCAAAGGGTTTTGAGAATCATCAACATACAACATCAGAAAATGAAACTACAGGAAAAGAAGTGAGGAGGCAGTAGGTATTTTAATACCACCCAATTATTTTTAGACTAAAAGACAAGAAAAACTTATTTCTGACCCAACACCATCTTCACTCTTTCCCCATTTCAATTCAGGAAGCAATAAATCTCTGTCAGAGAATCCAGTGAACTTTTGTTACAAACCCCTGGAATTCAAGGAATGAAAGACTAAATGTTCTAACTGTCAAATTATCAAAATAATTTATTCAAGGTTAGTGGGGCAAAGGCTGCAAGCTAGCATATTTGACCTCATAAAAGATTCTTATACTATTGTTCAGAAAAAAAGTTTTCTAGGAAATAAAGTTCTAACCAGCACAAAATATACTCTTGTAATCTATCTTCACTCTTCCAACAACTCCTGGCAGGAAATCTGGCCAGGCTAGTACATTTCCTTTTTGGAGTTCTTCTGGACAGGATGTAGCCAGAGATTTTACCTATGGATTTAAAACAGTTGATTAGGTGCTGTTTAAGGACCACGTAGGAAAAGAATGTAAAAAAATATTCCTTCCATATCTGCATGCAACACTAGAACAAATCATGGAATAAGTGATGTTCATCCTTTCTAGCACAAGAGGCTTCTGGCTGAACTACTTGTTGCTCTGTACTTACAAGCTATCTAGCTGTGGACAGGCACATACTGAATCGATACCTGAAGGAACACTTCTCATACAAGCAAAGTATAGAACATAGTTCTTGAAACAAAATTGCATTTGTTAGCATGAAAGAAAAATGTATTTATGCCACAGAAAAAGGCAGATATGAGAATGCAACCTGAAGAGAAAACTTGATATATTTGCAGAAAAATGTCAAAGAGGAGCCAAAAGGAACTTAATGTTGAAGATATGCATTCTGCAAGCACTGCTAGCACTGCACCTTGTTTAAGGAACAAAAACTCAAAAAGGAGGAGTTTAAGAAAGCAATCTGTTGTTTTCAGGACAAGAGTTTTGTGAATTCAATGCACTAGGCTCTTCAAAACACTGCAGGCAAGGCCTACCCACACCAGTACTAACAGCAGTATTGGCATTGACTTCAGCCAAAGCAGGACAGGGCCATAACTAACCATGTACTGAAACAGGAATTATATAGGCAAACTAAGGATAGGAGAAAGAAGGGAAGACACTGTTAGATCAACAGCAGATTAATATCTTGAGAGCAGATCTGGTCAAATAGCTTTGATGGAGAAGTTTTCCATTTAAAGCATAACTCCTTTAATGGCACCACTAGGGGTTTCTTTTGCATTCTTACTACAAGAAACTGAAATGCCAGTGGGAACCCTTAAACTGTTTCAGTATTGTATTTTAATGTAAAAAAAAAAATTTCAATATGGTGAAAATATTTCTTCTTCTTCACTGTGACTCTGAGAATCTATTAAACATAGTAACATTACCATATCTCAGCCATGGAACTGCTGAAAAAAACATATGTGCCCTGAGGAGGATAAATGTGCAGTAAAGGGATAATTAAGGATTTCCTCTTCTTTTAAGATATCATAGAGGGAAGTGGTCTATGGAGAAAAGATAGTTATTCAATTAAGAGAACATGTTAGTAATTAGGCTACTGAGACTACTTCCTACTCCTTGGCTCTTTTGTGCTGGAGGGTCATTCCAGTAATTCCCTAGCAGGGAGAAAGGAACGTTTCCTTCAGCAGCATGAAAAAATTAATTAAGAAGAGCTAGGATGAGCAGCCCAGTGGGCTGTGTACATCTCAGTACAGCCAGCCTACCCATACAATAGATGCAGCACAGCTTCAGGGCACAGCTAGCTGGTTAGAAAGCACAGGTGTGCCCAGTTCATGCCAAACATTTGGGAAACTGCCTTTCTCAGAAGGGTAACTGGCTTCTGTCAAGTCTGCAGTGGATGAAATCCACTACCAAGAATACTGTGTGTCTTTGTGAGAAAGGAAGGTACACCATGAACCTCAGACTGAATTATTCTCACATTCCCCCCACCGTGAACTCCAGTAAGGGGGATCAGACTCTTCTACAGTCAGCTCGGCTGAAGAAGAGAGCAACCTGCTCTGTTTACTTTGAGACCATTTCAAAGATCTCACTTCCAACAGTATGTGCTGATGGTAACTGCTTAGGCCAAGGGCTGCACACAAACTGCAAGGAATCTGCAGAGAAAAATTTCCAGTGTGGGAAAGGCAGGTTTGGGAATCAGCCCTTCCAAGCCATATGATGGAGAACGGAGGGCCAGAAAAGACCTCACAGTCCCATATAGACAACTGCTGTCTGTCATATTTCTCCTGCTGTCTACTCAACAACAAAACAACCAGACTGTTGGTTTACCTATACAAAATTAATATTCAGGTGGATGAGCAACTAAAGTACACAAAGAAAAACCTTAAAGAGTGAACTTTGCCTTTATGTTATTCACTGGGCAACATACTTGTCACCCTGCTTTCCTTTATGTCTGAGAATAGGAAGGTAAGACTTACTGAATAGTTCCAGCTGGCCACAACAAAATTGATAATAATAGATAACAATAGTGATTTACAATCCCAAGCTCTGAAATGAATGAGGTAAAAATTTTATAGGAAACTTACTTGTCTCAGCTCCCTGTCTGGTCTCACATCTGTCTTTTCAGATTACTAATACGGATACCATAAAGGAAGGGCAGGATTGTCTTCCCCATCCTAACTGTATTGCATTTGAAGCAAATGGGAATTAAATGAAGCCTGTCATTAAAGACAGGTGACTACCAAAAACTGCACTTAATCTTCACCAGTGTGTCCTGTAAAATCACATGCATACTTATCAGCTTCAAAACTGCCAGTGAACAAAAATGCGAAGATTTGACTTGGCAATGCAACAACTGGTGACCCCAAAAGCCAAGAACAGTAGTAGACCGCTGGGCAGTTCTGAACCCATCAGAAAGCCAAAGTACCAAAGGAAAGGAGGAAGAAGCAAAGGAGACATTTGGATGCTGGAAGCAAAGATTCTGCTTTACGTCTATTTTCTGTTCATTTTATTATTTATTTGGATCATGGATAACAAACAGTGAAACCACCAAATAGTGGTAAAGCCTTAAAAAAACAGCAAGAGAAGAGCAAAACCTTTTAACCCAAAGACCTTCAAGAAATGCCTCTAACTTTGACCATTAGTCCTTGTTCAAGTGTTACCAAGTTTCACAATTTCTGACCTTCAGGATTGAAACACTAATGACCAGAAGTGGTGATGGAGCACACTGTCATCAGGTTTGCAGAGAATATCAAACTGGGAGGCCCAGTCAGTATGCTCAAGGACAGAGCTGCACCCATAGGGACCTTGACAGGCTGGAGGAATGAGCCAACAGAGACCTCAAGAAATTCAACAAGAACAAATGGGAAGGAAAAACCTCTGAATGATACAGGCTGGGGAAAGCCTGGAGAGGGTACAGCTCTGTGGAAAAGGACCTAAGGGCTCTGGCAGGCAGTAAGCGGAGTATCGGCCAGCTGTGCGCCCTGGCAATAATGAGGATCAACAGCATCCTTGGCTGTGTGAACAGGGTCACAACCAGAAAACCAAGGAAGTGATTATTCCCTGTTCTCAGTGCTTATTAGACCACATCTGGAGTATTGCATTCTGTTTTGGGCTCCTCAGTACAATACAGACAATGATAAGCTGGAGGAAGTTCAGGGGAGGCCCTCAAAAAGGTGATGGGCTGGAGCATTTGCCCTGTCAGGAGAGGCTGTGGGACCAAGGCTGGTTCAGCCTGCAGCAGAGACAGCTTTGGGGACACCTAACAGCAGGCCCCAGTACCTATGGGGAGCTAATCAAGTATGAATAGAGTCAGGCTCTTCACAGCAGTGCATGGTGGGACACAGAAACAGTAGTCATAAGTGGAAGTGGGAGGTCCTGACTAGATATAAAGAAAAAAATTCACTGAGGATAACTGAGCACTGAGGCTTGTTTCTCAGAGAAGCTGAGGGATCACTGTCCTTGCAGACACCTTTTGATTCACACTAATTTTTTAACTCTGTGAAAGTTTAGTGCCAAACCTTTATTGTTGGTACCTGAATAGAAGTAGCCTAATATTCAGTTATGCTGCCCATTCAGGCTTCTCCTGGGACTATATAGCTCAGATTTTTCACAGTGTCTAATGCATTGACAGAAATTCTGACGCCTCCTCTCTGGAATTTTACTGGTGCCTTCACACAGCAGGATGGGCTAACTGTAACCTGTAAAACAAACCCTTAGCTTGTTTCATTGGGTTTTCTCCCTCTTCTAACAGGACTGGTAGCTTTTGTGTATGCCTCCATTTCTCTTTCAAAGCTACGTAATACAGAAACGCTCAGTCAAAATAGAAGGTGACTCAGTGTTGATTTTATCACACCTAATTTTGCTTAAAGCTACTCTACTTACTATGCTAAGCTTTTTACCCTAAGCCAGAGCTTCATCTGGTCCCCACTGGCTTCTGTGGGAAAAGAGGTCTATCCAATACGCTAACGTGGAATGCCTTTTCAAATGTTCATCCTATGCTCAGAGCCCTGTGCTCAAACACTGCAGTAAGGACTTACTTGCTGTGGAGACAGGACATGATCCCAAATGTTAAGCTGGCTGATGGAGCCCACGAAAGATTCAGCTGGGTTGAATCCTTCTCCTTTCTGATCTTGCTCTTGGCCCAGTACAAGTGCACCACCACCTAAACTCAGAGAGAATTAGAACAGGGACAGGAAACAAACCCCTACAGCAGAGATCCCCATAGGAAGATTAAAAATTAAGCAAAACAAAACTTCTGCTACCCTACGTTACTAAGATTTTGTAGTGCATGAGATCAGCCACCTCCAGCAAATTCTCTCACAAACCTCTGGGAAGCCTTATGCTAGACTGAGGTAACTGAGCATAACAATTTGGAAGTGACTCTCAAACACGCATTGATACTAAACTCATGCTGATGAGACCAGAAACTCTACATGGCTGCTTCAGGAATGGTATTGGCTCTAAGAGACCACTTCTAGCTCAGTATTTGAAGCATATTACAGAGCAGTGCAAAATGCCATTTTGAGCAGGTGGGGCATGTTTTACAGTGCTAGCTTGCACTTCCTCCTTTCAACAAAAGCTTAGAAAGTCAGATAGAACAAATTTGATTCCAAACTCTTAGAAGCACATTGGTGGTTAGACAGTCAATGTTCTGACATGCCATACAAGTTAAATTTCCTCTCCTTGACCAGTAGCACAGCTGATACAGACAGGCATTTTTTATGCCACAGGGTGTGTGGAAAAAGGCAAAAAGTAATGGAAACTGCACACTTCCTTAGGTCTTGCCTCTGGAGATAACTCCAATGTAATTGGAAAAGACTGGCAAACATAAGATACACAGACTAAAATGCTTCATTTTTTTTTTTTTAATATGGATAGTTTTTTGAAAGTCTGTGTAAATTTGGACAGTGGTAGTATGAAAACACTATCAAAACCTAATCTCTTTGCAGCAATCTAACGTCAGGCCTTTCACAGCTCTTCAATGCTGAAGGTATTCCTTTTCACCTCTTCTGATATTACTGGAAAGACCGCTGATCACAGGAAACAATGAAATAACAAAACCCACCTTGTTAGGACAAAATGCAAACATAACTTTAAAAAGATGTCTGAAAGTAACAGAAGCAGGCTGAGTCAATCAACTCTGAGCGCACATTTGTAAGGGAAATGACAGTTAAACTTAAGTTTGTTGTGTGAGAAACCTATTTTCACAAAGCCATTCCAAAATCAGCTCAGCACAGGCTCCTTTGTGGACTAAACTCTGTCACCCTCAAAACAAGTTACCTGCTAGCTTACCCTAGAAATGTGCACTTTGTCTTCAGCGAGGCTGAGTGAGGGAACTGTCCTCATGAACAAGAATAGCAAATATGAGCCCTGCACAAATGTTGAAAATGTGAAAACATACTAAAACCACCAAAATAAACATTTCTTTGCAGGCACAGCAAATTCTGAAATAAAAACAGAATGAAGACAACAGATCTGGTGTAATATAAATAAAGCATACCAGGGATTTTTGATCCAACAGAGAGCCCGCTGCCTCCATCAGACAGTTTTCCATCGATGTACACTTTCCATGCCCCATCCGTGCATGTCCATGTGACCGCAATGTGATGCCAGTTACCATCGTTCACTGAAGGACAGTCTGTGATCCTCTCTTTTCCATTTACATAAAGAACCCAGCTGTATGGAAGGAAGATGAAGGCATACTCAGTTGCATGCAGCAACTTTAAAAGCATGGCCTGTCCCACATGACTCAAAAAAATGTTATTTGTGCAAATGAGGTAACCTTGTCTACATCATACAAGAAATCTCTCTTGAAAGTTCATCATACAAGATATCTCTCCCTCAGGGAATTTGGAAGTTACGGTTATCATACACAAAGCATGGTGAAATAAGTAATGTGCTTTTGTACCAAAACATGAAGACTCAAGTCATGGCTGCATAGTGGATTCTTAAACTTGACCCTTAGGTTCATCCCTGCTTTTGGAGTCACACTACAAGTACTCTGAGTGATAAGCTCCATTTTATGCTATCATTTTCTCAATGTGTCATGTAAATATGATGTAAATGTAGTCCGGACAAAAAATATCCTGCTTTCTAAACTTCACTGCTTTCTTGCCATTACTCTTCTATCTGGCAAAAAGTGAAGGAAACAAAGCAAGGAGAGAAACAAAGAGACAACTCCAGCTACAGAGTTTGGATGCAGATTTTTCTATCCCAAAGTAGGCAAAGCTGATATTCAGACTTCTGGTCTATGCTTTCTTTATCAATTCAAGATATCTGAAAGCTACAGAAAAACAGAACTGTGATTTACCCATTGTAATCAGTCAGAAGAAATGCATTATCACTTCCATTCTCCACTGCGTAAGAAATGGGAGTCCCATAGTTTGTGGTGTCTGTGGATTTCATCCAGAATGTACAGGTGATGTCACCAAGAGATGGGAAAACACCATCAAGCATGACATATGCATAGATACCAGAGACTTCAAAATCAAGATTGAAACCAGAGGACTGTTCTGCAACAAAGACAAAGAGTTTTCAGAGCTGAATTCCTGAAAACCCAGAAAGAGAATCAAATGGAATCTAAGCAAATGCAGTAAAATGGAACACAACCCATCTATAAAAATTATTCACTTTAAACTGATCAGAGTTAGAAAGAATGTATAGCAGTCTAACACCAGCCAGCATACAGAGCTTTCCAAGGCTAGAAAACACACCGGGTTTGAAGACGAACAACTGAAAAAGAAGCTATCTAATAAACAATGAATATGAACCTTGCTTTTCAGTCCTCTATCAATGAAATGACATATCCATCTGCCATCCAACAACCCAAAGAGGTGTGATCAGCTCACAAGAGTCAAGATTAAAAAAAACCAACCAAACAAAAAACTCACAGGGTTTTTTCTATTCTGCACTTACTGAAATACACTGCACTGGTATGGAACAGCACTTCCGTGCTGCTCTTCAGTGCAGAGTGACATGTTTTACAAAGGTACTGCATGTAAATGTATGACATGGAGCTCTCCCGAAAGCTGGGTGTTATTAAACTCCAACACTGGACGGCAGGTCTAAATGACCTGTATGTCCTCTACTGGCTCTGTAACATCAACATGGGTTTGTCAGCTTCTGTTTAAGGATTCACCAGCTACTAGTATAACACTTTATAATTTTCATGGAGTGGCTAAAAGACAAATGGATTTGAGTCTTGTGGTTGTGTGGCCTAACTCCAGCATCATCGAGGAAGTTGCACTAGGTGTGACCCATTTTGCCTGACCATAGAGAACCTGATGCCCTTTTGCCTGTAGGGAACTTGATGCCTTTAGGACTCCTTAGCTGAGACTACCACATACTAATCTCTAATCCTGAGATGCAAAGCCCTGCATGAAACAGAAGAACAGAAAGAGCTAATTAACTCAAATACAGAGGGCAAATACAAATTAAACTCGACAGACCTACTAGGTATTAAAAAGATAGAACCGTGCCATAGGAAAGAGAAATGAATATAAATATAGCACACATGCTGTTACTTGTCTGCAATTACACTTATTAACACTGCAGTCACACAGCTTCCACTCAGCCTCTCACTGTCCCACCACACTAGCTGCTTTCTGGGAAAGCCGTATGAAATCAGCCCAGCCAGTGCAAATCTTGCCCAGAGACTTAGTCAAGCCACCTTTTTCTGACACTTGGTCCTGTGTACCTGTTTCACACCTGCTGCCTGTAAAGCCAGGGGGACATTTACAAACGTACGAGTTCAAGGCATCCACACAGGTGGCTTGGTTTAAACAGGGACTGGAGTCACAGTCATTGATGTTCACTTCACAGTTTAGTCCTGTGTACCCTGTCACACACAGACACCTATGGAGGAAAAGAGAAACACACTTCAAAGGTGGCTGCTGTCACAACAAAGAATCCTGGCCATGAGGCCAGATCCACTGATGGGAATGGCATATACTAGAAAAAAAAATCAACAGAAAAGATACTACAGAATAATGGAGTTTTATTTTGGTTGTTTCTTTAAGTATGCTTGTATTCTATTAGGTGCCTAATATTTCTTCTTGATAGGGACATTACAATACACAGTGCCTGTGTTTCTTTATATGAAACTGGAAGAAGCAACCATTGCATTTCTGTGAGTGATGCATGCCTTCTAGGTCCACAGAATTATAGATGAAAAGGTACTCGACTTTTCAGGCAGATATGCTTACATAGAGGGAAAACCAAGGCAGTAGAAAGGGACCAAAACCTCTGGTACTTGGAAAACCAATGTGTTTGAAAGGCACTGAAACTTCTGGGGCTTTGGGGAGAGAAAGCGTTATTATACCCAGACAGTAACAGCTGGTCCATCTCTCTATCTCTACAGTGATATACGGTATGAGACTGCTATTGGTATTTGTAACTTCTGATCTGAGTTCAGATATCCTGAAACATAAAAATAAATTTTTGGAAGATTCCATCGGTGTTTGTATTTTAATCGCTATATTCTCAGTATGTACAGCTATTCCTGCCTTCCAGGCTATAGAAATGTAATATTATCAGTTACATAACTGGTCATCACCTATTCTTCTAGTGGAAAGCAAGACAAGCCCTTGAAGCTTGGGAAAGTGGATTTCTTTTCAAAGATCAATATTAAAATCATGCAGTCCTACCATGATTACACTTCAAACCTGCATATTTTCTTTGCTGTCTACCTTGGAATTTTTTAAGTGTGAGGACACTAGGATTTATTTTCTTGCCTTTTAAAATCTCCTTCAGTGTCCATAAGGGGACCATTTACATTGGATCAGACTGCCAAATGCCTTGCTGAAATCTAAGAAGGCTGAAGCACCACAACATACCTGACTTTCTACATTGTATTACGTTAATTATCTCTTTTTCACCTGAAGCTGTTGATACCATCTCTGCATGTAGCTCCATTCCTACAGGGTCTGCTGAGACACTCATCGATGTTTCTTTCACACAAGACACCAGTAAAACCTGGGGGGCACTTGCAGGAGAAACTGCCAACTCGATCTTCACAAGTAGCCCTATTAAGACATGGGTTTGAAAGGCATTCATTGACCTCCATTTCACAGTGACCACCTGAGAAGAAAAGAACAAAGTCACAGCTCCACTTTGAATTAACCTAAAAAAGAAGATTACTAACCCATCTCTGTTTTTTAAGGGCTGTTGCTGATCTTCTGGGAAAGAGCAAACGTCAGGGTAGCCATGCAGGTTTGGGATTTACTACATTATCTGAGGTTAAGTGGTCATAGAAGAATTACAGGAACCATCTCTGCAGCTGCAGAAATTAACACTCAGCAAACTGTGGGGAATTTAAACGGATATTGCCCACTATGTAAGTGATTTGGGCTGAATCAGGAAATCACCCGAGAAACTATTCTGAGCAACTAATGAAAAGCTGCTACAAAAGACATTTAGCTGGAACCTTAACTCTAAGGAAAAACATGAAAGCCAGAAACACATGATTGTGGGATTTCTGCTGTGAAAGACGGTCTACGTTACAAGCACTGAAGAATGAGAAAACTGCATGTGATTTTATAGTGGAGCTCTTTGGCAACATGACAATCAACAGATATGCCTAATTGTTACAGAAATCTATGAAAGCAGTAGGAAGCCGAGTATGGGTCTGGGGACTAGTTTTAATATAGAACATCTTGCCTACCATTATATTTTTCTTTTTTAAATAAAATTAAAAATAACAATTTGCACCCATGTGAATGTCCCTATTCTTTCCTTAACATCACACAGTAAGTTCATGGCAAAATTAGTAATAGAAGACTGATCACTTAGTAAATCCTTCTGAAGCAACACTTACACTACAGGGACTTTGAGAGATTAGATGGACCTAAGGAATCCAGTATATCCATACCAACACATAATATATGCAATATATGCAAATATATATAACAATGAGACTGAAATACTTTGGATAGGGTAGGAAGACATCTTTTTTGGTCAGAAAGAGTGAAGGCTGACTTAAACAGAAAAAGGTGTACCTGTGAACCCTTTCGCACAAGTGCAGCGGTAACCGTTCTTGCCATCAACACAGTGGGCTCCATTCAAACATGGACTGGAGTTACATTCATTTACGTCCTCCTCACACAAGAGACCTTCAAACAGCAAGGGTTAGAAGGCATGATCAAGACATGGTCAAGGACTGCATGCTGCAGTGACTGAATGCAGTAGACAGAACAGCACCATACTGCTTGCATATCAAAAAGCTAATGAGATCCAGTGATAAAATTCCATGTTTGACTGCACTACTGCGAACATCTACAGAGATCATCCGTCTTATTTAGATGCTAGGATGTGAAAGATGTGAAGTCCATGCTTTGTCTTTATAAAGTTAAAAAATATCCAGCGAGTGTTGTTGTTGATAAATGTATAGCCATAAATGTTAAAAATGAGGGAGACCATTTCTGGTGGAAAACACAAGGCCTTTTTTTTAGTCACACAAAATTATCTCCTCAATAGTTTATTTCAGTATTCAGAAATTAGGTGCTGTTTTGGCAAAGTACTCAAGCATGTCAGCTTCCCCACAGATTTCAATACCCTCAACACGCATGCAGGTGAGAGAGAAAACCACTGAGAAAAAAGATAAGAAAAAGCCCACTCACTCATAGGGCTGCAGTAAAGCAACTGCATAAATGCATTGTCTAGTCAGGCCATATTCAGTCTCACAAGCATTCTCCCTGTGAGTGTTTACTAAACCCCTAATCTTCATTCCTTTTTTTTTAGACCAGAAATGTCACAAAACAGAAGCATATGTGCACACACATGCACACAGACTGTCTTTGCATGCTCATCCTTTTCTTTCAAAACTTTTTCACATACAGTAGAACCTTACTCTAGCCTGTAGATCAGATTGCTTTCCTGTTGTAATTCCATAGATGTGGAATTATACAGCGCTTGTGTTTTGTGTTATCTCCTTGGCACAGAAACAATGCCTGTCTGAAGAAGAGCTATGAAATGAAACAACTTACCTGAATAGCCTCGTTGACAATGGCAAACAAAGGTCCCAATGCCATCTTTACAGATTCCATTGTTGTGACAAGGAGATGATTTACACTCATCAACTTCTGTTTCACATTTCAAGCCTAGAATGCAAAATAAAGGACTGAGAACAGGGAGACAAAATTTGAAGTTGTTCAGAAACACAGAAGAATGTAGGAAAACACATTGATTAATTGTGTACATGTCCTGGGTTCAGCTGGGATAGAGTTAATTTTTACAGGAACCTGGGAGGTGGGGGGGCATAGCCGGGGCAGCTGACCTGAACTAGCCAAGGAGCTATTCCATACCATGTGACATCATGCTCAGTATATAAATGGGGAGCGGGCCGGGGGGAGGGTGGGGGAAGTGGCAGAGCGTTGGGTTCCGGGTGGTGAGCAGTTGCACTGTGCATCACTCTTTTTGTATATTCTTTCATTAGTACCGTTGTTGCTGTTGTAACCTTTTTTTTTTTTTGTGTTGTCCCAGTAAAATGCCCTTATCTCAACCCTCGAGGTTCCAGTTGTTTTTTTTTTTTCTCTTTTCTCTCCTCCGTCTCCTCCCTATCCCACCGGAGGGGGGCGGGAGGAGTGAGCGAGCGGCTGAGTGGTCCTTTGTTACCGGCTGGGCTGAAACCATGACAATACATTACCAGACATTCAGGTTTATTATCTTCTCTTCAGATTGTGTTTTAACACAGACCTGAGACTAAATGTTATTAGAAAGGTATGATGCACACTGGGCAACAAACTGATCAGTTCCAGATAGTGGCTCTTAATACCTATCACAAGTAAGAGAGATCACTTCTTGGTAATAGCTGAATAATAAGTCATCTGTTTGCTTTGAAGCAACTGGGAAGCTAACACTGAAGAGGAGTACAGGCAGATCTAGTGCAATTAGCTGTTTAGAGTGCAAATTTCCAGCTTTTGCTAATCATAAATATTGCCAAGCAGATTTTCAAATCCACTAACTCCACCAAAAGAAACCCCATACAATATCCTTTTCTGCTAAACACAATATATGTTCAGCGAGAACACGAGGAACTCTCTCTTTTCTAATACTTAAGTATGGTAAATCTGTGATGGATATTCCAATTAGTTAGGCTATACTCTTGCACTGAAATGTTTGCTCCTTTATGCTTGGTCATGTCAAGGGCATGGAGACATGTTAGCTCTTCCAACTGCTCAATTTTTTACCTGTATATCCAAGTGGGCATATGCAAATATATCCACTTCCTAATTGTTTGCATGTCCCATTGTTGTGGCATGGTTCCAGGAAACACTCATGAAAGACCTGCCAGAGACAAGAATGATACAATTACAGTATAAGTGGAAATACAGCTGGAACAAAATACTCTAATTTGAAACGGCACACCCTATAGTCACTTTGGAAAGCTGGGAAAAAAAAGTCACTGGCATTAACTTCTAGCTCTTCCTCTTTGTCTCCTCAGCACACCAATCATTCTTTTCTTCTAGAGAAAAATACCAGAAATCTGAATTATTATTTTAAATTGACCTTTTACTTCGCAAAATGTGATCATTGCAGTTGTTTCCTTAGAACTTTCTTAGCTATGATTCACAGGTGACATTTTATATTATGCTATCTTTTATATGAGAGTTCTCCACTTTGCATCCTTTTACACGGGCTAATCACTTACTGCTACTGGTCATCAGGTGAGCTGGTGGGGAACTTCACTGTGTGGCATTATTTTTTTTAATGTAGCAAACCTAAATTCATCAAAGCCCTTGAGTAAATGGTCAACTAAAACCATAGGACATCAGTTTGTCACCTGTCCATATGTTATATAATAGTTCAAGCCAAATTTATCATCAGTCAGCTTTGTTCCTGTTTACATAATATCCTAACTTTAGATTCAAACAAAGCAGTCTTGTCAGAGTTACAGACTGTGAGGGAGATGGTTGGAGTAAGGCGGCATCTCTGGCAAACATTGTCACTAGAGTAGTTTCACATGAGGACTTGCCTGTATTTCAAAGGGGGTACTCACAGCAGAAGGGAGCTCTACTTTCCTCCTCTTAAGTGTATCTATGTTGCAATAAGTAAAACAAAGATTTTACAACTGGGACTTAGGTGCCTGGTAGCATTTTCTGGAATTCAGCATATGGAAGACAACAGATGACTGAGTGTGGTCAATCTACTTTTTAACAGATTGGTTAAACCTCCTCCATGGAGTTTACATTTCTTTTATAAGTGTGATAAATATTTCATACATCAGGTGAAGGCTTCAAGTCCAGAATTTAAAATTGCCAATAGCTGATGCAGCCTCCTTTGTTCAGTGAAAGTGCTTCTATGATTACAAAGAGAGTTTGAGTGTTCCCCTCAGGACCATCGCTCTCGTCTCTTCAGGAAATATAGTCAGCATAACAATTACATTTAGAAAGGCCTTAGTCATTTACTGCTGCATAAGGCACTCTTTCTTTCATTTGAGATAACATTGGAAAATATATGTAGTCCTTACCTGACTGCTGACTTTGTACTGCTTGCTGATATTTTCTGGAGAGGCTGGTACCATCATTACACTTTGTTCAGCTGCTGAAAAAGTAGAGCCAAAACCTAAAGAGGAAAGATATAAAAGTGCTGTTAATAACACTGTATGGCAAGGTCCCTACTCCATGAGGGCATAATAATTGCATGTTAGTAATGCATCCTAAAGATATGCTGAAAAAAGTGAATTTGTGGGAATGAAAAGCAAACTTTACAGTAACCACATAGTATTTTATATATGTTTTACACAAATATGTATTTGTAAGCACATACATTTCTAAAACACATATGTGTGTGTACGTATAAAATATATTCTATACGTATTTATACACACACACATACGTGCATATACATATTTGTATAAATATATAACTCTATAGTGTGTATATATAGTACATATATACTATGTGTGTGTGTGTATCTATATACACACTTTGTATATGTGTACTCTGTTATTGAGCCTTGGTATGTATCACACTGTAGCCACTCCTTCTATGTAACACAGAGGCAACAACAGTAGGCAAAACCAGCTGTGAACATCACTGATTGAAATGGAAGTTCTATATTGTTAGGAGAGTAAGTGGGATGTTTTCTGTTAAGACTACTGCTGACTACATCCTTTAGATGTTCCTTTTATTCACTTTCTCCAGCAGAGATAATTTGGCTTACTTGAACAATCTGTGATGGATCTGGCACCAATGACAGTTGTTGTTCCATAAAAGGGGCAAGACAAGCAGTAGGACTTTCCTGGGTCTGGCTGATAGTAGTCTCTGGGACAAGGGTAGCAAGGTGTCAAACCTGTACGAGAGAACTCGCCTGCAAGACATGGTACTGCAAGAACAAAAGGACATTTTTTTGAGTGATCACTCGCACCCCCAACCTACCTGCCCCCACCTCTTTCTGATAAATTTCTCTTCTCCCCTCATAGTCCTCCCTCAGACTTAAAGGAATAGGATGAAACCTGCCAGGAATTCACAACTCCAGGAGATGCTTATTTAAATTGTGCTGTTACGTGACATTTGGTTCTCAAAAGACTACAGAAATATCTGGGAATTATTTCTATCTATTCCTTTTGCTGCTCTGGGGGCAGCTTTCATATGCAACTTTCTTTCCTTTTTATCTCTTATACCTGTTGGATTTTTTTTTGTTTGGTTTGTTTTTTTCCTTCAAGAAGGAGTGAGGACAAAAGACAAGCTTTTTTGTACTATTAATCCCTGCAGACTATTTCCCCTGGGAATCTTTCTGGCAAAGCTTCCCAAAGACAGTTGAGGACAATTTCTTGAAAAAAGTTATGGGACAAACTGTGTTAAAATTAAGTATTTTTGTACAGGAGATGTGGAAGCTGTTCCAGAGGTAATAGTGACAAACATCCTGTCATTCCCTTTCTCTTCTGTAAGTAAAAAGGTTTTTTCACGTAGGTACCCATCACATATCTCATTTTATTAATCTTTAGATAAGAATCTATCTTGGAAATCAGAAGGAGGGCATTTGAAATAATCAGGATATCAGGAAATAGCTTATAATTTTTGCTGGGAAATGCTGCTTGGTCCACACTTAACCAGAAGCAGAATTCAATCTCAAGCAGGTCAATTGGATTACATTAGCTGATGTTTAAACAACATTTAGAAATTTTTAGAATTTAATTTAAAAAATTTCATAGCCCCTTTTATTACAAACCTCCACAAGCTGAGACATCCACTGCACCTCTTTTTACTGTTGATGTATTTTCTGGGCAAGAGATGCAATTCCTGGATCCAAATGCTGGTTGATACGTGCCAAGTGGACATGTTTCACAGGTCTCAAGACCATTAGGTGAGTAAGTTCCCTGCTTGCACTGAGCTATAAAGCAGAAGAATTCATAAAGATTAAGCAATGTCCAACAGGAAACATGGCTCTTGACCTCTGAAAATAATGCTGAAATCATAACATACATCACAGGGACTTTTATTTCTAGAGTTCACTCTACTCTGAAGGACTTCATAGGTACAAAGAGAAAAAAAAAAAGGAATTGTGGTAAGTTACTGATAGTGCATTTGTGAATTATTAGCCAGTTAACTCTCTTCCAATCAGCTTCACAGATGATTTATTGCACCTCAGTTACTCATATTTAATCAACAAAATTAATGATAAGACAATAAACATGAAATAAATCTAGCAACTTCTTTTTCAGAATAAGTCACAGAGATAGTGGTGCTGAGGTGCTCAATGCCACAGCACTGTAGTGTGGGATGCAGACATTTTATCTTTGATCATGGTAGAATGGAGAAGGGCTGGCAAGGACAAGAACGGCATTAAGTGTGTTAGTCCCTGCAAAATGGGCTCACAAACTCACAGAATGAAGACAGAAATGAAACAAAGCTTCAAATGCCAGCTCTTCTTGAAACATCTGCCCACGCATCCTGCAAGCCACAGCAGTGGCGAAAACCTGGATTTTTCTCTTTACATATGCATCAAGGGGCAGTTAGGACTGATCCTCATTTCACAGGCTAACCTAATTCCAATAATCCCACCATGGGGACCAAAAGGATGCCATCAGGCATTCAGAAGTGACTGAAGAAGACAAAGTTCTCACCTTTGCATTCAGAGATGCTCCTAGAGTGCAGATACTCAGTATAGCTACCAGATGGACAACTTTTGCATTCCAGCTGCCCTTCCTCATCTTGGTAGGACCCAGTCCAGCAGCTTTCACAGGTGTGATGCTCCAGAGAGTAATAGGTACCCAAAGGGCAGTTGACTGTAACGTTGGAAACATAAGGTTCCCCTCAGAGTGCACAATCATACATACTTGTCTTGCCTCTGGAGTTCCCATTTAGTCAAACCCTGTTTATGTGAAATGTGACTCCGTTCCTCAGCAAATGGGGTATCTCTCTGGAACACTGGAAAGATCTCACTACGCAGAGGAAATGCAATCCAATTCCCCATCTTAGCTACACATCACCCACAGGACTAATAGGGTTAGAAGATTGCATACTAAGCACTGTTTTCCTGTGTATCACCAACTGTGGATATGCCTGATTTCCCCATGGGAGTGGAATGCTGGGTACAAAAGCGTTCTTTTTCCACAGGCCTTGGTTAGGAACATAAACATCCTCTGCAAGTCAAACTGCACAAAGCATTTTTGCAGTTTATTGTTCTGGGAGACCACAAGCACTGGACTGTGTCAAACCATAAGCCTCTGCAATCATCCTCTAAAACTTTGCTTTTCAAAAGGATTCTAAATACATGTAAGGAGCAAGTCATTTGGCTTACCACACATTCTCCCCCTCAGCACAGAACCAGGCCTGCAGAAAAGAAAGGCCTTCTCGGTCTCCAGTGAGTTGCTGTCAGCTACAATGAGTTCGGATGCAAACTGAAAAGAATACATGGGTTCCTTATTGAGAGTCCTATTCAGCCTGTTCGTGATTGTCTCCAGAGTTTTAAGGAGCCGTTGCTGGTTTTCCAGTTCCAGTGTATCATTCCTTTCATCAGGCAGTGGCACACTAGCTGGGATATAAACAGAAAACACAAAAAGCACACAGATTTTACAGTCAGCACTTCCAGTGTACTCTGGAGTATATCAAGACTGCAACACTCAAGCTTGCCAGTGGAAAGTGGAAAGCAGGCCATGTGCACAACGCTCTCCATGAACATGAGGATGTGATCTTTCCCCCAAGCAGAAAGTCTGTCATGAAGTGGGGCTATGAATGTCTCCAGAAAACTGTCATCTGCATCTCCAGCAGGCTTTGTGAACTGAAGGCTAAGTTCTACTGAAGTTATTAGAAACATGTTTTTTAAAAAGAAGGATTGGGGAAGGACAGTATGTTGACTTCTCTCACCTGTGATGTTAAATATTAACTTGATTTTGTGGTCAGTCATTGGAACATTCAGCTTATGCCTTTTGACTCGAGCAGGTGCTGCCTTTACAGAGGCAGAGAGATGCTTGGATAAGTCGTCGTCTTGCGCTGCATCAACAAAATCATCATAGGAATAATCCAGCTGGTTTGCTGCCCCCCAGCCAGCAGGTCCTGTGGGGCATTAATAAAGAACAAAAGCAGAAGCAACATCATGTGGAATATAAGTGCCTGTACTTATTTCTAAAATACATCCCCAACAGAATGGGGTCTGTTTTGAAGCTCCAGATGATGCATGCTAGCTTTGCCTCCACGCAAGTGCCTATTGTACCAACACTTTGACTAAAAAAAAAGAAAAAACCAATCTCACTCCTAATTGATAACCTGGAGATCCTGAATCCTGTGCAGTTAGCCAAAGCTTTAAAGAAATACTGCTATAAAAGTTACAGGTTGCAATTCTTTCTCTTCCTCTGTCTTGCATGGACCCTCACCTGCCAGCAACATTTTCTTCAACAATTCCATATTGCTCTCTCTTCCTCTTCCTGCTCAATTACAGACAGCACGGCCTATGTCTCCATTGCATCTTTTTCTCACAACTCCTGAACAGTTCTACCATCGTCTGCACTCTCAGAAAAGGCTGGTAGCATCACCTTATGTGTTTATACTCCCCAGACAGGCATTTCCTGTTACACATAGTGAGCCAAATTCACCCCCTGTATAATGTCCCCCATCTATAACACACTTTCAACCAGAAACAATTAAACAATTGTTTCTGTACATAATCTACCTTCTCATAATGACTAAATCTAGAGGTGCATGGGCTATTTCATTGAGCAGCTCTTTTTCTAAAAACACGAAGATATAAAAAAATTCTGGCAATTACCTGTTAGCAGTCACCTAGATTATGCTTAATTTGCAGTGGGAACTAGGACAAGTTAACCCCACAGTTTTGAGGTTAATATCATGTCAGTATTCCACAACTAGTTTTCCAAACTGTTGTCTCTTATGACCTGATGAGTTCTCCCCTCCTGCCTCCCTAGTGTAAAATCACGAGAAACTCCAGACAAACAGCAGCAAGATTATTCTGATAAGAGGTTGACATGAAAGAGAATAGCACCCTGCATCCCACATCCTCAACACTGTTTCCTCCAAGTGCCTTTAGAAGTTAGCTCCAGCTGTCATCAATATTCATCCTTACCCTAATGACAACAGCAAACTGAACAACCAGACCCCCCTGCCCCGTGTCTGATTACAAACAAATGTGCTCTCAAACTCAGTGAAGCATGTCTAAAAGATGAGAATAAGCAGGAGGCTCTACCAAGTAACTCCACTATAAACCCGTAAAAGAGCCACACTCCTATGACAAAGTACGTATTCTGATGTTGATTTGCCAAAATACCTCCTGCTAAGATAGGTAATGTAAGTTACCTGTTTTTAGCCTTTCTGGTCTGAGCACCCCCATGGGGCTCAGAAATGCCAAGGACAACAGCAGTACAACATGGACACTAACCTGTTCAAAAACGGACTGAAATGACAACTTACTTGGCAGAAAGAAAAATGGTAACAATCACTAGAACTGTCACAGCTTTCACTCCGATATAACTACAGTCATCCTGCAAAATCTGCCCTTGCATACAGGAAGTTATTTCACAGCTAATGGGCAAACTTAAGCTTGTATAGCTTTACACTATGAGGGTTCTGTGCTGATCTGAACCAGCGTCAAGGATGCTCCTCATTTTCTTAACAATCTCCAGAACCATCAATTGTACTTTTTCAGTATTTTGGTGAAACTGTATGCTTTTAAAAAGTTGCTTTCTTCCAGGCCAGCCAAGCAGGTTTGTAGGACTCTGTCTGTGTGCGCTTTTTTTCCCCTCCCCATCATGAGGCATCTCAGTAAACTTTTCCTCTAGACTATAAAGGAAGCAGTATTAAAACCAGACAGCAAACACTTCCATAATATTGTTATAAAACCTATTATGTAATTGCTTACTATCTTAAGAGCTCTATAGTTAATTTTAAAAAATATCTCACACAATACACTGTGTACTTCAGAACAAAAGGTATTAAGCTGCATTAAACCTGGATGGCTAAGAATCTAAGCAAACAATAATTACCAATGGCAAATCCATTTTCATAATTGTAATTATATTCCAAGCAATGTTTCTGTGTCTGATCTTCCAATCTGCAGTCAATATCATCAACGTCATTACAGAATGATGGGACCTTCCAACATAAAGAAGAAAAACATTAAAAAATAAAACCATATAGCCTCCTCCTCCCCTGACTTATAAAAACTTCTAGTTACAATCTAAAGCACTGGTCCTTCCAGTGACACCAGATTTCCCCTTTTATGTCTCTCATAACCTTGGCAAAGCCTGCTCAAAGAAGTATGGTCTATTGACACATCTGGGAAATAAGAGGGCAACTTGTAGGCATACAAGCTGTTTGTTATAGAAGATCTTTTTTATAAGAGAAGATGTCCATTCAGTTAACCACTCTTGCATGTGAAATCCCAAAATACAGAAACAAGTCCAGGCTTGTTTCTCCCTGCTGAAGATGACAGGAGAGCTCGCACCTTTGAAAACATCTGTGGTTTTTCCAGCTATGTAACTTGTAATTCTGTCAGGTTTACAACAATGCTGTCACTTTGTTTCTAGCTTTCAAACCTTGTTTCTTAAAATCCACCTCTCCCTACCCATGGAGAGGACTCATGCATTCCACTGAGACCTCAGAGGACAGGGAAAATCGTTTGAGAAGGACAGAAACCACACAACAGAAAACTTGACAGAAACCTTTCTGGTATTGTTGATTTCTTCTCTCCACAAAAGCAGTGGAGATTAGATAAGAATAGATGAATGCATGATTTTTGATAAAACCTGTATTTGTTGCTTTTTCCAGGAAGGTTTCAAGCAAGTTGGGCTCTAGGTTGTGTTTTGGAATTGCTTTGCTTTGTCCATATCAATTTTCGTTGGAAAGATGGCTCCTGCTGATTCCTCCCCTGTTTTCAGATCTCTGCTAGAATTTCAAATTCTTGGGAATAGGAATAGGCATATTCAAAACAGCCTGTTTTCCCAGACTGTTGCATTTTGATGTAATCGCTTGGGCAGGTCACTAAGCATTTTTTCCTTATTATCTTTTGTTTGCCAACAGTAACAGTCTAAGCACCGGAACCTAGTGGTAGCTGGCTCTTAGGGGAAAAGAACAGAAATAAAACCAGCCAAGATTTCTGTACTGGAAGAGAACAAACCTGAAGCAAGGCAAGACAGCAACAGATGTTTAGGTCCAAGTGTCAGAGACTGCATGAAGCGTTATGTAAGTTTTCAGCCATTTGACAAGGGCTACTGACATACATTGCAAAGTTGCAGGAGTTTGTCCATTAGCTGTATGTGCTAATAATGCTTTTTAGTTAGTAGAGAAGCTTTTAGCATATGGGCCTTGTCCTGCAAAAAATCTGTAAATGCCCAGTGTCCTCTTCTGGCACAATGCTATCCCACTAGGCCTGGACATCCAATCCTGAGACCACAACTCAAAGTCCTGCTGCTTCTACTTTGTAGCTGAGGTCAGACTTGTGGCTGAAGAGGGGAAATTGTGATACTTAAGTGGAAAGCAAGAGACACAGTAGAGAAGGAACATGCTGCCCCTTCAAGTTCAGTGCGATGCATTCTTAATGATAAGAGTGAGAACTCAGCAACTCAAGAAATCTGAGCAAATTATTTAAATCACTACTACTGGATTTAAGTGCCTGGACTTAGGCACTAAATGTGGAATTTATCTATTTTTCTACATGTATATTCATTTATATTATATGGATATATGTTATACATATTCTATATAAAATATATTTTATATTATTTATATTTATACATTTATATTATTAGAATGTATTTTATAATCACATCCAACTTTCAAAAAGAACCCTGAAGTTAGGGGACAATTGACTAGGGTTTTCAAAACTACACAGGTTCTCTTTGGAAGCCTACTGAAAATCTTTGAGTGCCCAGACCCTAAGCTACTGGGACACTTCTATAAATTCTGTCCTGTGTAACTCCACATTGAAGACTGAACTGAATTACATTAAAATGCCAGTGAATCATCTTTATTTTTAAAGGAGACTTGTCATCTTCTGAAAAAGCACAAATTTCCTTTACGGGTTTCTGTTGTATTTTCCTAGTATGAAATTAGCTAGGAAAAGTAACAATGAGGTACATTTTTTAAAAAGTATGTAAAAAGAAGCAGTATTTACTAACCCACCATTTTACCAAGCGCAGTCTGGAATGCATCAGTAAAGCTATTTAGAAGATTGTTGTCATCACATTGTGTTGCTCTGTAAAGCATCTCAAAGGATTTGAACCCATGGTTTGCAAAACGATTTACTGAAAAATGTTGGAGAAATAAACTTTTAGTGGTCAGTGCAAGAGTTTCAGAGCTAAAAGCATGGTTGTTCAGGCTAAAACTGGAATACACTAAGCTAAGAAGCATTGTCTTTAAAACAGCAACCTAAATTCCCAGTGTTGTACATATGAAAACGTATCACTCATACTTCAGCCAATGCAGTTGAATTGGCAGGCATCAAATTTATTGGGAAAGCTAACAAACATTAAAAAAAGGTGTGTCATTTATTTCAGCGTTTTCTTAATGGAAGAAATGTGTGAGCTGTCAACTAAACTCCCTACTTACTTTTTACTGAGAGAGAAGCAATAAATATTGGAAGTCCCATTACTAATGCTGCTAGGCTAAATACGAAAAATTCTCATCCAGAACCTAAGCAAATCAAAGTTCCTAAGTGTCCACGTTACAGATTTTGAATTGATAGATAGCTCTGAAACATAACTCTCATTTGCTCATACCTAAACACTGCTCTTGTTTTCTGAAACCAAGAAATCCACTCTGATGGAAGTGGATGCAACATGGCGCCAAGACAGGCTTCACATGTAGCTCTAATACATTTGTTATTAAAATGTCACCAAAGCTGGGAAATTCCACAGCTGAAGTTTTGCATGTGTTCATCTCAAAGAAAATACATAAATGCTTCACATTTGGTGATAATTAGACATGTAAGTACAGCATGCAGTGTGCATTCGCATCAGTAAGCTGCAAATACTGTTGAAATTCCTATTGAAAAGACAGTGTTTGTAAACAAACTGTTTCAAATACCAGTTCAAAATAATGACAGACCTTGTCTACTTTGCCATCTTTGCTATTTTGTGATTCCCAGATTCAAATTCACTGCTATTTTTGTGTTTTAGACAGCTTCTGAAATAACACATTTAGGGACTTCCAGGCATTCTTTCACAATATTTGTAACAATTTGGAGGCAGAGGACAAAGAAGATTTGTTACCATTGAATAGAAGTCATAATTTCTAAAATATTTTCATTTACTTCCTCATTAAACATAGTGTTTGATGAATTGCAGATTCATTTTAGTAACAGTAAGACTTACAAGAGCATCCAGGCCACTCTGCAGAGTAAGGTGGCTTCCAGACACCATCCTCATATGCACAATAGTAGTTTTCACTTGATCCTTCTGAAAAGCTATAACCCTCTGCACAGTGCAATGTGCAATTAACTCCTGCTTCATCTGATGTGCATGTAAAATCACCATTCACAGGGTCAAAGGAGATTTCACAGGGAGAACCTATGAAAAATACAAAGTTTTATATGTTGATGAATGTGGTGAAGTAAGTAAGCACACAGGAAAACAGTACTGATAGGATTTCTAAAAGTACTTAGTATCAACCTGATCTTGCCTCTGTTGAAGTCTGTGGAATTATTATTTGGTAATTCCATAAAGGCAGGGTCAAGCTACTGCTAAGTTGTTATCAAACTGTGCCACTGAAATTTGAAATGCAGAAAAATGAAGACTTAAAAAAATTTGTGATACATATGAGAATTTAAAAAACTCAGAAATGCAAGACCCAAACCCTTCTGTACTTCTTCTGCAAAGATGCATGCTCAAGCATGTACTTACTAAAATAATACAAAACATTAAACTAAATTTTTACATGAACTTTCATACAATGAATTCTAGTAAACTATATTACATCTTGAATTCTGAAACTAAACTTTATCCATTCTGCACTACTGCAACAACACATAGACTTGTCAGAATCATCTTAGGAGGGACTGACTGTAAAACCTCAGTTATGATTTATTTTACAGGCCAATTGTGAAGGAGATTATGAATGTCTGAAAATATGTCACAAACACTGAACCACAAAAAGTCTGAGGTGGTGTAGAACTTGAAATAATGACAATTCTTAGCACTGGCTTGTTCTTGCTAAGATTTACAGCAAATCAGAAATTAGCACACATGTTTGCAACTTACCTTTTTCTAAAAGCTATAACCAAAATTCCCATCTACATGATTTTAAATTCTCTCTTCACTAGCAGATTTTTTTGTACAGATGTACAACTGAGACATAAGCACTAGAGAGCAGAGATGAAGTAGAATTTTCATCCTTAATACTTTATCTGCTGAATTATTGTTTGGCCTTTAAAGAAGAAAGTGAACTGTGGGGAAAAGGTGTCTACACAATAAACACAAATGCACCAGTATATCTATAGGTACAGACAGCTTCTAAAATCCAAAGAGTGTTCTTGTATCTGCTACAATATTTGTAGGTCATTACAGAAATATTTCCATAAAGTTTTCCTTTTTAAGTACGGATTTGAAGTAAGACTTCAGTAACATCTATTAATTAATTTCATGTGGTAACTGTCACTGAGAAAAAAATGGATTACCTTAAGTTTTAATCCTTAATGAATCATAATTCCAGTGCTTTTACACCTAATTTGAAGTTATACGACCAAATTCACTGCTGTGGTGCTTCAGTCTTAGACAATTTATTCATTGGTACCAACAAATATCCTGACTGCCTTCAAGTTACTCCAATATAAAATGGGAGTAACTAGAAGAAAAAGTGGAGACTATACGAAAAAGTGGAGTAGCATTGCATTCTTTATGATATTCAGTTAAAACAATGCCATACACTCCTGACCAGAAGATTAAGACAACAAACCTTTGATGATAATGTGGATCTCACATGTCCTGTTATTGCCAGAGGGATCCACGGCTGTGTACTGAACTGTTGTTTCTCCTTTAGGAAAGAGATCCCCAGGTGCATGACTCCTAGTAACAGTCAGTGGAGCACCTAGAAGAGTTAAAAGACAACCTAAAACATCAATGAGTAAAAGAGGGTTGCTCACACTATTGACAAATGGAGAAGGAAATGGCAGCATGTCTTCCAAATTATATGTTCTTAAAAATAAATAAGTAAAAAACCCCTCAAAAAATTCTAAACTCCAAGGGATCAAGAGTGAACAGGTTGGAGTTCCCTAGCCTTCCACTGTTTTGTGCATGTTTTGGGGTGCACTATCTCACCTGAATTGTCTGAAAATTGTGGTTCTTCCCATGTTGCTGGATACTCATTCTCCACTGCTTCCATGGGTGGTGGAGACCTGCATCTGTCAATTACAGGAGGTTCTGCATCTGCAGAATTTGAACAGACGGCATGACATTAGCTTACTGAACTGCTGCCACACTCAAATGAAATCTATAATCAGAAGAAGTCAGGCAAACAGCAGTTTTAAGTTCACATCAGAAGATACAACAAGGTTAGGTGCACACTTGTAAGCTTCTGCAACTGGTAGATGCTGAGGGAATAGACAAGACTAATTCTTCCGCTGAACTCATGGTTTCTGCATTCTGTTTGATTTCTACGGAGCAAACCTTGTTTAACAGCACTGCTGAATAACACAACTGTCTGACAGAAATATTTGAACAATGATTTGCATCAGCAGTGTGTGGAAACCTTGGAAATTTTGTTGGGAATCTTTCAAGAAAAAAAAAAAAGATATATATGATGAAGGCAATAAGTGACAACACAATAAAGCATTTAATCTGTCAGTGTGAGGAGAAATCTTAACATTCAGAATGAACAAAAGACCAAAACACCACCCAAACTGAACACTGGGGAGCAATGATTGCACAGTATGCAAACTGTGACCCAAGATCAGAAAAGCTTATGGAGATGATATTACTCCTGGGCTTATACCTGCACACATAAAGGCCACAGTGACTCACAGACTCTTTCTGCACAAAATTAGAAGGTTTCAGCCACGGCAGTCTCTTGCCCAGTGATTTTTACCAGCACTTACCAATAACCTTGACACTGAATGTACAGCTTGCCTCATTGCCCGACTTATCGGCCGCTGTGTAAGTAATGGCAACTTCGCCAATTGGGAGAAGAAACGGTGGTATGAAAGCTGGGGTAACGTGAACTGAGACCTTTTATAGGAAAACACTTGTTATTTAAAAAACAAAGCTGGTTAGTAATCACGATACTCATGTTTCAAGAAATGGCCACAAAATGGTACCCTCAATGTCAAGCCTACTCATTCCTAAAGCAAACAGCCTCTTCAAGTAATGAGGCCGACTTTGTAAGAGAGTACTCTGTTGCCCTTCTCAAGACTGCCGCCTTTATAGCAACAGGGATTTACTCAGTCAGGGCTTGGACCCTGACCTGCTGCAGTTTACTGCTGTGCATTAACAAAACTCAAGACTCATTTGCCTCACTGCACTGAACACACACTATGCCAGCTCAGAACCTGCTTTGTCTGCAGTTCAGCTCTCCAGCTGCAAGGGCAGCAGACTTGGGAGATGAGTGGAGCAGACAGTTGTGGGCTGTAAGTACTTACACATCCAGTTTTAATCTACATATATTTATGAGTCAATAGCTCACAGATGCTTCAAAACATTCTGGCGTGGCAAAGGAACCCTGCATTTGGAGTAAATGATACTTATATGCTGTCTATGGCTTTTTCATATGGGTTAGAAATGTCTTATGGAACTTCTCTTCAAAAGAACTGGTTTCATGCGAACAAAGCAGTTAATCTGACAACCGTGCTTTGACAAACCAGTTACAACTAAGAGCTAACGCACTTGATTTCTACAATGAATGACACTGTGTCAGCAGAGCTACAGTACCTGACCATGGCTGTGTGAACTTAAACCTCTTTTATTGGGATAGCTCACAGTTTCCAAGTGCAAAAAACTCCTGTGTTTGCAGCAAATTAAAAGCATGCACACAGAGTCACTGCTCCTCTGCTGACTCATGATAAAACATTCAGTTGCTGTAACTTGATCATGTCTGAGTCTGTAGGGAACATTACTCTTTATGAAATAGCTCTGGAGCAAGTTTTCCTTTTAACTCCATTTTCAGATCTCTGATACCCATAGTAGCCAAAGGCCCATATCTGAACCTTGCATCAGATAGGAAAATGAGATTTTTCTTTCTCACTTGGGAAGCTGAAACGCGTTTTTACTTATCACAGTGCGTTCTTGTTAGCCTTTTAGATTAATGAACTGGTTTGCTTCCTTCTGAGAAGAGTTTATTAAACTTCTTCACATTCTAAGAGCTCATTTTTAAAGCAGCTGTCTCCATCTTATAAACAAGGGCACATTCTTTCTTTTGACCACATAAATTAACCATATGAGATTTTATGCACTTAAACACCATGCAGTCCTGTGACTGCATAACCCTAACCAAGACAGAAAATGCTAAGTTCTCAAGACACAAATTTTTCAGAAGATTTTTCTTCTACTCCTGCTTATCAGAAGAAATAAATTCTAGTGGATCATAAAACCAATTTGAAACAGCTAGCTATAGAAAGACTGCCTCCTGTCAAATGTATAGATTTTAACTTGCCTCATCGCCAGAGTTATCCTCAGCTGTTGGTACCTGCCAGCTGATATTAGCAGAGTTATGATGTTCCAGAGTCTCAGTCTCAATATTTTCTGGACAGTGGATCCGAGGAGCTTCAATATCTGATCCAGAAAAAGACAAACTGGTTTTATATGTGGGATTATAGAAATAAAACGTCTAGAATGGTTAGACTTCAACTTGTTATAATCACTGGTTTCTGTGCTGCCTGGAATATAAATGCACATATTTTTGCAAACTTCCTGTCTCTGTCCCTTTTTAATTCTTGCATACAGGCTTACACATAAACAGTAAATTCTCCAGGGGAAGGGACTATTTTTTGCTGTATTTTTGTACATTGCTGAGCATAATGAGACTCTGGTTTCTACATGCAACCATTCAAGAAATGAATAAGACAGAATGAATTTGTTTCTCTTATTGTTCATCCATTCATTACACACATATACTCACTATTATAATACTCACTATTATATACTCACACGACACATACAGATGAAAACACTTGTTTCTGATAATCAGTGACTTAAATAAAAAAAAAAAAAAAGTATTTGTGACATGATACATATACTACAAACAAGACAGTAGTGACTCTCAGATTCCCTGGAGCATGGTGTGGAACCGACTTGAAAAGAAACAATGGCAAGATTTCTGGCACCAGCTCCTGGAAATGTTCCTTAATAAACTCCTGCTACAAATTATCATGTAGGACAAATGGAGTCTTCTTGTGACGTATGTGACAATGCTGGATGGTTTCAAAGGACTGGTGGTACAATACGGGTAACGACACCACCAACGTTTAAGCCTCAAGTTTCTCTGACAAAGTACTTCTTCAGTTCCCTGGCACAGGGCCTCCCAAAATATTTGTGGTCAGGTTATTTTATTGCTGTAGTGTTGTTTGATAAACGGTCTCTAGACTCATGAGACAAGGACACATTCAGCTCTGAACTCATCTATACCCAGGAGGCTTTAAAACAACTCAGAACTGATAGCATTTATATTTTTATTACTAAATAGTTCCAGTAAAGACATAACTCAGGCAATTAAACCTCTGTAATTAAAAGTACAAAGCAATAAATACAAGTGATTTTGCCCTCCTCTGAACTCATTCTGATGAAAACTTTATTAGAAGTGCACTCTTTTAAATAACTACCAGTTATGGTTCACACTCCCCTGACCACAGCCTTCAGGCTGATGTAAACTCCATTTAAAAGTGAAATTCTGTAAAAAGACTAATAAGTAAGTCAGAAAGAAAATGGCTATTTTGAACTGGCCAGATATGTTGGCAGCAAAATAGAGAGAGACAATAACAAGAATGAAAGCAATTGAAATGCAACTGTTTATTTTTACTACAGAGGAATAACCTTCAGGGTTTCTTGGTGCCTCTTATTTTATGGTTTTATGTACTGTTAGTATCTAAAAGCTTGAACCCAAGCCATGCTGCTTTATCTTGATCCAAACACTTCAGCTTGTAGCCTTGCGCTAGGATCCTCAAATATTAAAAATTGTGGTTTGGCACAGGTTTATACAAAAGATTCAGAGAAACCATGTGCTACATCACAGAGTGGGAAATAATACATTTAAAGAGAGGGATAAAATCTTCCTGGCCATTACAGAGAAAAAAGTTCCCACCTCAGTCTCTGTAGTGACCTGGCATGATGACTGCCATAACTGTTTTCTGTACTGTTCGTTCATTGAGTGGCTGGAGAGGGCCCCAGTTTGGGATGGAAGTGTTAGTTCTAGGAGCACAATAGTTCATGAAGAGGTGAATAGCATATTCCCAGACAAACTCCACTTTTGCTCATATCCTCCTATAATCCAAAGCCAAACTCCTTCCAACTCAGTGTGTATGTGTGTAAGGGAATAAATAACCTAACATTTCTAGAAGAGGTGGGCAGAACCATACTCAAATGCATGTAACCATCTTCTGCCCGGCTTTATACTCTGTGCACTTGTGTCAGCCAATGTTGACCTTAACTCTTGCATACTGTTGCTCGGAGCATGTCAATAGCCACAGTCAGTTCAAAGACAATGAAAATGAACCATCCCTCTATAGTCTGTCTATCAGCCAGGGTTTACAGATTGTTTACAGTCTTGCTCTGACTACAGGGCTTACATAAACCTGTGCTAAACCAGTAACAGTAACCAGTTATTTAGTCTATTGTTAGGAAGCTTTCACTTCTACTTTGAAATTTCGAATTTACCTGCACACCAGGCCTTTTAGCAGGCAGCTTCCCGACAACAGACTTATGAGATGGATCCCAGGAGAGACAGCTGATGATGAGCACTGTAAGATGGCACTCAAGCAACCTCTGAACTCCACATTTTTATAACAAACTACAGGTAGTTCTGACAGCCAAGCTACAATGGTACAGGCCACACTTCCTACAGACTGTTTAAATCATGCTTTCCCCAGTTCAAATCTGTCCTCACACAGTTATTTGCTGTGTGCTTCCCTTCAATGCTGCACATGCATACACAGAAATGATTTTGTGCTGGTCTCTACCTTTACACAGAGCGTCCTTGATGTTTGCACTCCATCTCCCAAATGAAATGCACCTTAGCTCCTCTCTAGCTCCAGACAAGATGAATCCTTGGGGACAGCTCAGCTGGCACACAGTCCCAGAAATGGCAGGCTCCAGCCCACATCTGGGAGGAAGAACTGTTACACCTGCTGGTTTCTGGAGGATGGGGCAACGCATTTCTACGAGAGACCAGTAGGACATGTCTTTTAAATGACATACATGAAGTATATGTTCAAAAAAATCTGCACATAAAGTCATATGGCAACTCAGAGGAAACATAAAATACACAGACTTTTTAAGAGTCTGCATGAGCTATGAGTGTATCAAACCAGTAGGACTTGCTGAAGCTTTGTACTCCAGTGCTGACTGAAGTAAACAGCACCCAGGATATCAGGTCTTCTGTTTTCTTGCTTATGCTTGACTGGGACAGAAACACGGTATTTTTCATGTGGCTCCACTATATGTTACTCTGTTTTGTTTTGGTTTTTGTCTTTACAACTTCATCTTTCATGGTTGCTTTGTAACTGCATTCCCTTGCCTTCTATGGAAACCAGACCTTCATAGCAGAAGAGAGTTAATTTCTATCTGTTGCCTCCTACAGCTTTTACACTGTCTCTTGAAATAAAAATGAGAGAAGAGAAAGGACACCCTGCCATGAGCTCACTGTAGGTTAGGTACATAGCATGTGATTTTGCCTACCACATTCCAAACCGAATGAAATTTGGCTTGGTCTTGACCGTGTTCAAATGCAGACACAAAGACTTGGTGACCATAAGCTGCAACTGACCTTGTCTGTAATGTCAGGAAGACCTGATGGCTGCTTAAAGGCTTAAAATGGAAGTTTTGAACTATTTTATTACTAGAATTCACTACAAATTCTGAAGACCATTCGCATCAAAGTGTAAACTTCCAAAAACCACAATGTGTGCAAACAGATTCAATTGTCACAAAAGCTTTTTTCATTTTTGAGCTGTTGTTTTTACCATGTGAGGCAAGGAATGTTATTTTTACTTCAAACATGGAGGAATTAACAAACAGGGCGAGAAGGGGTGTCCCATGAATGGCGTCCATAGACTTTCAGTAATGTTTCTTACAACAGATAATAGACAAACACACAAGGAAAATGCTTCATTATTTATAGCCAATGAGAAGACGTGTAGCTCATTAGCTAGTCAGTAAGAAAGCAGACAGGTCTTTACATAAAGGGCACACAAAGAACAACCCAACCCAGCTACAGAAGGGAAGGCTCTGTTCATCCCTTAGCAATCCCTTAACGACACAGAAGTGATTCACATTCAGAATGCTTCATATCCCTTTCCTCTCCTCTCCCAAAATATGCAGTGAGTAACTGAAAACTGGTTCTTCTGCATGAAACAAAATTTAAAGAGTTTAAGTGTCCTAAGTATTTCCTGCCTTTAAACCCTCAATACTGAAATCGTGTTTAAAGTCCAAGCAATTAATAACCGCACTTCATTTCAACAGGATTCAAAGATCAAAAATGTTAACACTTTTGTTCACTTCAGGCAGACACTGTTGGCTATGCAATGTAAAACAACTCCATCAGAAGAAAAACCCCAAATCCTAACTTTTGGTTGCTCACCACAGGAAGTTAACTGACAAACAGCAGAAAGATCAGAAATTGGAAAAAAAAATGTTTGAAAAGACAAGCTAAAAGTATTCAAATGTATACTACTCAAGGAACAAGTAGAAGACAGGCTGTGAAATGCATAAGCATGAAAACCAGAGAAAACTGCAGCTCTTCGGGAAGCACTAACAGCTCTCCTGATTGAGATGCTTCCAACTATACTAGCAAAATCCTAGTAGAGCACAATCCTGAAACATCTGACAAACATTCAGGATAACCTTTGCTGTATCTAGCCCGAGGGAATCTCTTTTAAGTAGGACAGATTTTTATGAGGAAAAAAACCCCTGTCATAGTGTTGTTTAGCTTTTTTATCTCTGCTCAATTCCAGAATTTGATCAAGCTGACCCAGGAAGTCTGGACTTCATGAGGAGCAAGAGCAATATCCATGATATTAGTAACATGGATAGAGAATTAAAACAGAGAGAGGAAAAAAGTACTTCTAAGGAGAGACAAGAATCTGCTTTTGCCTGCAACTACCTGTGGTGAACCACAACACTGTATTATAATTCTTAACATCAAGAGGAACTTCAATATAATAACAAAAGAAAAGATTACCAAGCAAATTGTGCCTTTTTCCTTCAACCCCTTTGCAAACACAATGTTTCAGGGAAAGAATTGGCCAACTGCAATTACAAGTGTGGTGTAAGTAATTCTTTCAACACTAGGTGGCATCAACACCCTGGATGCCATCTGTATTTTCACCTTCACTAAACCTTGAACAAAGCAAGAAGAGCATCTTGCAAAATTCATTAAATTTAACGTGCTGGATAGTAATCTTTTGCCAACTGGGAAGGAAACACAAGACTGTGGAAATTTTTTTTTCAAATTGGACAAATGACAAAGCTTCCCTTTTCAGCAATATTTTGTTTGTAAGCCATCTATAATACATGTAACCTACTCAAAAGTAACTAATTGCTAACAGCACCTTTCATGAAAAACATAAAAATTTAAAACATACGCAACAGTCAAATTTGCATTAACTTCCAGTCTCTCGGAAAAAGATCCATATGACAACAGACCTCACAGAAGTGACTGTAAACAATCCAGGCCACGTTATAGTACAGTGTCAGTTATGGTTACAGGTGGTTGTAGTACAGTCTTGGAGCTAACTTTTAAATATGATAAACTTTGCACTGATGTGCACACAAACTGAAAAGCATTCAGAAAAAGAGCTAGGAGAGCACCCCGAGGTCCAAAATCTGTTTCAAGGTAAGAGACTGAACCCAATTCCACTTCATTTTTCTAACAGAAGGGTAGGAAATTAATAAATCATCAATTACAAATGTCTAAATACAGCAGCATTTCTGGTATCTTTTATGCAGCAGATGATGAATAATAGTTAGGAGCTATTCAGACTAAAAATAAATGGAGAATATGTCCGTGATAATGATGAACATTCAGAAAATGAGTACAAAGGGTAGTTTCTGAGGAGGACACGGTATTAGTCTTCTGATTTGCATCCTTCCCCGAATAGAACTCCACACATCTATATTGAACAAGGATCTCAGCAAGCTTGTTCTAAACACCAGTAACGAGAAGCAGCACAGATGTCTTCCAGCTAACACTTTTCCCTCTGTGACAATCAAAGGTAACTTTTATACTGGATTTTCAGACTCAGCAAAAATAAGCTATTGCCATGGGTAATCCAGGAGTGGAGACAATATTGCATGGTGTCAAGAAATCTTCTGATACAGAGTAGAGCTGGATTTTAATAATCAAAATGCTAAGCTAGGAAGGATGAATTCAACTGATGAATACAATTAATCTTCCAATTATAATCTTCCAACAGGATTTCAGGGTCCCTTCTTTTGAAGTTAATTGAAGTTTTTCCACTGACTTCAACAGAATAAAGATTAGGATCTCCTAACAAACTCTCTTGATAAATTAATACTTGTGGATTATTTTCATAATTTTAGAGAACATATCTACAGTTAGAAATTTATTCTTGTCTCATGGAAAATCCACATTTTTAAGGCTGCAGTAGAACAGTAAAAAATAGCCACAGGTTCAAGCCAAGTCACCCTACGGGCATCACATTTACCAGACCCAGGTGACATATAGTTCACCCTGACTTTAGGGAGCACTGGATCATCTTCTGAATTGCTGGACTTTAAGCTTGTGGGATTTTTTTGCAGTCTACCCTTAGAAGTGTTTCAACTGTATTTCTTCTTCCTCTTACCCTTCTAAGTTAATTTAATACCTGTCACTAGTCCTAAATGGTTACTTCTGAAATCTACAATCCGTTATTTCTGGGACAGCAATATATGCTTACCTATCCCTCTACAGCTGGTGTGACCTCTGAATCCTGACTCAGAGGTGCTTGGTCCCTAACTTGCCTAAACTCTTATTTCCTACTGGGAGTTCAGCAAAAGTGACAACTACTGCATCTCTACTCAGCACTCACAGTGCCTGGCTCACATACCTTAGTCCTTGTCTGAAGGTCATCTTTAGCTTTAAGATGGTAACTCAAACCCCTGGTTCACATTTAATCTGTAGTATATGCTACAACTTGCATGTTTCCTACAACACATTGTGTTACAGTGTCTTAACACTCACCAGATGTAACAACCTTTTAGTTATCAGCTGTCTGTGCTGGATTTCCACGATAATCTGTCAACTTTCTCCATTTACAAATTCCTTTGTCACTCCCCAACTCCTAAGATTTCTATAAAACATCCACAGACTAATCCTCATTCCTATCTTAGCTTCACCAGATATTAAAATAGGGAGAGTTTCTCACTCATGACAGCATGTCAGAAAAAGCTGCACTCTGACATGAACAGACACCGTGATCAGATACCTACCCACACACTTTGGCTCCTTTGAATCCCATTGTGAGGTTCCCTGGCAGGTGAGTTTGCTGTTTCCTTGTATTTCATAGCCCTCATTGCAGGTCACAAAACATACTGTCTTATAGGAGATATCAGCTGTTGAACAATTAATGTGTCCATTTTCCGGAGCTCGAAGTTTGGGACATGTTCGAACTGCAAAGGCAAAGAAACCCACCAGTTCACTCTGCAGCACTGAGAATCAGTGGAGTTACACTAGTTTGCCCAGGTTTTCAGGGGTAGGACAGGTACTGGCTTGTACACTAGTTACAGTAGTTTGCACAAATTTAGAGAATAGGGTTGGAACAGGGCTGATTTTTTTCAAAGGCTTGATGCCTTCCTCTTCCTGAAACCAAGTCTTACATAGCATGTATGAGGTTGGGCACACACTTCCGAGCTCACCTCTAAGTTCTCATGTAAGTCCAGGCTAGCAAACTAACTGTGTTCAGAAATGTTCCTAGCCATTGAAGACACCTGGCACACAGTGTGTAGCCTGGGCTAGTTATGTCTGTAAGCCTTCAAAAAAGGACAGCTGCAGGCAAATGGAATCCTGTGGAAAAGTGTGTGTCTTTGGAAGTTTCTAATCCCCCAGCCATGCCTGCGAGTTCTTTGGGGGATTTCCAACTGGCAGTCTGGTACAGGCTGAGTGCGCCAGGGAAGAGGCTAAGAGCTTATTAACAGGGCAGATGACAGTGTCCCCGTGCTCAGGAACATTCTCTGGCACTCTGGAGTGTATTGATGTAGACACAGACACATGTGAGCCTCCACATATCAGAAGAGCAGATATTCATCGGGGGGGGGGGGGAGAGAGAGGAGGAAGGAATACAAGGTATTCATGGACAATGGGACCATGAGAGAGGAAAAGGAAAAAATTAGGCTGTTGCTGAGACCCTTTCAGGTGTTGGGCTCCCCATGGAGGCAGTCCTGGCTGCTGCTCAGCACGGAGGCCTTTCTCCTGCCTTGTCTCACAAACACTGCAAGCAGTGAGATGCCAAGGAGAATGCAGTCTGTGCAGGATGTGTGTGCAGAAAGGGAAGTGGGGCATGGAGGGTGATCCTCAGATTGTCTTAGGGTTTTATTACTGAATCCTGATGCTGTAATTTAACACAAAGCTACACTGCAATTAAGACTGATCCCAGAAATAGCTGAGTGATAGTACAAAATAAAAAGTAGTAGCACTGGTATGGCCTGGATTTATGTTGTTTCAGTGTCATAACCTCAAGCTCTTCTACAAGGACTTCTTTGCTTTGCATTGCCTCCAGCTCCCCTCCTCTTCAGCCAGTATCTTATGCTCCTGCATTTGCCCCCTTGCTACCCTCTGGACAAGACCGAGCTACATACACACTGCCTGGCCTTTGGGTCCCTTGAACAACCAAGCTGTACACACCTACTGTCTGGCCATGACTATGTGATGATGATATATGTATGACAACCGGGTGACAGCAAGCCCAAATGTGTAGATGCCTGCTCGGTCCTAGTGTACCTTTTGCTTAAATAGTTCATGCCTCTTCAACAACCAGCTACTGATTTTCCAAAACCAGTGGAAAACTCACATGGTTGAAAACCCTGCTCTCAGCTGAAGCTGGCAGATACTGCTCAGTATGTTCGATAGTTATCAGGGGGAAAAAAAACACAGAAGGGCAAACAGTGTAACTGCTCAAAAATGTAATCAAGAACACTGGGGTTCCCTAAACTCTGTTCTCCCTGGATTGTTTTCCACAGCTTCTGTTGACCTTGATGGCAGGAAGGCAAGGTCTGGTGATGGGTGGCTTCAGAGATCTGGATGACTTCTCCACTGTGGTTTGAGATGCCAATTTTACCAACGAACCCATCATCGCTGCCACCAGGTACGAAGCAAACCATGAGCTCCTCTCCAAATGCACTTGAAAGTAAGCCAACTTGGCAACTTTCTCTCCTTTTCCCAGTAGTTGTCTACTCTGCACACTGATGAGACAGAACACACCTACAAGTGGACACACGGACTGAACAGATCACCCTCAAACTAATGAATGACAGATACCCTGAGCACTCTTTCAAATGAAAGCCAGCTGTATAAATGCCAATAACTACAAGCCCCTCAATGCCACAAAAAACGCATGTTAAATAATGTCTTTTTTGAAAACAGCTACTGTGGCACCTGATTGGAAAAAAGCCTGTAGCAAAACCCATGGATATGGATAGGAAAAAAAGAAAGAAAAAAAGCCATTCAAATGCACCTGATATATCTTTGCATTACCACTGTCTCATGTTTACTCTCTGAAGGTACTATTCCTCTTGTACTTGTGTATACACAGGCATCCTCTAGGAAGTGCATTTAAGAGTGTAAAACAGATCCTGAAATTTCCATCTTGTGAGATGCACTCTGAGCTTCAGAGCAGCTTCCTAATATGCTGTATCTTAACTGTAGTAGAGTGAGTAAGAAAGACATTTTTACAGCTGAATCACACATGCTTTACACAGAAGTGAATAGGCTTTCTCTTTTAAGGTTTCTATGGAAGCCTTTAATACCCAATCTGTGGTAAAAGCAAGCAAATGCTACCAAATTCTACAGCATTACTGAGAAAGCCTGAATGAATTAAGAGCATTGAAGAGGCTCTCAGCAATGTTAATGTGCTTACAGAGAAGGCACTCCCTTCCTCTACCTGGTAAGTCTAGCCACCTCTTCTGCAAGGACTGTATAGCTGTAGTGCTCCTGCTTCCTCAGTGTTTCACCGTTCATGCTTACTCAGTGTCTCAGTATGGTTCTGGCAGAAACCTGTAACTGAGCCTGTGTTATCCTGGCTCCATGCATTAAACACAAAACCATCCTCTTGTCAATAAGGCATTTTCCATGACTAAGAAATATTTCCATAAAGCCAGTGAAAACAACAACAATGGTATATTCTGCTTGCTCTGGGTTTTCTCCTAATACATTTTTCTGGATTAAATACATGCTTTGTAGTTGTTTTTTTCATGGGTCACTGTTAATTGCATGACATGACTGCATTAATCACTTTCCAATACCACAGCAGATTTCAGCTAGCAGAACAGCTAAGGAGTACTTAATGTCAAAATCCAAACCAGTGCAAAGGGATTTTCCTTCACTCTCCCTTCCTAATTTATGTGATAAAATACTCCTGGGATTAACAAGACAGCTATAAACTGTGCCTTTGATCTCGCTCCCTTTCATAGTCTGAGTGAATTGAGACTAGCAGATCCAGCACATATAAAGGTAGGATTTTTAAATTTTTTTTTTTTAATTCAAGTCTTCAGTATGATGGAGAATGGCACAAAAAAAGCACAAATATATCCTTTCAGTGCTTCGAAGGATATTAATTCAGCATCAAGACAGTATCTCAAGGCAGACTTTTCTCTTCCCCAACTTCCAGACAAATTCCCTGTTAAAGGAAGATCACGCACCAACACCCAATAGGTGAATATTTTTAATGCTCCAGGAAGTTTTCCAAGTACTACAATCTTCCACTTCTCTACAGACAGTAAAGATAAAGGATCCCTTCTTTGTGGCTGACTGCAGCTTTCCCCAAATTTTTTGCACTGGAAGCTACTGTGTGACAGAAGCTTTGACAGGCAGGTGCTCCTTCCCAGTATCCCAGTCTACCTGAAGAAGCATGCATCTTCAGTCTATGTTTTGACTGCTGGAAAGTCAATAGCTCTAAGTCTAGCTTCTCAAGATACCCTTATGGTACTGGCCAGCAATTTATTTTCTATTGAAAGCTTCCTGCCTTCTGTCACTGAAGCTATAAAGGAAGACTACGTTTTCCAGGATTATCTGAAGAAAGTCCTGCAACGTAAGCAGAAGTGAACTGCTATATAAGAATGTCCTGAGGAACTCATCTCTAGCTCAGATCCCTCCTTTCAGAACCATGCCTTGCTGTTTCTTTAAGGGCTGCAGTGTTTGCTGTAGTGGTATAAAGTGCTAATGCATCCAAGGATCTACCCTATCTCTCTCCCTGAACTCAGTGCCAGGGCAAGTTACAGAAGGAGCTGATGACTTATTTACTAGCTTCCACTGCAGCATACTAATGTCAAGTGCATCCAACTCAAGTTAAACATGTTGAACTGCAACACGTGGCTGTTGAGGATATGAGGGCTGCTACCTGTTTTTTTCAGGCCCTCCTTGGAAGACATACCAGACAGGGCTACATGGGGATGCAGCTCACCTAAATCATCAAGAACCCAACCTCAAGCAGAGACGAGTGATAACAAAGCAAAACTGTACTCCTATGTACTTGAAAGAGCTCCAGAAATAACGTTTTCCAGGATGCTCTTTCCCATGTCTCCCCCCTTTCACACCTTCTGTTTACTTCTTTTTTAGCTGACATTCTCTTACAGTCAACTTCTAGGACACTGCCAGTTGTTTCCTAGTAAAACTCCACTCAGAATTCTTCTGAAGACTATGCTCAAGGCCCAAGCTTTCCTATTTTTTGTAAGAAGGAACTGTTAAGAAAGCAAAATGTAATTCTTCCATGGTTAATGTCTCCTAACGCCAATGCCCATCTATGCCAGGAGTCTGGTGGATATTCTAAAATACCCATGCAACAAGGCCTTGTTATGTATTTCACTACTTGGTAGGTTTGCTGGATTTACATAATGTAGATAAAAAATTCATAGAAATTGGGTAGAGAGAGGTTTAAGGAAGGAGAGTGTAGATTCACTTGCAAAAGACTGTCTACCTAGCAAATATTGCTCTGCATTTTCTATTGTAGATGTCTTCCTTCCATTTTAGGAAAGAGGGAAACGGAGTGATTGGAGTGGGAGTTTACCTTTGGAACATTCTTTCACCCATGAGCTAACAGGATCAGATCTGCAAGCCCAGCTATGTAGTGAGCAGAGAAAACCACTGTTCAGAACAAACTAATCCAACAGAAAAAGACTTTTCAAACACACAACACCCATACCTCTGCAAGTAGCCTCTGATCCAGACCACTGGCCATCGGGCTGACAAAGCCGGATGCTGCTTCCCACGAGATCAAATCCTGCTTTGCATCGGATGCCACAGGCAGCATTAAAGTAATTGTTGCAGACATTCTGGACAAAGTAACCATTTTCAGGGGGCTTCAGTTCAGGGCAGTGAACAACTAAGTAATTAAACGACAACAGAGTTATGATGTTAGCTGGATTGCAATAGGCTTCTGAAGGAAAACAATTTTTTTCATTTCCAACTGGACTTGCATCTTGGTACTTTTGTTCTTTTGGAATGACACAGAAAATCTTGCATGCAATTGGACATGTCCTTCGCAGTGCAAACACAAATAACAAAATTGTCCCAGCACTGCATTGTGCATTCCAGGGGTATTCTGTTCTTGGATGGAAACACTTACCTTCACAGGTTTGTCCTACAGCATGATAACCCTCCTGGCATGTACAATCCTCAATGGAGGTACTTCCTGGTGGAGAAGTATGATTCTCATCGGGACATGAGGTGCAAGTGCTGATTCCACCTGGTGAACCTTCAGGCTTGTATGTTCCTGGTGGACAAGCTGTTGAGCAAAAGAAAACATGACAGAAAGGACTTCAGGATATCTACCTTTCACAGCTAGCATAATTTTTCAGGTGTTTTGCTTTACTTTTTTACATTATTTTTTTCTACCTCATACATCCAGTGTCACTTAGGGCAGGAGCATTCTCCACTTAAAGTGCTGTAGAGTTCTTACAGGGGTGACCTAAAGCCCACCAAACTCGGTGGAGGTCTCTCCAGTGACTGCCTGGGGACTGAAATTAAGTCCATAATTAATCTTCTTGAAAAGAAGCCCAGTCCCAGAAGACACACCAGATTTTCACTGATAAAACCTGTGCTGACCTCACAAAGACGTTCTTGATTTAGAGGTATAAAAAATTAGTTCAGACAAAATCCTTGCCATTCAAAACTACACCAAAGCTTAATGCATACAAGTTCTTAGTAACACGCTAACACAAGCTAGCAAAAAACCCTGCCCTTGATTTACACATTATGATTATATATGATCTACACACTATACTTGCTAAAATGTACAAACCACAAACAATGAAGCAATTAATCAAAGTAACCACTCCCTGAAGCTTTTTCACTCATTTATATCCAATTTAATATTTTTAACTCTGTGCATCTACATGCACAAGCCTTAAAGAGATTCAGGAGATGTCTTCAGAGGCAGGGAAAACGCATAGGTAAAAGGCACCTTTCACCTGAGAGCTTCAGATTGGTTGGGTAAGTCTGAGACCTCTCTCTGCCTTGAATTCTATTCTTAAAGAAACCACCATAATTACCTTTATTTATTTCACAAGGATGGTGTGAGAAACAGGGGAGTGACTAATCAACAGGTGCTGATAAAGTGAAGTATGGATTGCTTAGATTACTACTTGAAACAGAACTCAGAGACACTTGTGCTGAAAAACATACCTCCTGATGTAAAGTTCAGGAAATATTTTGAGAAGGTTATGTAATATTAACACTGAAACCCAGCCAAAAAAGCTCTCATTTCATTAATTTCACTATCTACATATTTTCCTAATGGCCACACCTTCTATGGCAGACTGCAAGTCAGCCTTTGATTTCCTCCCCTCAGCACATTTTGTACCATCTGATGCAGCTCTGGATGGTATAGAGAACCGTACAACCATAAACATCCTCAAGTGCCTTCCTCCTTACATAGTCAGGTGTGCTCTGCTCCTGAGCAAATCTCTCCTATTGAGGTATATTTCCTGGAGTTCACAGATTGTGGCAGTATCAGTCTTTTCTTTCGCATATTGGACCAGCTCTGTTTGTTCTGAGTTAGATGCTAAGATACTCTGACTCTTGTCCTCTTAACGAAAACAACTTCCTGCTTTCTAAGCAACTGGGGGAAAAAAAAAAACAAACAAACCGAAAAACAAACGCAAAAGAAACCCCAGCCTCCTTATTCCTCATCTGTCATGGGAGAATTGACTTTCATAAGCCAAATTTTATGGATTATACCTTAAAAAATCAACTCATATGAACAGTTAGCATTTCCTCTTTCCAGAAGGAGTACAGTCTTTTGAATAGCTTCCAGATAGAATATTTCTGTTTCCTTTTCAGAAAAATTTGCAGTTTTATTTTGAAGAAAGCAACCGAGTGGCTAGCAGTTAAGTGGTGATTTTGGGTGCTGTAAATTGGCTTCACAAATCTGTATTTTAAACACACTTTTAAAAAGACAATGAAAATGCCTAAGCAGTGAAGGATGTAAGTACCAATCAAAGCATTTCAGGAAGGAGTAAGGGCAGAAAAATCCTTCTTCTGGCACTTTGCAGAAGTCTCTGTGCATCCTTGTTAAAACTAATTGATAAGCAGCACAAAGTGATAAAGTGCACCCAAAAGGATGCAGGAGAGTGCAAGTTAAGCATCACAGGGGACCTGCTGGATGACAAAGCTGCCTTCCATGTGCCAGCAAAAGTAAATTAGTCTCTTGTGTTCTATGTGTGGCATATAAAACAACATCTAAAAGAAGTGTATCATTAAAAAACCCAACAAAACAACAAAAAACCAACCTAACTTCTCTCTTTCCTGCAACCGCACCTTAGATGAAGAAGCAGCAGCTCTTTCCTGTTTCTGTTTTGAGAACTATGCGATAAAAATAATCACCTATTCTATGACGGGCATTTTTAACAACAAACTGAGCAATTTGCTTAGGGCTTTGAATCAGTCTGGCTTCAACAAAAATGGTTCATTCTGAAATTACACTTACAATTTGCTCTTTCCAGTGAAGCAGCAAGAGGTAAATAATACTGTTAAAATTGTTATTAATGTCTCTACTGGGAAAGACAAGTACTCCAAATGGCCTGATTCTTTTTGTATGCTTCAAGTGCTTCCCACTGCCTTTCTAAAAAGTCGAACTACATCCTGTCTTGGTTTTTATGTAGAATTTTCTCCAAGCCTGAGTCCCTGAACTGCTCATTGACCCCACATTTTCCCTAGATGTATTCAGCTACGAAAATCCACACAAGTTACATTCAAAATTTCCACAAGATAACACTTGGTTACAGAGCTATTTCCAAGTGTGTGAGGTCACACAGTCTATCCTGGGATGCCAAGAGATGGTTTAGGAATGGAGCATAAGCACACTGACGTCTGTGCGTTTCCATGACAGCCATAGAGGTTAGCCTGGTGACAGCTTAGGTTAAAACCATCCAAAATCAGCTGTGGAAGAGCAGAGCTTCAGCCATCTGCTGTAGACTGGACTTGTCCATACCTGAACCAGCTAGATGGCAGACCCATCCCCTCCTGCTCCAGACAGCACTACCGCATGGCCCAAGTCTACACACACCGATGCATTCAGAGGCAAGAGAGAACTTGAGGGGCAAGCACATCTGAAGAGCACACGTGGCCCCATCCACGACTGATCATACCGATGTCTCTCTGGGGTCTCTTCCAAGAATCACACAGTGCCAAATTTTCACTGCATTCTAGTCACCAGTATGCACTCACTGACATGCCCTCTATACCTGCAAACACTGACTGCAGGGAGAGATCATCTTCTCCAGTGCTAATCTGTACAAACAATTTAAACTTTTTTTCAAGGCATGCTTCCCCTTGCCAACAATGTGATGGTATGAAAAGGCTCAAAACAGTGTGTGAATGAACCCCAGTGTAAATAAGCATCAATCCAGCACCGTCAAGAATGACAAAAAAGGCAAGAATTTTTAAATGGGGAAACCATTTTAACAGTATCAGCCTTTAAACAGAGAGAACACTTATGTGCACACCTGTATGTATGATCTTCTCAACAAAAGATTTAACTACTGCCTTGTCGTGGTTTCAGCCCAGCCGGTAACAAAGGACCACGCAGCTGCTCGCTCACTCCTCCCGCCCCCCTCCGGTGGGATAGGGAGGAGACGGAGGAGAGAAAAGAAAAAAACCTGGAACCTCGAGGGTTGAGATAAGGGCATTTTACTGGGACAACACAAAAAAAAAGGTTACAACAACAACAACGGTACTAATGAAAGAATATACAAAAAGAGTGATGCACAGTGCAACTGCTCACCACCTGGAACCCGATGCTCCGCCACCGAAAGTCGAGAGCTCCCCCAGGCCCGCTCCCCATTTATATACTGAGCATGATGTCACATGGTATGGAATAGCTCCTTGGCTAGTTCAGGTCGGCTGCCCCGGGCTATGCCCCCCCCCCCCCCCCCCCCAACCTCCCAGGTTCCTGTAAAAATTAACTCTATCCCAGCTGAACCCAGGACATGCCTATATGTGAACCATGTTGTTCTTTGCCCAGAGGCAAGGGGATGAGCAAAGAAATGCGTTTTGTTTAATGTAATTCTCCTCTTGAGACCAGAATAGTGAATACTGAGTTACACTGAAGGATTACCTCTTGGTTACAGGAATGAAAGGATATCTAGAAGCAAGGATGAGTGTGCTAACTCAAACAAGCACAGGCCCCAAGCTCCCCAAGCACACAAAGATGGCTCACACTGAAATTGTCATCAACCTGCTTTCATAAAATGCTAGATATTCACCAATGATGCACATTCAGATCCTATTTTCTGTGGTAATGACAGTGCAATAACCTTCTGATCAGAAATGCAAGGAAATAATGCATGCTTACTTCAGCATGCCTCCTGCATTTTCTTCCTCAGTTATACTCTCCTAGGGTATACAACTAACTGAAAAAATGTAAGAAAATCCAGCATGTCTCTTCTGGTTTTGAACACTACAGGGCTTGATGACTCCTTAGGCCACCACATGAATACATTTTTTTACTCCTTTATCTATCAATAAAAAAAAAAAAGTTGTGCATAGAAAAGAAATCACTAAAAGGGAAATATGACACAGGCTTGCTAGAAACAAAGACCCATGGGATAGACATAAAAACACTGCAGTCAATGCATACGTATTGACAGCATAACCATATGTCAAGACATTGCCTGAAGCTGAACAATGGACACGGAAAGTTAGGAAAGTCCACCAGGAAATCAAAGGACAGACTTCCAAGTTCAGCAGGAATTCTTCAGCTCTGCCTGCCTACAATAATGACAAATTTGATATTTTAATCTTCAAGCAAGAAGAATTTAACACCATAAAAGTAACAACATAAAACCAGGTATATTTCAGAGATTCATCAAACTCTTAACACATATTATGCAGTTTGGCTTTTTTTAAACTGCAAATACTAAAGCCACTGGCAAAGTTAAGCCAACCATTACTGAACCCACACGATGGCAGGAAGACTCCAGTCTGGATTTAAACAGGTAGAGATCATGTGTCAAAGGGTTCTAGTCTGTGACACAGGGTCACAATTCTTCCTCAGAATGTATGAGTACAAACATTACAGACAAACAATTCTGCCTTAAAAATTTAAATCTTTTAAAATCCTGGGAGAGCAGGAAAGCTCAACTTCCTCTCCAACTACACTAGTGTATCTAAGTCACTGAAATGGAATTATTCTCCATTTATCCCAGTGTAAGAGAGAGGACATTCAAACTCCATGTATTTCAAAGCTTAATTTGAGGGATTTTGTATTTTCTTCAATGCATAATTTCTCTCACTAACTACATTTACTAAGTAATCCCTGGCATGAGCTGTTCTTTCCACACTTTATGCTAATGAAGGATCCGATTAAGGGTTTATCTTTTGCAGGATATGGCAGGAATCAGCTAGGCAATCTCCTGCTCTCTCCTGCATCAACCTGAGCTCTATTTGTACACTGCTATTGTGATGATTGTAGTCTCTAATTCTCATTTTTTCCGCATACATGTAAAGCCTAAATGAAATGACATCTTGATACAAATCACAAATACGTAGTCTTTATAACTCAATCCCCAAACTTCTTAAATGAGGAGAGCAAGCCTAGTTTCCATATAATCAAACTGGTTCTATGCTACTGTAATTTTATGACACTGAGTACATGGATACGCATTCAACATAATGAAGTGGTGAATCTGTCCCAGAATCAGAGTATACCATGAATACCTATTTACTGAACATACATGGGCATTCAACCTAGCATACGCCTTGTTGTACTTTTAGTCATTTGTTGGAAGTTATGTGGAAGATCCAGTGTGTGCCTAGTACTACTTTGAATTATAGATCACAACAGGACAACCAAAACCTCAAATTAACTCACATTTAAGCCCTTGGAGGAGAGCTACAGCCTGAAGGTGTGGGCTTTCTCTCCCACTGCTTTGCTTCATCTAAGATTCTTGTGCCTTGGCAACAGCATAAAAATAAAAAAAAAAAAAAAGAGAAAATATGTCACCCTGGCCTTCGTGTGTGTGAAACAAGTACTGTGGTAGCTGTGTTTGCCATCAGTCATTTTAAATTTGCCACCATGAATGAGCCGGACTATAAAGCTTAGTTATTTTACTAAATAGAAGTAAAAACTTTCACAGGGAAGGAAGTACAAAGAAGTTACAGTACATTATTATGGGCTACATCTTTCTACCCTGACATTTGCACCTCTAATCCTGACAAGGTACTACACCATCAGATTTGCCTAAGGGCCAGGTGCACCCCCTATTAGAAGAAGCACTAGGAACAATGGGCTGTTATGTATTCCCTGTGACAATGGCCTGCCTGCCAAATAAAATATGTTTTACAAGGATAATGCATGGTGTCATGGAAGAAATGGAGATCCCTGTTCCATACCAAGCAGCTAGAGACTTCCTGACGCTTTCCCACCTACTGCTACAGCAGACAAAGAGTTTGGGATGTCTTGCAGTACTAGCATGTAGTACTGCCTAACTCTCCCTCCTGCCTCCAAAACCCATTCTGCTGCTGCTGCACAGTTCATGAGTGGCCTCTGCAAGGGAAGAACAGGAATAACACGGGAGGCATACTGACTGAAGCCACGACTTCATGAAACTCCCCAGTCCCCTGCCCTCTCCATGTATTTCGCAGTGATATCTCTGGGCTGTTGCTGGAACTATTCTATACTGCAAATGTGGGGCACCAATGTGCCCCAGGATTCTGCAATTTTCAAGTCTATTCTACTAAACCAAACAATGAACCTGGCCTCTGAAATGCACCTCACTGGACCTGCACATGAAGATATTTAAGTCTGCTTCTCAAAGACTTTCCACACCCTGGGTTGCTACTGTAGAGACTGCATCCAGAAGTTACAGCTTTTGTTATCACATTTAAATTTGGGAAAGTGGTTTTTTTTTAGATCTCCTATACAGTAGGTTTGTCAGAACAGGCACTTTGTGCCCATGAAAAGCCTTTGGAAAGCTAAGGAGAAAAAAATCTAAATCTTTGGCAGGTACTGTAATCCACCTTTTTGCAGTTTGCAACATGTATGGTGCCATTAAAAAAACCATGAGCCAGGAGCATGCTAGGATTACAAAAAGTACGCAAGGAAGTGGCTTTAGTTAAACATTTGACATGTATGACTTGTACAAAGACTGGAAAAAAAAACCTTGAGCTTGCCTTTAAGTGTAGGGATCAGGGATTTCTGCTAAGTCTCAGCGTGTTCTCCAGCTCTTTAATATCTCCTGTTATCCCCAGCATGCGCTCTGCATTAATTTCAGACAGCATTGAACCTGCTCATCCATCTGCTCTTTGTCAGTATTCCTTAAGCATCCTTCTCACAGCAACATGATTAGCAATTTAACAAGCTAGATGTCTTCTCTGTTCCTATTTGATGTATTTTGCTCCATGTCTTTATCACATTTACAGATTTCTTCTCACTGGAGAGAGCAGGCTGAAACAAGTAAGAAGTTTAGCTTCTTACCTGACAGCACTTAGCACTTATTCCTGATACATAGGGAGGGGTTCTCAAACCTTTTAACTGAGTTTACAGACATCAAAACTGCAGTATTCCTCTACCAAGTAGCCTGCAGCATTTAGAATGACACTTTGAGATGATCTAGCTCTAGAGCTTTAAGCACTTCTAACAGTCATAACAAACTTTCAGCAGAAAATAATTTGTTCACGATAAAAATGAGAATCTTGGATCCTCTCCCATGGGGCAGAAGAACTGGAAAATTGCCTGGAAGGAGATGCAGTCCCTTGGGTGAACATCCCATCTCAGTACCCCAAGCATACACAGTGTGGGGAACAATCTGCCTGCTGAAGAATATAAATCCAAGAGCTATTACAGCTTGTAAAAGTTAGGATGCCTACAAGGACCTTCTTCCACAGGGAGGTCTGGCTGTGAGCCACAACTGTGCTGAGCATTCCTGGGTAGGCTTGGGGCCAGCACATTTAGATAGGATTACTGCTACGCAATGATTCTGACTGTAAAATATCCTCCTCAGTAATAGTAGCAGTACTGCGTTTATACAGAAAATCAATTTATGCCCAGTTTTAAAACTTTTTTAAAAAGCAGACCAACTATTGAATGTTTAAAACATGGAGAGTGCCTTAAACAGATTGATACTTGAACCACACGTGTGTTGCAAGGACACAGAGCTTTGAAAAGTATTTTAAATCTTTTACAATCATAAAAATAAAGACTACTATATACACTTTTATGGAAGGTAACTTCTCTCTTTGTCTCAAAGCATGTGGCTTACTCAGGAATAAAAAAAAAGAAAATCCTGATTCCATGTACTGTACTGTAACTTAAAAAGACCCTACCCATGCTTCATTCAAGATACAAGTTCACAAGATATATCCTGACAACTTGTGAAATTTTTGTACACAGAAATGGCATTCATATATTGAAATGAAGCTCTTTTGGTTTAAATCTCAGTGGCATTTTAGACAGTGTTTAGAGATTTGCTGTTTGCATAGACATCAAATCTAGCCTTGATGATACATTTGGAGGGAGTACCCAAAGCAAACATTAACATGCCTATTAGCTATGGATATCAGCTAATGCCAGCACTTTTGATTTTTAGAGCTTGGATACTGGTTTATGTCCTCATGCTTCTGCATATTTCTAAAATGTATCGTGCTAAAAGTGTACAACAAATTCCAAAACTACAAAAAGATATTTCTGGGAAATTAACTTAAATGGCTGTGTAAAGTTTGCCATGCAAACAGAGATTATTTATGAATTTATTTCTGTGCAAGTGAAGGTTTTGTGTCCAAAATTTCACACACAATCAGACCCTTACTTAAAAGGGGAAATCAAATCAATTCTGAAATTGCTTTGTTCAGAGCAGAACTACTGTATAGTAGGGTTCTCTGGACGTGGTCTTCACCATAATCACAGACACACATTCCTCAGTAAACCTTGATCACTGCTGATGTGACAGCACATCCTACTCTAAATAGTACTGTTCTAAGTGCCCTGGATCTCTGGATAGCTTCCTGCTATTTAAATACATAAACACTGAAAAGGAACATCACCATCCTGTCCTAGGTGCACTTATTTGCCATTTTAATATACTTGCTGTGAAGTTATATTTTTGCTTTTATAAAACTGTAAAAAAACACAGACAGGCTGAAGTAAAGCAAATTCCATTAAAAAGAACCCCAAAATTTTGTTTAGTTTGTGCTGCACACAGATAAGCAAATACCTGTTTCAGAGATCTAGTATCTGTCTTGTCTGAAGGCACTGGAAGCCCAGTTTTCTCTAGGCCTGGTCCAACCATCGTACCACGTATCAAATAACTCTACTCTTCCTTTCATCTGACAGAAAGGGTTCTGGGTCAAGAAGGAAAAGGGAGGGCAAGGAAAAGGTCACATTTGCAGAGTGGGATTCAAATCAGATGCAGGGAGCAAAGTCACTCCATACTTTTTCTTACTTTTCCATTACTCCTCATTGTACCAACAAATCCACTGATCCATCACCTCCCTAACAGGATGGACTAATAAGCAGCTACTAGATGCCCAAAGGGCCAAAATTATCCCTAGACCAAATCCCAAGTGATGGCATCAGAAGAGCAAAAAAGCTCCATCTGGGCTGTACTATATGCTGCTTGGTTAACTTCTGCGTGAGCTAGAGGCACACACTGGAAAGCAAGAAATAGTCCTCCTTTATCCACAACTGGAAAGAGGAACTACTTGGAAAGAGAGAAGTCTGAGCTGGTGCTAGGGAAAAAAAATTGATTCCTTAGCAACTCCTGATGTGCTACACCCAGAGGAAACTGGACAGAAGTCGGAATCTACTCCACTCCCTGCGACTTGGGACATGCTGAAATCACCACAAATCAGCCAGCGCTTGCTCAGCATAGCCGACACTTTCTGCCAGAAGCAGGGAGCAAGACTGTCATGTTACACGGCTAACTCAACAGATCACCTTTTCCTGGGATTCCTCAAAGGCAATTTTAACCAAAATAATGGATTTGAGTTTAGAAGTTGACAAAGCATGCACCCCAAGCTTCACAGCACTGATATGTTTCTGCAGTGAGGAACATGCCTGGTGGTTCAAGATCCATTTCCATTGTGTTCACCTACTCAGCAACTTGAACAGTTTTGTGTTCAATGATTCTTGGGACTTAGGACTGTAATTAAAAATGGCTCTCTGGTCAAACTGAATGAGCAAACTGGCTTTCCTGAGAGCAGCAAGTTGCACGAGGAATCCAGGAGAAGTCAAAGACTTACTGAGAGGGTTGTCAGGCATTGGAACAGGCTGCCCAGGGAAGTGGTTGAGTCACCATCCCTGGAGGTATTCAAAAAGCGAGTGGACAGGGTACTCCAGGGCATGGTTTAGGGGGCATGGTTAATGGTTGGACTTGATGATCTCGAAGGTCTTTTCCAACCGAAATGATTCTATGATTCTATGATTCTATGACTCTACATCCTCAGATTTTCTCCTTCTCATTCAGGCAAAAATCGTGAATTTGCTCTTTGGCAAAATATTAACAGAACCTTGTATGGTCCTGAATTATTTTACTAGTCTAATGTGAAACGTTCCCCTTCTGCTGTTGCCTCCTACACCCCCAATCCCAGAAGCTGTTGGTGCATAGGATGATGAAGAAAAAAAAAAACGGATACCTATTTCTGCTTCCTTTCTCTGCAGATCAGAGTAGTTCCAGTTGCTGAATCACAGATGGAGAATGCAGCAAGTAAAAGCTATTATAAACAGGAAAGTGAAGCCGTTTCTGCCAGACCCTAAATAAACTGTCACTACTGCATTAGGTGCCAAACTTGGCCTCTTCTCCACATCCCTTATTTTTATCATTAAATATACTTTTCAACAACAGTGATTATACTCCTATTAAGTAACGTTTCTGAGCACTGAAGATTTAGCACATGACTGTGCAGATGGAGAACATATGTCACTACTTCCATGTTTATTTACTTAGCAGCCCAGGCTAGGAGTCAGACAGTTTTTGGTTAACTTAAGAGAGCTGAAGCACATGCAATGGCTCAGGCCAGTAATCAGACAATAAAAAGTGGTGGTTTTGCCAATTATTTTTTTACATATTGTGAAACTAGCCCAGCTATCCCTGTGTAGAGTTCAGTAAACTGTTTTAATCTCAATGTTACAGTTTCTGCTTAATTCCTGGAATCACTACCGATACCCGTGATTTACTGTGAAAAATGCCACAAATCCCATTCTCCATTCCTCATGCAAAACCTTTATGGAAACTGACAGGATCTCCTGAATTCTTTTAAAATTATCTAAATATGTAGGTCAAAATAGAATCTCATTTACAGAAAGCAAAAGCACTGAGAGAACAACTACATCACTATGCTCACTATTAACCACTTCTTGCTCAAGAAACATTGGACAAGTGACTGCTTCTCACTTTACTTCCCCCATTTTCCCTTGTCCTTCTCCTCTCTCATTTCTTTGCAAGACATAAAGGAATTCCTTAAGGACAGATCTGATTTGTGCTAAAGCAATGTCAGCTGCAAGCAAAAGGACCACCTCAGATTTGAACTAAAGGAATGTGTTTTAAGTACTAAATCCTGTGCCTGCCAACAAAGTAAACTTTACTACTGCAAAAGCTACGGTAAAAAAGATTAAAGATAAAAAAGATTATGTTGCAGTACCACAACCAAATACACGGCCTTAGACCTCAGTCTAACAAAGCTTCCTTCTGTGGAGAACCTCCATTAAAACATTTCTGAACAACACCTTTGCATCCCTCTAGACAGCGATAACCTAGTATCCATCTCTTAGCCACTCTGCAAAGACCTAACCTTTTGCAATGCAGGAGTTCTCCCGTAAAGCAGGAATCCCTGGCTAGTGAGTCATGTGTTCATAAGGCCCATTCTTGCTCAGTATTGACCAAACATTTGCTAAAGTAGCAACCTGCAGTTGTTTAAACTAGAATGAAATAGCCTACTGCTGCTGCCGCCAGAAGGGGAGCAGGGAAACAGCAGTGAGATTCTTTCAAGAACTGTCAGGTGCTCAGCCTCTCTGTACATCAAAGTGAAACTGTGCTCTGTGTCCCACTTCTCCATCTTCATCTCAGCTTCAAGGGTATTTTTTCCACCTTGAAGAAACAGAATCACTTGTTCTCCTTCTAAAGGGCAGTGACACCCTTTCTATGTTTTGGGAGGAAAAAGGTCTGCCACACTCCTGGTCCTACCTTCTTCTCTAAATGCATGCCCTTTTTCTGAGCTCTTTTGCCATAAACAAGGCCATCTACACCTGCAGAGATGTAGAATAAGAAGGAGGGAACATTCTTAACTGCAACCTGAAGCAAGAAAAAAACGTAACCAGCAATAATGATTAAATCACTGATTAATGGACCTAAGAGTTATGTTTACTGAACCACTGATTTTTAGCTAGAAAATCTATTCCTAAACAGCACTTGATTCCAATTAGTTAGGTTCACAAGATAATTAATGCTGTCTAAAAATAACCCAGTTTTTCCTGAGTTGGAGCCAAGTTCTTGGCTAATTTCTTGCACTTTTGCAGATTGTGAACCAGTGAGGGATGCAAGTGACAGATGATAAACTACCTCTCTGACGTAGGAATGTATAAGGCACCGCACCTTCTATTTCAACGTAGGAGGCCTCCCCAAAATGACCTTAAAAGTAGTGAGAATAAATCAATCTCTAATATCACTGGGAGTGAAACTTAAGATGTTACAGACAACTTTGTGAAGCGTCACATTCACAGACCTTGAACTTGTTATTTTTAAAATTTGTCGGTGCTTCGGCCTTGAGGCAAAAACCAAACAGCTGTAATCCATCACCTGCATCTTGAGGGATGGGTAGTTAAAAAGAAGTGGGGGAACAAGAAGATAGGAAGGGGCTTCCCACATGTTCTCAGGGTGCAAGTTGCCTTCTTGCCTGTGACACAGGGGAAAGTGCCCAGGCAGCTGCTGAAGAACTGCTGGTGATGGTGAAGAGCTATCAGGAGAGTGAAGACAGCAGAATCCTCGAGGCTGGCAGAGCATGAGACATCCTTTGTCAACCAGAACTGAGGGCCATGCAAACCATGCTCTTGGGGCCACAGTATAGCTTAGTACTGCTTCTAGGCCGAACTCTTCTGGCACCTAGGCTAGGACAGCCATTATCGTGCATGAGTACTGAAAAGAAGCATCACTGCTAAGTAGTGGAAAAGGTAGGAATGAACGTAACCCTCAGCTACTGTTATATTAAAGAGATACTGGCAGAGGGTGCCTCAGTGCCTGAACCCGGTATGCTCCTTCTTAGTCCAATTTTTTTGTGATCACATTAATTCTGTTCTCATGGGTTTGGACTGTGAGCACAAGGTGGGCTACTGGTCCGCCTAAAAAAGTCATACGTGAATACAGCTTGGCTACTCCCATTGCTGAAAACGAGTCACTAACGAAGACCAAGTGTCCTTGCCTTTGTGTATTCCTGTGCCATGACCTAACCACCACCGCTGCGCTGCCATCGGGACAGTTTTGTGAAGTGTTTTTGGCCAACTGGGAAGAATATGGGTGCTCACAGAAGTACCGTGTTTTAAAAAATGGTGTTGTATTTTGTAAGGCATTGTATTTTGAATTTCCATTCAGAAATAAAAGAGAGCAAAATTTATATATGTGTTTTACTCCTCTACAATTCACAATCACATAAAAATTGAAGTGAAGGGATTTGCAATTGACTGCATATTTTGATCCTCACTATGTTGAGGCAAAGGCTTAGACTCTGAAAAGAGGGAAATTGAATATTTGCATTTCAGGCGATATTCTTTGCCAAGTTGACAACAGAAACAGGGCTAGAGGATGACAGTATATTTAGGTATACAAAGTAATGCCTCTGTGAGATAGATAATAATGGAAGTCCAAAAGAAACACCAGCTTAACTACACATAGCTATTCTGGTGTATAACCATGAGGTTTGGTAAACATTCCTTACGTTCTGTGTTGACACCAAGACTCCTCAGAATAAGGCTACTCAGCCTCCCACTCTCCTTGTACTTAGAAAAACCTAGTCCTGTGAACTGAGTTGCTTGAAAGAGTAACTTTTGCAGCACTTCATATTCCTGCAGGCAAACCCCTCTTCCATACCCTCTGTCTTGAGACCCATGGCACCTCTGTGCCACAGAGGTGAAAAAGATGCAGAAGATTTAAACTAGTTAGCTGCTGCATTTAAAGGTACTGGAGCACTTCTACACTGGCCTGGACTCCCCAGAGTGAGCACACACACTGTTGCTGCTGTAAGACACATGGGGTTTGTCTCCTAAAGTTATTGCAGCAGGCCTTAACAGACTGCTGTTCCCAGGCCTATGTAGGCTTCACAGGACGCTCTGAGGGCAGCAGATGGGCAAAGTGTGAAATGAGGGACAGGAAGAGAAAACACAGTAAGAGGCCAACATTTTCCTCCAAAGCTCTAGGCATTTCTACACAGACATTAAACTCAGAATATAAATATAGGCCCTTAAATTAATGTGACTTAGAGTATTCTCACCCCCTGTAGATGTATGTGTTTCTGCGCTCCACCAGCACACTGACATTTCCTGTCTCTCTCTCTCTCTATTAACTTTTTAATACCACCTATGTGTATTTCCAGGTAAGAGTTTTTGTAGGGGAACACAGTCAGAACGTAGCAAGCACTTTTCCATCATAAAACCATAAAAACTGGAGCTGAAGAGAAGCCTGACAATAGTAATAGGAGTGTTATAGTCTGGACTATTCTGTGAAGCCCTATCCAACAAACAGGCTGGAATTAATAGCAATAATCTGTCAAAAAACCCCCATGCAGCATTAGCAGTCATAACGTAGGAGAATTCTTGTACTTTATCTTCTGGCATTCTTGCTTGAGAAACAAACTACAAGGAGATGGAAACTTTGTATGGGTATTTACTATGGCATTTACAAGAGAACACCCTTTGTTTGAACTTTCTGGGCCAAAAATTGACTTATTTTTTAGCTATCCTCAGAATGTTTCTTTTGCTCTCATGGAATAAAACCGAGCAGATTTGCCTCATGGCCAGGAGAAGGAGCCAGATCTTAGGTTGTTACAATAGTGTGCAGTTCTGCTAAAATCAGTACAGCTGCACACACCTACACAGAAGGAGATTTTGCCATTCCTCTACACTTTACACTAATGAAAAACTGCAAGTTAGTGCTTAATCCTATTGGGTTTTGTTTCAAATCTGTCAGGTCCAAATTACAACTGAACAACATGACTACAATTAGACTACATGATTAACTATGTTATACACACTTCTGTAAAACTAATCTTTCTCAACTCCCCACCCCCTGCAAAGGTCCATTCATTCTTCCCATTCTTGTGGAGGAAAACACTTCATATTTAATAAATTTCAGACTAGGGAGAAAATATTCAACTCCTCAAACTACCTTCAGATGTCAGCCCTACTAAAACATCTGCCCTGGAAGTGTGAGTTGCTGGTCTGGCTTTGTTTTGCATGGTAACAAATTAAACCCTAGGGTTTTGGCCTGAAGAGGTTCCCATTTCTGAGCAGAGTCCTGATTTCTGTTTTCATCAAAACACCAATAAAACCAGGAGAAACCAATTTCCTGTTTGATGAAACTGATCTGTGTTGCTGTTTTTTCATTCTCAAGAGACCCGGTCACACTCCACCATGCAGTCAGCACTGCTTCTGGATGAGAAGGTTGGGCCATCTGCAGGAGATTTTAGAGTGACAGAAGAAAACAAGGCTGCTTACAAGACAGCAGACCAAACTGCTCCCATCCATTCTGGCTGTTGAATACCTGGTAGATAGATTAAGCTTATCATAAAATGTCTGCAACCTATTTGCCCTAATTCTGCTCCAAGTTGAGTGGGCTTTTGCCTCTTTTCATCATGGTGTTTTTTTCCAGCATCCTCTACCCGCTGCCCACTGCCTTTGCTGGAGTGGTACCAGAGTCAGAAGTATTTCTGGACTGCTGTGGCTGAAGAAACAGAGAATGTGCACAGCAGGAGGAAGCAAGGAGCATAGCTGCAGAGGACAGAGAGAGAGGGCTTCTTCCCTGGAAGTGATTGTGAAATGATCTGAGGAACCTGCCAGACAATTTTCCACAGAGAACATGGAGAAGTCAGCTGGACAGGACTGAACAGGAGAGGCAACAGAAAGGCCATCTCACCCCTTCTCACTACTATCTTTACTCTCTTATGATAGTAGTAGCCAAATGGACAGAAGGTAGTGGAAGGAACATCGATATTGCCTTTTGGGTAAATATCCCTTGAAAGACTTTGTTTAGGTCAAAATCTGCAAACAAATGACTTATTTAACTGTGAGTTATGACCTGACGAGCTTTGTGCACCTTTGCTTCTACATTTTATTATCCCTCTCAGCAAACCCAGGGCAATTAACAGATGACCATCTCTGAACACTTGCAAAATGATGGAAACTGCATTTTATACAAAATACTTGTTTCATATTGGAAGAGAAGTAGACAATTTTGTTTAAAATGTTGAAGGGAATAGTACTCATTCTTACAGAGAACACACTTTCCAATATTCACTGGCCTGGGTAGAGTGACTATCACAGCGTAAGTCAAGCCAAGGATTTAAAAATAAAATTAAAATATTCCTGCACTCTGTGTTCAACTGGAAACAGATTCTGACAGCTAAGAGTCAAATTTGTTTGACCAAGTGACAAACACACCATGTACAATCCATCAAACTCCAAATGCAGAGACCCAGTGACTGCCTAATTTTGTCACATTAAGAGCGCTATGCTCCAGTCTGGTTAAATGAATCAGCTTTGACAGGACTTTGGAAGACTTTATCGATCCTAGGAATCCCGATACCTATTCACAGCCTCACAGGCACTAAGGCTAAACCTTACAAGTTAATTGTAGCACAGATTACATCCTGGGAATGACTTAAGTACTTAAAGGTGATGCTTTGGAGCCTTAGGGAGCCACTAGGGACAAAATAGTTAATTAAAACAAGCTCTAAGTCTCCTAACCTCTCTCCTCATTTCAATAATTAACACTCTTTGCTGTATACTGCCATGTTATTTTATCCCTGCTGCACTCTTTCAAGAATTCTTATTTTTTCTTCTCTAAGACAAAAGCTATTTAAAAGGCTCACAGAATGCTAAGATGTCTGCTTTTAATTTGTGAGACTGGCACAAGTTCAGGAATAGTGTGTGTGTGCACTTGTCTATGAAAACATCCTGGCTATGTGTTTCTAAAAAGGTAGTGAAGACAAGATGACATCATGGAATCCATAGGGGTAACCAAAGAATGTTGTAGTAAAAACCTTTTCATTAAGGGATTCAATGGGCAGACAATTCCTCCATTAAGTGCCTGGTATGATACAAGTCCCAATCCTGAAAATGATTCTCAAATCTGCAAGACCAGTCAAAAAATCTGTGACAACTGGCTGATGAATGTTTCAGTCAGTTAAGGAAGACATGTTCAGCAGAAAGTTTGTAAACTACCCACTTCACCTGGAATTGCACAGCTGGAAAAGGATGTTTTCAAATGATGTAAAATCTCAAGAAGGGTAAGACAGCCTGCTTTTAATCCTGTCTAGAGACTCAAGGCAAAGCCCAGGCATAACAGTAAAGGTTTTACAGTCATTTAATTAAAGGCTAAACCTAGCTGGTGCTGTATTTACACTTGGAGCCTTCTTCACTGTGACAGCCGCCTGCAATGATTACACCGTGGCCAAAGGACAGCCTGGGAGCTCCAGGGAGGCCCTAAGTCTGATCAGCACAGAAAGCTGGAGACTATTTCTATGTCATGTCTATTTCTGTCCAGAGCATGGTTTCTGCTACACTCAAGCCCTGCAGATGGTTGATTCTTCTCCTCTAATTGCACATATGAACTTTGGCCAGAGGCTGTATTTTCATGACATTCTGAGGTGATCAGGACAAGTCACTTCCAAGATAAGGAAAAAAGGGCAACTTTTCCATCACTTTCCAACTCTCCATCAAGTTTATTTCAGAAATAGCTCTGTACTTAATACAAAAAAAAGAGTCTGTTTTGGCACAGGAACTTATTTTCTAAAGCCTCAGATGACATCTAGTTGGAAAGGAAGAGATGTTTTTCAATACTGCACACAGATGTAAAATTACACACCTCTGCTTTTCTGGTCTGCACATGTCAAAATTGAATCTGGGTTTTCACCTTCACCCTAAAACTTCATTTTTAAAGAATTTCCTCAGAAGTGGTGCTGGTATATCCAGAAAACTTTTCTGTTGGTGGTTTTTGGTTAGTTTTAGGGTTTCTTTCTCTGCTACAGTTCAGTTTTAAAAGCAAAGGAAACAAGCTACATGGTGCAGAGTTAGAAAAATTCTACACCAAAGAAACATCATTATCCATATTAGCTATCATGTTACTTAAAATTTTTACTTTTGCAACAGAAGATATATATATAAGTTGATACATAAGGCCTGGAGAAGAGAGAAAAATGAGTCAGTTCCAAGGACTTGATCCAAAACTCATTAACACTACTGGAAATACTCTTATTTACTTCAACAGGCTTATCAAAACTAAGGATATGGTTAAAAAACCACCAGTAGCTGCACATGTCATCTGTTTAGGTGAAAAAACTTGTACCAAATTGACCACGAAAAGCTCCTTTTTTACATTTTTCCAAGTGTTTTGGGTTTGTGTGGTGGGGTTTTTGGTAGCAGGGGAGGGGCTGCAGGGGTGGCTCCTGTAAGAAGCTGCTAGAAGTTTCCCCGGCTCCAAGTCGGACCCACCGCTGGCCAAGGCCGAGCCCATCAGCAATGGTGGTAGCCCTCTGGGAGAACAGATTTAAGAAGGGGAACCTGCAGCAGGGGAGGAGAGCGGGATGTGAGAGAAACCCCTGTGCAGGCAGCAAGGTCAGTGAGGAAGGAGGGGAGGAGGTGCGCCGGAGGAGGTTGATGCCCCCGCAGCCCGTGGTGAGGGGGCAGGCTGTTCCCCCCCAGCCCATGGAGGGGAGCGGGGCAGCAGATGCCCACCTGCAGCCTGGGGAGGACCCCACGCTGGAGCTGGTGGATGTCCCCGAAGATGGCCTTGACTCCATGGGAAAGCCTGTGCTGAAGCAGTCTGTGCCTGAAGATTGGCCCGCGGAAAGGACCCATGCGGAGAAGTTCGTGAAGGACTGCAGTCTGTGGGAGGGACTCACGTTGGAGAAGTTTGTGGGGAACTGTCCCCCGTGGGAGGGACCCTACGGTGGAGCAGAGGAAGAGTGAGGAGTCCTCCCCCTGAGGAGGAAGGAGCGGCAGAGACAACCTGTGATGAACTAGCCCCAACCCCCATTCCCCATCCCCCTGCACTGCGGGAGGGGAGGAGGTAGAGAAAATTGGGAGTGAAGCTGTGCCTGGGAAGGGGTTGGGGGGAAGGTGTTTTAAGATTTGGTTTTACTTCTCAGTATCCTTGTTTTGATTTGATTGGTAGTAAATTAAATTGATTTTGGTTTTCCCCCAAGTTGAGTCTGTCTTTTGCCCATGACCATAAGTGGTGAGTGATCCCTGCCTGTCCTTGCCTTGACCCATGAGCATTTCTTTATATTTTCTCCTCATCCCACCAGGGCCAGGGCGGGGGGAGGAGTGAGCGAGCAGCTTCGTGGTGCTTTGTTACCGGCTGGGTTTAAACCACGACACCAAGCAAAGCCATTGGTTAGATGTTAAAACTTTTACACTTTTATGATGATTTGGAAAGCTCACTGTCTGTCTCTAGAGTTTCTTAAAGAGTTTTTCTGATGGACTGAATCTGGATTAAAATTCCACTTTGGAAATGATGAGGTTCACATAATCTTAAACAAAATAACAATCCTCCACCAAAATAAAGGAAAACCCGCAAGCAAGTCTGCATGATCTTCCCCAACTGAGTTGTGAATACTTAGATCACAAAAGAAAGAAAATAAAATCCCAACCTCATCAGGTTTTTTTCCTAGTTACATTTATAAAATGTATAGTTAAAAAAAAATTAAAATTGTTTTGCTACTGTTTCACTTCAAAGGTTTCACATGGGGAAAGCAGATCACAGTGGTTTTACACTACTGTAAGGAACACTTCAGTAAATGAGAAAACCTGTTAACACTTCATACACACTGTGCCTTAGGAACCTTTTTGATATCAATCTGTGGGTACAAGGTCATAAGGCTTCAAGGAGTAAACTCATCGAAAGAAGCTTCTACTGCCAGAAATGCCCCGTCTTCATAAAGCAGGTTGTACAGGTGGGAAACAAACTACTTAGGTGCCAGAAGCCACTTAAAATGCAAGCAAAACTACTGTAGTATCATGCAAGCTAACATTCATTTCTGTCAGTGATTCCTACCAAAAAAACCCCCCACCTGACATGAAGGATTTACTAACATTATGCTTTTAAACTACCAAGCCAAAGGAATTTCTCTCTATTGTGTGCTCCATTTTGAAAAATCTTGCAGCATCCAAATCCTTTTTTATACTCAGCCTTTGCTTTGCTTCCTATAGCAACAAGCAGGAGAATCTCGACCTGAATTTCCAAAAGCAAAGCAGGAAATACTGGGCTTCAGGGGACAAATTTTTGAGAAAGCAGATTTCAATGCAAAAAATCTGGAAGCGCATGCCTGCATGCTTCCAGATGTATTTATCTTCTACACAAAATATCTGTAAAAGCCATCTTCTACAGTCTTTATGCAAACAATAATTATGAACGTTTTTGCTTTTTTTTTAAAGTCTTAACAAGATTTTTTTAAAGATAATTAACCTACTAAACTTCCATTGCCTTGTCTATAGCACTTGCTTCCTATATCCACCTTTCTCATCCACTTGTCTTCCAATACCCTCAGTGGAAAACCAGATCGATTTACATTTCTCCTGTACGTACCCATCATGATGTTATGATAACCTCACTAGAAAAACACACTCATTTACATTTCTTCTGTATTTAACCATCACGATGTTATGCTCAAATTGTTACCCATAGTGAATCAAACAAGATTTATAAGAAAAAGAAAAAATACACAGAATGATAGTGAGGAATGTTTTTGCCAGTAGTAATTAGCCATCAATTCAATGTTGCTTAGTCATGGGTATTTTGCATCCTTCCTCTTGGTTTAGATTCCTGCTTTCTTGTTTTCTCTTCTCCTTACGTGACAGCCAGTCATTTTAACACAGTAAATTCACAATAGAACCTCTGCATATTATCACAGACAAAAAGCCACCAAAGAGAGGCTGTAACAGAAGAAGGCTCTGCTCAGGAGAAGCATGTTTAAAAAATACAAATCACAAATAAAAGAGTAAAGTATACAAAGGCATCTCATCCCCTAAAAGGGTTACAGAAAGGGGTTCATGATTAGACACCTGTTAAGCAGAAAGGGAGAATCCCTGACTGACAGGTGTTGTACTCAGAGCAAAGGCTCCACAGTCAAGCTTTTCCGTCTCTACAGTAGATGAGTCCAACGCCCAAGTGTCTCCAAACTGCTCATGTTTTGTAAGCATTAATTAATGCTTCATTAAGCATGTACTTCCCAACTTCCTTGCCTAGCTGTAATCCAAGTTTTTCCAACTTGTTTAAAATTTTTATTTGCTTTCTTCTTTTTGGTTATCAAGATCTGCACATTTATGTGGCATAAGGTAACACACTAGCAGCCATTTGACATTTTCCTCAAGGACATGCTCCTTTTTCAATTTGCCAGTTTTCAATGGCTGCAGGTCTCAGGAGAAGCCTTCTTTTAGTGAGAGCTAAGCTAGAACTGAAAAGTATTTTTCTGATTTAGAAATAAAAAATAAAGGAGAGAAGAGGAACCAAACGAAACTCCTCTTCAGTTTTAAGATGCAGTTTCAATAGATCAAAGTATGAAGTGGCACTGCCTTGAGACAGCAAGAAACTAAGTTCTAAGAGCTTGAAAATCTGCAGTTCTGTGAACTAATTCAAACCTTGAGATTCAACAGGCAAATTTAGCCTGAGATTTCACTATAGCTGGAGACATTTTGTACACTCTCTTTTTCACACTCCTTTTCTTGTTCTCTCTTCTCTCCTTGTCTGTCAATTACTAGTGGAATCTCAGAGTGCTGCTGGTGGTTTTCCTCCAGATCCATGACAGGCACCTGATGAAGGGTATAATGTATGTTATGATAAATATTGTTAACTCTGGATGCCTTGGGGCTTGGAGGGATCTTGTAAACTTAGTGAAAATTTCCAGGTAGAGTATGACAAGTTCAAGATGGTTGGCAAAGCTTCATTAAGCCTGTAACTCCTCCGGAGTAGCTAAAGAAACACCTCTGCAAAAGGAATATTGAGAAAGGGTAACCCAGCTTCCAGGGGGTGGAAGCTCCTATCAAACGGAAGGGAGGAAGGACACAGCATGGCAGAAGAGACGTTTAGCTTGCTTTGACTAGGCCATTGGAATCACCACTAGAATTAAAGTTCTTCCTGTCTAAGAAAATAACTGCTAGCAATGTATTAAACACAAAATATATATTTTTTTTTCCTAACTAGAAAGCTATCCAGCTCATGAACATCAGGTTTTGTTTTGCATTCTCAACAGGAACAAACCTGAAAATCTCACAGAAAAAAATGCTCAGATGAAAATTGGGTCCAAAATCCAACAAACCACAAAATGCAAATCTCCCCTGCCTTGCTGGACCTATATTTTTTCAAAGTTTAAAGTCTTTTCAGTGAATGTGTTCTGAATTAAAATTTGTAAAAAAAAGTGTTTTCACATGATTTCAGGTTTCATTGGAAAGGCTCTTTACAGATCCATGTGCTGTTTTGTAGACAAAACTGTTGCAGATGATAACTGATAATGCTGCATACTCCTAAATCAAAGCCTAGGCAACCTATTGAGTACTTACACATATGGTAAGATTCTACACTTCAGTAATTATACCCAAGTAGTGGACCAAAAACAAACAAAAGAAGGAATAACTAGCATAGACCACAATTATTTCATTTACTAGTTCTGCCCTGCCATCTTCATGTATACCTTGTGCTGCAAAAAATGGGGTCCACATGTTCAATAAAAGAAACTACTGGTTGTAGACAACAGTTTCCTGACCTCCCCAATAACTGCGGTTCTGCTTAGGAGGTAACTTATGAGATGAACATGATGGCTATCATCCTTTAGTTGCATCATCATGAATCCAAAAGGTCATCCAACCCAAGAGCCCACTTAAAAAAGAATTTTCTCTGGAGAGTCTTGCTGAAAAACATGTATGAAAAGGCTGTGTTAAAGACATATTCCCTAACTTCCTAAGACAGAGAAGAAGATACAAATGGACACCCGGACATTTGTTTTACTTTTCCACAGAACAAGCAGTTGACTTGAACAGCCCTCCTTTTTATTCATGGAATGGGAGACACAGTCTTAGATAGTGGAAATCACAGATTTATTTTTGCTGACCTCTGCAATTTTTTTTGGTTGAAACTCAGCATTTGTAAACAAGGAAAGGAAGGAGATAAAAAACTGAAGCGTTATTGAAGAGGGGGTGTTTCTGTACTTTACAATACCTGGGACTGGTTATGATACTGCCTCTGTTTTTCCTCTTTCTCCCTTCCTTTGTCACAACTGTCACAGATGTCTCTGGCTGCATGAGGCTCCTACTGTGTGCCAAGAAGCTTTTGTTTGGTTTGCTTTTTAAAGTAGAGAACAGTCAGTCTGTTCTTCTTTCTGTGGCACATCATCAACAATATTACAAAGAACACGAGGGGGACACTGAAGCCAATTCCTGCTTTTCAGCACAAAGCACGTGGCTCGTGTTTTATTTTATGGAGGTTTTCTAGAGAGTGTTTTCAGGTAATTAGGAAAGTAAAGAACTGTTATCATTTTTACCTAGTTATTCTGATGCCTCACATTTGAAAACATAAACAACAGTAAGGCAGTATAATGCATAAGCACAAAAGCATACAGAAAATAACCACAGAAAACAACTAAAATACCAAAAAGAACAGATACGTCTCAGAAGAACAATCTCCCATCTTAATGAAAACTCTTTAAAAAAAGCTTTACTGTGTTAAGTAAACATAGGCTAGTAGAGTATCTGCAAGTTTAACCAATCAAAAGCTAAAAGTAGTCCAATTAACATGTAAGTCCTGTCACTGTAAACTTGCCAAAAGTCCTCCTGCACATTATACAAGGAAGAAAAGTTAGGATGCATTCTTAAGATTCCTTATGCTTTACAAATCCACAGCTATGCTCAGCTGGGAAATGTTAAAAAAAAGGTTTGAATCCTTTTCAGAATAAAAGATTTCAAAATATGCTGTTTCTCCTATAAAGAACACACGTTGCCTTTTGTTTCTGTCTGTCTTAAAGAAGAATACAATAGTTGAGCAGAGCAGACATACTTTAAAGAACAGGATTGAGTTATTCAGGTCAAATTCTCCCTAAAATATATGTATGCATCTTCAATTATCTTCACATTTACAGCAGATGGTTGCAATCATCAGCTTATTTGCAGTGTATCTAATACCAACCCTTTTTAAAAACTTATTTAAGAAGCACCTGCTCTTGATGTCAAAATGAAACTTTCCTCTGCAGCTGCGAAGTACTCATTTAAAGAAGTCAGACTTTTATTATTTTTGGTGGCACTCGAAAGGTATGCTCACTCCATCAAAAGATCCTTTCATGTAGAAAGGGTAGCTGTAAAATGGTAGGCCTACTATCTTTAGAAATAGCTCAAAACAATATTTAATGATACAAGTTATTGATAGAGGCAGAAATGTTGCATTTATTTTGTTCAATAGGTTACTAAGGCACTCGAGGTATAGGAAATTGACTTGAATTACAAAAGAAAAAATTAAGATGAAAATTTGATTTTTTCTGAAATAAATTAGAATTACAACTGAAAATAAGCAAAATAGAACAGTGTATCTTTGCTTAGACTTAACTGAGCACACAGGGAAGCTGCACCCACTTACATAAAATAGGACTCTGATCCAATGTGCCAGTGCTAATATCGACTCTAACTACATTCCTCTACTCATGTTGCACTCAAACCCCAATGAATTCCTACTTACGTACTTCTCTTAATACAGAACAAAGGAAAGATGCTCCAGAGGCACAAAGTGAACTACAAAGTGATAACTGGCAGGGAGTATAATACAATGGATTAACTTCCCAACACAAACACTGGGGTATCTCAGTCCTTTCTTGCACTGGTGAGACACAACACCTTTCCCCCATCATGTGCTTATGTATAGTCTGGATCCCTCAGTATATCCTTATAATCCTCCTCATGCAGGCGTACAGCCGTCACAGACTCCGTTAAACCTTCTCCTGAAGGAGTTCTTTAGCTTCTAGTCACAAACCTGCCTGTGTCTATTCTCTGAACAGAACTACCAACTCTTACAAGTTATATCAAGAGGCTCTCTACATGTAACGAAAATCACATTTAAAAAAGCAGGATGGCTCTCAAACAGCTATACAACCATGATCCATGTATTGACTGCACTTAGTTCACATCTCATGAGGAAACATCTCATGAGAACTGTGATAAGCAGGATATAAGGGAGAATATGAGAAGGCAAACAAGATCAATATAAATATTGTATTTTTCTCCTAGCTGAGAAATATTTGATTATAAGTACTCCTTTTGTCCAGCTCACAAAACAAATATAACAGAGTTCAGATATGCTCTGACCGTTTTGAAACCTTCGTCCTAGAAAAATCAGTGGAGTTGGATAAAACCTGCATACCTTCTCTGATAATAAAGAAATAAAGAACTGTAAATAGTCATTATTTCAACTGAAGACCTTGAATGCATACTAGTAAAAGGACTTGTCCAAAAAGCAGTAACAACAATAAGCTTAGCAAAATGTGATGACAAGTTTCTATTTAGTGACCTAAAGCCTTCTTCCTTGTCAACATGAGGGAATTAAAGAATACTTAATTGACTGTAAGTTTTGCCAAGGATTTATCCTGCAAAGATCCACATATACAGCCCCTCTCCAAACAGGAAAGTTTATGAAAGTTCAAAAAGTGATCAGCAAAATTCATGAAGGAAAAATTTACTAAGAGCACTTGAGTCCAAAACACATTACCTCAGATTTGGTAAGGTCTAGTCACAAATTGTTGGTGAGCTGTGTTTTAGGGAATTTTTAATGTGTCAGAACATTTGCCCTATTCTTACCTCTTCCTGTGTATCTCTCTGGGCTATTGCTGGAGACAAGGTATGAGGTGAATTTGACTGCTAGAGCTATTGCATGTCTTCAGCCAGAGAGAGTTTTCCAACCACCTCAGATGCATTCTGATCCAGGTACACAGTCATAATCCCAAACAGACCTTTTTGCTCTCAACTAGGTCAGCCACGTGTTCAGGACATACAGAGAAACCCAAGCACTGAGACTTGAGACTCACCTGTGCATTCATGTTGTAGTCCTTTCCCATAGTATCCTTTTTCACAGATGCACTCAAACTGGCCAGTGTGAGTGCCACATTTACAGCTTGCCATGATGTCGCAGCAGTTTTCATTTGCCTCACAGAGATATGAACAATGTGATATATCTTCTTGGATATAGCTGCCAGAGGGCAGGTCTGAAATAGTATCAATTTATTAACAAAAAATCCAAACAAAAGTCCCCCCACAGCCTGACATTATGTCATTAATGAAATGTTTCTTAAAAACCCTAGGTTCCAGTTCTAAGCAGTAGTGATGGCAGCATGAAGCAGAGCCTTGCTACACTCAAATTGTAAAAAAAATTGGTGTTCTTATTCTGGAAAAAGGCTCACTGAAATCCATGGTGCAAGATTCTCAAGTTTTCCCACTCAGCTTCACCTGAGCCTAACACTGTCAGAATGCAGTCTCACTCCCAACAGAAGCTGCTGAGACAGGTCTTCCTGACTTTGGTGGATGCTGTCTTTGGCATCAGGAGAGCATTTGGACATGGCATGTATTACCAGTTGTCATACTAAAAAAAAAAAAATCTTTCCTTCAGCACATTCACACAGACCAATTAAACCTCACCTGGAACAAACAGAATGTCAGTAAAGCACACTACTTATGTAAAAGTAGCATGCTTTTCAAAATTAAATGTAGCAAATAAATGCTAATGGCTGGTCTGATGCATGTTCTAAGCCTCAATCAAGCAGCACTGGCTTACAAACTAAGATCTAGTCATGTGTTCTCACTTGCTAGTCTAAACTTACTCTATTTTTCAGGAAGAACTTTTTTTTTTAATATGGTGGATTAAAAAAGGATGAAAACACAATCCAAACTCTCTTTCCACCCCTTGCTCTTTCTAGTTTTACTGAATGTATAAGGCCATAAACATAACCCATATTTACTCTTATACACAGAGATCTAAATCAGTTCTGAACAGGCTAGCTCTAGTTGCTGTGTAAAATATCAACAGGTATTAAGGCTAGCCTTAAGGTGCGTACTAGGTGCCTCTTTTGGACAACCATGTATCTGACTACAAAGTTCATCTATTCAAGCAAAAGTTACACTGGCCCAAGACCATAGTCTGTTCTTGGGGGACAAAATGGTGAGCTGAATGGAGGTACGTATGTATATAGCAAGGAGGAGAATTTGGCTCACATTTTGTTGATGAAGAGTTAGTCAAACAAACAGTTTATCCTTTTACCTGAGGAATTAACACCTCTGCTAGAAAGTAAGAGGAAAAATAAAAAAAAAAGGAATCAACACTACATGAAACATAATTACAAGACAGTACTAGAGATCTTTCTATTCAGACTTCTCTGCTCTCTGTAGACTTCTGAGGTTAGTATATTAATACCTTCATGAAGAGCCCTGCGTGCCAGAGCTTCAAACTCAGTAAAACTGTGAAGAAGGTAACAGTGATCTTCTTTTGGATGGGATGCCATGTCATTCAGTTCTCTGATATTCCCCTGCCATATCCCGAAGGTGAAGATCTCCACTCCAAATTCACGTAAGGATGCTGCAATGGGTCTTGGGTCTCCCCCATTGGAATATCCATCAGTAATGAGAAATATCACCTTTGTGGCATTTCCACGGGCATGTTGTAATATTTGCTGGAAGAGAAAATGAAATTGCACACTTCAGCAAAGGGTTAGCAGTGGTTGACCTGTACAGTACTTCCTCCATGATGTGGCTCCTTTTATTTGAATTATACAGCTAGATCAAGTCCTTTCAAGACCACTCACTACAACTAAGATCAACCATCTGCAAGTAGATCCTGTGGTTAGACAAGGCCAAACACTGAGTCACACTTCAGATGGTCACAGTCTGCACAACCCCAGAAATCATGGCATGATCTGAAATGAGACATATTTCACACTGACTGATAAAAGTCACCCATGCGTCAGACAGCAATGATCCTGACCAGTGCTTGAGCAACTTCATTCAGACTTCAGTTTGAATAGGTAATACAAACATTAAAAATCTAGTGCAAGATCCATGGGACCAAAGTTCAGATGCTGCCAACTGTCTCAGTGTCATGGGAGTGACATGGATGCATATCAGCTACCAGTTTGGTCCATATTGCTTTTCCATTCAGCACATGAATGCCTTTCGGTTCCAAACTTGCTTGACCTTTCAGGGAGGTGAAAACTCACCAAACCCCACCAGAAAAGTGTGCTACAAATGTGCCGCAAATGGTGGCACATCTACTCTTATTATCATGGCTTTGAGTATGTAATTTACGGACAAAGCCTCTACAATTTGTAATGGGTAACTAAGAACAAAAAGTATTTTACTAGGGATTATTTTGCTCAAAAAAAATCCACAGATCTATTGGAGAAATTGTAGGGACTGACAGATCCATGAAAGGTGAAGAATCAGTCAAAACCACAGATATAAATGTTGAAAACAGCTCTCAATAAGGCATCTATGAGCAGTTAAAGCTTCCGCTGTCATTATCTGGCCACAGGCCCGGGAATTATTTATTTCCACATGTTCCTTCCCACTTTCCCTCTACCATTTCCTCATCTAAAAGGGGAAATCTACTGAACTTCTGGAAAACAAAACAGTGCCTGTGTCATTCTCTTCCGTATAAGGCAGATGGAAAAGAGCTATCTACCCAGTAAGCCCACAAGAAATGTAATAGTGTATGCATAGACAGAGAACATGCCACAGAGCGTGTACATACATGTGCATGGGTATGAAGGAAAAGGTAGTGAGATGGGAGAGATTCTGTCAGGAACAGTAGGCTTAAAGAAAAGCATCTCAGATACCTGATGTGCAATGCAAAATACAGCTGTGCCCAATGAGGTTTCATAAGCCTCCCTCTATAAAGGGAGGTTGAACAGGTTTTAGAAACAGATGAGAACATGCGATTAGTTAGAAAAAAGTTCCTACTCATTGCCATAGTAAATTATAAGTAAAAAGCAAAGAATTTGGGTGTATCTCCTATTAAACAAGCTTCAAAAGAGTGACCATGCATGGGGTGACTTGCTTTGCTAAATGTACCCTCAGCATGCCTCCTACAGTCAGCTACTGAATCTCCACCACCAGCACATCTGCACTAGAAAACTGGATCCTGGAAAAATAAGCAGTCCTCAAAACTGTAATTTTTTGCATGGAAAACAAATCCTGAAGCATGCCAACAATCATTACAGTTTCCCATGGCATCATGCATTCAAGGATTGAATGTCAAGTCAGAGACAATAGTTATGAAGTTTACCCAGCTAACCAGCTGAAGAAAAGAGAAACAAGTGACTAAAAGAACACGCAGTTTTCTTTATTGCTGGTAAACTGCTTGCTCCTAAGAGATCAAAATCCTTCTATCTGTATCTCCCACCATGGAGACTGCTTTTCTGTTGGTGATACATTTTTGTTTTTCTTGCAAGTCTGAGGCAACAAATACGTTCTAACATATTTTAATGTCATCTTATGTTTTGATCCACAAAATTAGAAGGCCCACGTCTGATTTACTGCTAGTCTTCTCCGAACAACATTTGGATTGTTGTTTTTTTAACCCCTGCATAGCTTTACCCATTTGTTCCTGTCGAATTGTGCTTTCCTCCCTTACAAGTTTGCCAAGATCACTTTAGCTTGTCTGTCATTGCCTCAAAAACTGCCCGTAGTCCCTTCCACCCTGCTGCTATCTACAGATCTAAGGATCATTCCTTCTAATACTTCACACAAAACATCTGTAACAATACTCAGTAGTGCCTGAGTGAGGACATGCCCCACAGATTCCTGCACATTTCATCCTTCCAGTCGGACAGTGTACTAGTGCTAGTTACTCTCCGAGTGTGTTTGTTCTTGGATGACAGGCAGAGCACCTGCAAAAATGTGATGTTAATGTGCTGTGGGCTAGAAACCAACCTATGAAGTTACCACTCTCATGACTGGCCACAGTCTGTCAGAGTGTGAGTAAACATGGGACCACCACCAATCTCCTCCTGGTGGCCAAGTGCTCTCTGCGGCCCTAAAGCAGGGGACTGTGAGGGACTGTGAACTTAAGTAGAAGGAATTAGATGCAGACTTACAACTTGGTAGCATGCAAATTACTACCACGTTTATTTCAATAATAGATTGTACCATACTACAATCAATACAACAGACCACATTTGACAGATCTTTGAATGATGCTCCAAAAATCATCTCATTGTATGACGAGTAGTAAATATATTTAAGCCACCCTTAACAAACACAAATTCCAAAAATGGAGGTGAACTATGGAGTTGAGTAGTTTCATTACAACATTTTGAAGTAAGACTTATAAAATAAAATTGTCTGGCTTTCAGCTCAATCAAAAGCTTACAAGTTAGGTCAGTCCAAGAACCTGCAAAGATTTTATAACCTTTCTCCCTAAGCCAGGCCACATTTCAGGACAATTTGATTTTGATTTGGCAATGCATTGATTTCAGGGAGATACTAACTGAAAACAAGCATACACACACCATAAATCAAAGCACAGACCATTGGCACTGTGTTCTGAAAGACTGCCAAGCAATGTGTTGCAGTTGGGCTTGATTTTATTACTACTTGAATGCAAAACCCAAAAGGAGTGAAATCAAATTCTCTTACAGACACAAATACCCTTCACAAACCAAACCTATTGTTCTTCATGTTGATTAAGTCAGAAGTGGAAAACCAGAATGAAATGAAAAACCAGAATGAATGGAAAACTAGAATTAAAAGAATCAGGAAGATAAAGACAAGGCAAAACACAATATGAAGACAAATAGTAGGAAAAAAGTACCTCATTCATTCAAAATGCATTCTGAAATGGATGCTCTAAGACAAGTGGCACTGCAGGCAGAGAGGGTAGTGCTATTTTGATTAACATACATAATTAACATATCTAGCATTAACTGGGCTATTTTAAAATAGAATGTAAGCAGCTTAAGCTTCCATCCAACTTCTTAAGTATTCAGGCTGAAATTTTCCACTCAGGATGTTTTTCTCAAGCTGTTTCAGTGAAAATGGCTTTTACTTTGAAGAACAAGATGAGGAAAAACATATGTTCCATCCATACTTATTTGTTTTTTGCAACTGTAGCATTTCTGAGCTTTGCAGAAGGAACTTTCAATCTGCAAATCACTTTTACAATAAAGGTGGAAAAATATGTCCCAAATATATGCAAGTTGTGGAACTTGTGTAACTGAGGAAGAAACCACAACTTGCACAGGGTTAGGAGACATAATGGAGATTGCCAGTGCAATTCTCTGAAGATCCCACCTGCACGCAGCTTGCTCTAGCAGAATATGATTTCAACTTGCAATTATGTGGTAACATGTACAGAAGGGGGAACAAAGCTTGATTTTGGCAGGACGCGGCCTTGCAATTTCAGTAATATCCTTTCAGCACTGTTTCCCTCTGTGCATAGCACAAAGCTGCACAAACTCTGCAGATTAAGGTAGTGGACAGCATTACACATTGCACTAGTTTTTCAGCAAGTGATACTCATAATAGGTAGCAATCAAACTTCCATGTTTTCCCTAAATACAGGTACATGTCTGCATGGCCAATGAACAAACTAGCTTAAGAGGCAGTAGACTAGCTAGGACAATGTGGATCTCAGAAACAACTATTTAATTTTGATTAGTAAATTAGCAGGGATCTCTGCTTTACAAAACTAGACTGCCACCAATGCCCTCTGAAACTACTGTGCAGAGCACACAAACCCTCTATGTCTTTCTGTGTGATCAAGAAAGGTTCCCTGGCTGTAGGCCCTGTGAACAACAGCTTACCAAGCCGTCTTAAAAAATGTGGGTCATTGGTTAGAGTGAGTGGGAAGCATAAGGAAAAGAGCATTTTTGAGGGGCAAATATCCCTTAGCTACATGACCCTGAGATATGGCAAGAAGCCAACAGCTTTTCAGTCCTCTGCATCTGAAAGGGCAACCTCCTCTTTGGGGCAGCACTTATGTCACACACAGACACAAACTGAGCTAACAGGTAAGAGAGCATGAAACCGTCTTCCTGCTACCTGACAGACTCCAGTGTTCAGGCACCAGTGGATCGAGCAGAGAAACAGACACATGAACAGACAGGATTGCTACATATTGCCCCTAGAAATCAAATGAAAACAAAGCCACTGAACAGGTTGGCCTGCACATCATGCAGCTGTAACTCTAGACACAGAATCCCTGCTGTATAACAGCAGAGGAAAAGAACAAGAGAAAGAAAGAAACATTCAACATTTCAGAGGGAAAAAAAAAGAAGGAACATAAGTCTATTTTTAAATCATCTGTATATGTCTGGTGGTCCAGTTAGTGTTTTGTTTCTTTCTGTGAAAGCACAGTGACATAAGGCACAGGCCACCATCCAAAGCTGCTGACAATCCAGGTAACAATCTGCATTGCTCTGCCTCTTCTCTCCAATATTTGCATGGCATTTCACATAATTTTTGTTTCCTTTAACCCTGACTCACATCCCTCTATTCTGAGACACCTCTCTCCTTCGCTCTCCAGAAAGTTGTTTTAAAAGCCGTTTTTTTCCCAATAGAAATTTCATATATTTTAAAATGTCTGTCCATGTAACCTCTAAACTTGTTAGCACACACAGAGGTGGTTCCATGTATTTAACCAGTCCCAAACAACTTCATGGACTGTATCTACATAAAGATGACTTTTTTTCATGACAAGGCTCTGCAGTCCTGTCATAAATTGCCAGGTTCTTCAATAAATAAAGCTTAAAAGCCCACTAAACAGGACTCGGAAGTTAAAAGGGTTCTGAGAACCTGTTTCTTTGATATGAATATCCACATCTGCTTCTGATTTTACCATCAAATGAAACTGAGCACCAGCCATAACTCAAAATAAGGTGCCGAATGACCTGTTTAGTTGGGAACACAGCCCATTTGGTCACTACTATAAATTAATAATAAGGGGTAAGTACAAACAAAACAAAACAAAGCTCTTGATGATTGCAAAGAAATGCATGGGGCCACTAGAAACACCTCGTCTTTGACTGGTTTACTACCTATTTTCTTGTCTACACTTCTTTAGCAAGAGTGATAGATCAGTCAGTTTCAGTAAGCCTTCCAGATCTTAAATAAAACATTCTTTTCACAGCAAAAAGTTATTACCATCTGTATTGTATTCAGTCTCTGTTCAGTGTGTACAAATATCTGGCAGACTCGCCATTTTCTCTGTGCCAATAACAGTCCTTAGAATTAAAAAATGAAGTCTTGTGCAACAAAAAAAGCTGTCGTACAAAATCCTCCTCTAGAAATTGATTACTGTAAGGCAAAATGAAGTCCTATCAGTACAGCCACAAAACCAGCTGAACCTCTAACTTCTGTGTTTTTAATGCTAATATAGAGTTTGTAATACAAAATCAGGGGATGAATAGCATCCAAGACCAAAGACTTCTTCAGCCATTTGACAGCCACAGCAATGACATCATCAAAGGTTCTTTGTTACTGCCTCAATTACATGTTCTGCATCTAATCTGTAAACCTTTGACCTTGGGCCTGATCTCTGTCCTTACTCAGTGTTTTGCTTTTAAAGATTTTGACCATACAGAATTGGCTATTAATATATCTGTCTAAAGGGAAACAAACTGAAATGGTTTAATCTGTCTCACTTTACAAACTAAGCCTTAGATAACATCAGACATGTCCAGGATCCTTGCCAGGAGACGCTTGCCTTAAAAGGTTTAAGTTGGAACCTAGCTTTCAAAATAACATTATCCAAGCATTCATCACAAAAATTACACTGCTCCTTGTATACCTTGTAGGGAATACACTACCTAAGGGCTACAAAGGGAATGTTATTTGTTACAGGTCGGGAAGAACCATCATTGCACCTCAGAAGCAAAACCAGAAAGCCCTCCATTAAAGAGCCATTCAGCTCTGCTATACCAGTAGACCACTTACACCAAGTTTGCTTTAACCCTAGGATTTACATAAAACCTACACACCATAGGATGAGTTCTGAATAGAACAAGACAATTCTTTTTCCCAGAGAATCACTTATTCACTATAAAAGAAATAATTCCCATTTTAATATAACTATATATGATAAAACATAATCAGTATTAAACTTATATTAAAATGAATAAATTATACTTTATTACAAAAAACACTGCATAGATTTGACCTATATATTCAGCAGAATAGTAAACCAGTATGTCTTAATTTCTCACAGGTGGCTTCAGAAGCTGATCTGCATGTCCTTCACAAAGGGAAATGGCAGTGTTAAATCCTTTTGTGAAGCTCACCCTTTGTTTCAAGGTTCCTTTGCTTTCACCCTTCCTGCAGGTAAAAAGTCCAAATCTGGCAGAAAATTTTATGTAAATAAATATTCTAGAAAGAAAAAAAAAAATCAGTACTGGGATCAGCCATAGCTTTTGGTGGAGTTGAGGCATCTTATCACTGAATCCTGAGTAATCCTAAGAAAGCTGGTCATCTCACAAGAGTAATGCAAAGCTAGGGGGTGACAAATACTGTTCCCCTTAATCATGAGACAAATGTTGTTATTCATCTACCTAAAAGAGCTGGCTATACCTCCTCTGCCCCCTCTGTAAAACAGCAAAGGTCTGATTTCACCACCTTTTCTTTTTGTCAGTGAACACTGCTACTTTCACTGCTCCACTCATATAAATCTTATCCCTTCTTTAGGTTTCATTGTCCCTTTCAAGAGATGAACTAAAAGATATTCCACAGTTAGCGGTTTTGGTTTCCAGTTGCTACCTTTCACCACTTTCTTCTGCACTGCTACACAAGCTCTAGAGAATGAGCTGTTACTTATATAGAAGAAATTAACTAACACAAAAGCTTTCCATGAAGCTAGCAGGAACTGCACTCATTCAGGGAAAAGATGTATCTACAGGATTAATCTGGATATTTAAATAGTGCTACAAGTAATAGGCTGTTGAAGATAACAACCAGAAAGAAATCTTAAAAAAAGGAAAAAAAAAAGGTTATTTAAAATACAGTGATTTTGTGCTGGTCTAGTATTGTATTACAATGATCTTCCCTTCAGTTAACTAATGTACTAGGTCTACCAATTATTTTCTCGTGATTAATTTATGCAACGAGTGTGTCATCAAAATCATGTCCTTAATCTATGCATGTATCTTTTCATCTTTCCTATCCTTCTCATCTCCTCTATCTTCAGCCTTCATCTTTTCCTTCCAGTGTCATGCTTTCTGCATGTAGTCATCTTCCACCTGTCATTTATGCTTTTCCAACTTATATGTGTGTTTTGCATAACTGAGAATGAACTTTCCAATCTCTTGTCAATAACAAACTGCAAGAATCCTAATTAATTTTTTTTTTTTTTGCTTAGTCACAACACTTACCTTCCAAGCATCTCTAAGTAACTTGCAGGTATGACCTGACTACATCTCACAACTAAGTCAGACATCCTCACTCAATGGATCAAAGCACACAGGTAAGAAAGCCAGGCATGCTCACGGCCAGGAAACACAGGGACATGTCATCTAAGGAAAGACCGACAAATCTAATATTGTTCAGCCTGGAGAAAAGAAGGCTTGAGGTCCTCTTATCCACGTATAAAAATAATTAATGAGGCAGGGAGTAAAGAAGATGGATCTAGACTCTTCCAATTGATAGCATGAGGCAAGAGGCACAAACTGAAATAGTTGATATTCCACTTAAAGAGAGGAAACAACTTTTTTACTAAAAGCGTGATCAACCATTGAAAGAGGTTTCCCAGAGAGGTTGTGGGATCTCCATCCCTGGAGATATTCAAGACCCAACTGGACACAGTCTTGAGCAACCTGATCTCATGGACCCCACTTTGAGCAGTGGGGTTGGACTAGATGGTCTCCAGAGGTCCCTTCCAACCACAACAATTCAGTGATTCTGTGGTTTTGTGATATAGGAGGAACGTATTTGACTTCCAGTTCTTAGCATTTATTATTAACCTGACCTTCTTCCCTCTTTCTACAGCATGGATTCTGCCTGTAATGCCTGTGTTACATTTTCAACTCTAAGTATTGTTGCGGTTAAGAAGTGCCATTTCGTGCATTTTGTACAGTTTGAAAAATGACTAAACCATTCTTACCTCAGACAGCAAAGCTATGCACTCCAAGTCTAAGACTATCATCTTCACATTCCATAAAGACTGTTTCTTTCCCCCACCATCCAAAAAAAACCCCAACCAAAAACCACCACTGCCTTCGTAATGACAGGAGCTACTACACAGAATTTTGACCTACATGCTTCTTTCACACAAGTGTGCTAGGACTGCTGGATCTGGTGACTTGAAATTGGGTGGCTTGCAGTTTTGAGCTCTGAATTAGAAGCAACAGAATGCACCTAGTTTCCAGGAAACAACTAACATACATATCCTTCATCTTCTATCATTCTGAGGGAGGTCTTCTAAACGGGACATTAAAAGACAAGGCACGTTATGTACATAGCCATTTCCTCAGCTCTTGGTGCTGTACAACCCTTTAACAGCAAGTTTATCAGGACTCTGAAAAGGAGAGGCCTTATATGCTGCTATGCTGTGTGCTATATTAAAAATACCATCTTGCAAACATCTCATTTTGATTTGAAAAATGAAAAATCCTAGTTTGCTTTGTGTGTGAGCAATTTCCATCATTAATATAACTAAGATGTTACTTGATTTCTCTAGTACTGCTCTGGTCTTTTGCTAATAATAAAAAAGGGACTCAAAAACATTTTACTGAATACGTAATTAATCTTCAGGTATTTTCAGACCAAGCATTCACACCACCATTGACTAGTGCATCTCCAAATATTTATTTCTTTTGTGTTTGTTTTAAACATTCATTACTTTAAAAAAGCAGAAAAAAAGCTGAACAGAATAATTAATTCCAAAACGACAAACACAATTCATGACCTGGCCCATCTATTGCCAGCTGTCACTGCTCAATTAACTTCTGAATATCTTTGTTTGCTCCAGGACTGCTAGAATTGAGCAACATGAACACACAGTTATCACTGATAAGAGCCCTCCTGGCCCAACTGGTTGTGGGGGAGTGTTTGGGAGAGAAAGAGGACAGACAATTGGACTCCCTGCTTCACTGTTTATAGTGCATATGCTCTGCAGAGCACCACAGCTCTGAATGCTAAAGCTTTTTACAGGCTGCCTGTCAGATTCAAGGAGGTTCTTCATCTTCCTTCCTGAGGTTACCACAGACACCCTGAACTAGAGGGAACATCATAATTTTAACAGCAGCTTTTGTTTTCAATTGTGTTAACATCATAGAGAATTAAACAGCTCAAAGATTTGAACAGGGTTGTGATCACCTGAAGAGCCTAGCTGTTGCTAAAGGCAATAGTGCTTTTAATTTCTGCACCAAGGACAGTCAGAAAATTCTGAGCACCACAAACATTCCATCTTGCCTTCAAAATCTAATTTTCAAATTCCAGTAACAAGTGGAACTGGAGGACAAAGGCTAAAACCGTGTCACAGAACACGCAAAATACATTACATACAGAATATCAATGCTGAGGTTTGTGTCAGGAAATACTGTGAAATATGATGTATTTTGCTGGAAAGACCTCTTGTAAGTCTAGGAAATGAATTAAAAATAAAACAACTTGTTTCGTCATGACTTTTTCAAAATTTTAATGCCTGGAATTTGTTCCCCACTCTCAGAACAAATCACTCAGTAGCTTTTCTGGTTTGTCTTTGTATCTCTGGAGCAAAGCACATGGTAAGACTGATTTCTCTGTGAAGGTGCTAACTCTAAAGGATGGGGAATCCGAGGGTACTTACTGTCGGACTCCTCCAAGCAAAGGTTCTGAGAAAAGAGGACAAAAAACAGTTTTCTCAGGAAAAGTAATCTCTATTCCTGAAACATTTATGAAAACATCATCCAGATACCATCATGATGAAAGGTTTCATTCACTGTGCTGTTAGTTCTGCTATTGTATCAGTGAGATTTGTGTTAATTTCTGCAGCAGAGTCTCCTGTTTCTCACCTTTCCTCTGCCTCAGTATGTTACACTGGGAAATGGCTAAGGGCTTTGTGGTACTATGCTGTAAATAAAGACTGTGCCTTCTAAGGGAGGCCTGTCTTGGTAGATATGCAACACAGCATATGCTGGCACATCTCTCTCTCTTTGTGTCCCCAAACCTCCTCTCCTCCTTACTTCACTCACACACGTCTGGTTGACAGAACACAGGTCAGGAAGGTCACTCTACACTGTGCAGTGCAGATCCTTCCAGGCAGGAATATCCATCTCAGCTCTCAGAGCTAGAAGTTATGAAAAATGTCAAATGTGCTCTGATCATATGACCTTGTAAGGTTTAGGATTAGACCAGCTTCCTGTAGCCCAGGGAAATGGGCTGAGACAGGTACATGATGGCAAGACAAGGAACAACTACCCAGTAATAGGAGTTTCCTTGCTTGCAGTGCCCAGCTCAGCAATGAGAGACACAGAACACCCTCTTTGTGCCAAAAGGAGCATGTTCTCCTATGGTTGCCCCCTTTTTTCCAGAAAGTTGTAGTTCTTTGCCTTTGACTTTTTATGCTTAGCACATAATGACATCTCAAAAACATCAGCAAGGCTAGAATGCATTAACACTGGTGGAATGGATCAAAATTAAAGGGTCTTTCATACAATTGAAAAGCAGACTTCAGATAACTAATTTCCAAAGCTTCAGTAAACTCCACGCCATTACTAAAATATACTGGCCATTTGCACAGTTCCTTGGGATCTCTCTTAACCACTGTAATAGTTTCTCTGCTTCTGAAAGGCCCCCAATGCACGCATGGCATCTCCTATTCATAGCAGATGGGAAAGTCAGAAAATGTCAGCTCATCACTGTATCATTAAACTATATCCACACATCATCACCAACAGGTACTCTTTACAGGTGGAAGTCATAAATCACTCTATGCAGTTATGCAAGACACCAAACAGTATAGCCATAATGATCATTTCAGCCTTAAAACATCATGAAGGACATTCATAAAACAAAGACAGTCAACTGGAAACTAATAAAACCTGATGCACTTTCCAGGGAACTTCAAGATTTTCATGGAGACTATGATTTAGATTAAATCTAGCATGTCTTCAAAGTACTTCCTTCTGCTGTCTAAACACACAAACATCTTTGAATACTGCTATCAAACTTACAGTAGTGCAACTAGCAATAAACAATATGACATAATGAGCATCTCAAAAATTGAAGAACAAAAGGAGAACTGTAACTTCAAGTTCTTTCATGGGCTGATTTGCCATTCTCAGAGCCACCAAGTTGCATAAGCAAACTACTTGGCCAGGAGTTGTGCAAAAGTGTAAGCACAGATGGTAACTTGGAATGCCTTTGAGGCAGGTTTTAGTAAGCCATAAACTTTGCATGAAAATATTGTAAACCATTCCATCCGATAACAACTCTTTTTATACAACAGTTTGCACTGCTGCTACTTATCCCCAGTACTAGTATGAACATATTGTTGGAATATATTCATAGGTATAAAAACTGGTTTGGGAGGGCACGCAGTCCAAAGTGTTAAAGAGAACTGACAAGAGACTTTTTAAAGCCATGAAAAACAATTCTTTCAAAAGCAATGAAGAACAGAATACTCACTAGTATTTTTTGCCTTTTTTTGATCAGAACTACTTCTATTCTACTGCTTCTAGGGATGAAGCAACTGGAAGGAAGAAGGGATGAAGAAACTGGAGAAGGAAGAACATGGAGAGTAAGGGAGAGGAAGCAGGTGTTTAATTCAGGGTCTAGTGTCAGGCAGTGTATCTATGCATCTGCAGCTTCCTACATACTCAATGGAGAGGGAGACACTGGCATAAAGGGCTTCGAAACACCTAACACAGAACTGCCATACAGAGGCACTGCACATAGGGATGACCCTACCAGTGGCTGCTATGTATCCCCGCCTGGGATACAGACTCCCAGGATGAGGCACTTCAGTCTGTGCCTGAAGCCAGGTTGTCTCTCTTCTGTACCTCACACTGATGAACTCAGTTTGCCTTGTTGACTGACGAGGCAAAAGGGTACGTAGCAGCATCCTTCAGTGCTTCTTGTAAGGCACCTATTTTAGCATTTGAAAAACAAATTACACTTAAGCTAAAGGGAAGATAATTAATGGCTAATCTGCTAAATACCAGACTTCCAAATCACACACTTCTGCTTAGACCAAAATTCAGGACACAATTTTGGGAGCGCAAACAGACAAATTTCCAAAGAAGAGGTTTTCAACAAAAGAAAATCTTAACCCTGCTTAGGCCCTTATATGATGCTAAACAGAGCACTTTTTGCCTGTCCCGGCCAAAAAGCCAGAGAAAAAATGAACTACTTAATAACTTCTTAAGGTAGCCCCATTTTGGTCTAGGCCTAAAGACAACGAACAATGTGCAAATGTGTATCTTGTCTCTGACCCTGCTGTATTAATCTTGGGAGCAAATCCTATGCAAGACTGCAGTATGCAGGACAAGTACTTTTCACAAACGCTACATTGATAAAAAGTGGTGATTCAGAGCTGACGCTAATGATGGCTGACAGGAACTCCACTCTCAATTTGCTCAGTAATTGCTAACTACCAGCTCTGCAATTTCAAAGGTGACCACAGAGGTAAACCAGGTTGACTTCATTTTTTAGCACCGTAATCTTTAATACAGACTCCAAGGCCACATCAGAACTTGAGAGGCCCACTGCTGTCAACTAGTCAGTTAGCTCTAACTGACCTAAGCCACCATCAGATATTTACAGTACAATGGCAGAGAGAGGCTAGAATCTGCTACTCTCTCATTATTAGCTGCTGATTTTGCAGAGGTCATAGGAATAAAAATCCATAAACATATTCTTGATAAACAGACAACATGCATGACTAAATGCTCATCTTCTCAATGGGAGGCTGCTACCTTTTTCAAATAAAACAATTCAAGCCACTTACATGGTAAGTAAAGATTTTCAATTTCCTTTGCTTCAACTATTTTTTTGCTTTAATTTCAAGATGAGATTCTGAATCTGAAAATGCATCAAAATTAAAAGCCAATTATCCTCGTGGGTAACAATGCTGCATCTCATACTTCTGTGCTTTTGACATACAGAAGAAACGAAGCCACCATTACTTATTTAAACAAGCATTAAATAAGCATTAGAACTGTTTATCCTAAACTGATATGTGCTTACATTCTTTTGAGGGCTAGTTTTTTCACATTTGTTAATTGGACAACAGAACACTGGATTTGACATGCTGGTTGGCCATTCACCATGCTCCCTCAAGATCAGGTTAGATACAAAAGCTAGATTTTAAAGACCAGATACTCAGAAAACGTGTCACCTGATTCTGTAGGTGCTGAGACAGACCTTCCACTTACATACACCACTGACTTCAATGGAGTGAAGATGAATTACAAAAGCAAAAAGCCCAGCTTTTTAATGCAACAGTTACTACACTAACACACAGCAACTCCCAAAGCCTCCCTCAGCTACTGCTTTGCCAGGTTGTTTAAAACAACTAACTTGTCTGTTTAAGGCTGGTTGTGTGCTACCTCTGACTTCAGCTCAAGAGCAGTGCACACCTACAACTTCCAAGTCCAGTTTTGAAGGGAAATACTTCCCATTTTACTTCCATTGGAAGACAGAAACAAGCTTGTCTTCTTAAAAGCAGCTATTATTATTTTGTCAAGAGGCTGCCACATGGAGTAGTTTAAATAATTTGTATTTCCATTTTTTAACACACAACAGTAAGTGCAGCTTCAGGACGTTTGAAGTGTCCATCAATAAAGACGGCCTATCAGTGCTGGCACATATGTAACTGTGACTCTTGGGTGCCGAGACAAGAACACACCATTCAACTTCCACCGCTGTACGACAACCCCTTGTTTCTATTTCATGACGCATCTGGCAGCAAATGCACGTCCCTCCCATGAGGTGCAATGGGTGCTGTTAGCAGTGGTTATCTCTCAGGATAAGAAGCTCCAATCCAGGTGCCTACAGCTGAGAAATTCAGCACATCACACTACTGAGCAATTTGGGCTTTAGATGCATTCTGCAATAAGCAGCAGCAACACTTGCTTAAACGTGTACTTTCTTCAGTTCTGCTTCAGTTCTTCCTTGCTGTCACAACAGCTCTGCAGCTTTCCTTAGTGCAACAAGCAATCTGCTTAACATAAACTGCATGTAGTTTGTGCCATCCCACCAACTCACTATGTGAAAAACTGAAGCCAAAGAGTTTTGAACCAGTGAGCTTAGTTTCTTCCCCTTTCTTAGATTGTGTACATGTGCCTTAAAAGAAAGATTGCTGAACACAAGCAGAAGTTAATACCTCTATATAACTGCTATTACAGATATTTTGTTATGCGAAGTATGTTTTATATAACTCAACATCTGTTCTTCCTAAGATGCACAATCTAAACACAGAGCAAGTGTCTCAAGCCACATGTATTAGTGTCCTTTGAGGGACGTTTTGTGGACCTTAAACTGAATTCTGAACTACTTCATGCCTTAACTCTTTCCCTATCTTAAAATTAACTACTGTAGATACCATAGAAGACATATTCATACTCTAAACCATACATGATTTCACTGCATGGAAGATACCATCAAATAAATTTTCATTCTCACCCATGCTACAGCTTTCAGCCATAAGGTTAGAACTGTAGCATCTTGTATCTCAATCAGTAAACTATGCTAACATCTTGGGAAACCAAGACATAAGAGAAAGTATCTGCAACAAAGCTGTTACTCTGACCTCATGAAGCAGACCTTGATATATCTTGTGTTACAGTCAAAGTGGTCTACAGCTGTCATCTAGTATACAGGCATTTTGACTGGTACTCTCTAAAGGTCCAGATTTGGTACCCAGTTTCCTACTGTCCTCTCTCCTCCTGCCTCATATGCTAACAAGTGAATTGAAAACCAGAGACTTCTTATAACCTGCAAATATGAATAGCAGTAGTCAAATAAAAAGGATAAAAAGTTATAGCAGCTGTAAGGCTAGCCTGGAGGCCATCAAACTTTACTAGTGAGCAGGAAGGTGTAAGGAGTATTTCTTACAGATGTTAAAAACTACATTTTGGTGAAAGTAAACTTACCTTTGAAAACATTCTAGTATGTGTGTAGATGAGTTCAACAGTGATAACCTCTAAATAAAAATGACCCTGAAATATTAATAAACCTGACTGTCAGAATCCAAGCTTGAAAAAATTCCCCTCACTGGGGGTTTTTAACTAGCAAGCATGACAAACTCACCATCAAATTCCTGCAATCTGAAGGTAGCCTAAGAAGTTTCTAGTACATGTAGTTGCAATAGATTTCCCTCCTGGAACATAACACAAAATGCTTTGGCTGTTTTTCTTTCCCCAAACCTGCAATTAAGTCCTGACTCTGGAGCTCTGGAAAAAAGACCTTGGCAGCAGAAATGCCCTCTGTGACACCTTGATCACTGAGAAAAGTAACAAAAACACTAGGCTTTTTTTACATCAGCAAATATATCTAACACTTGCTAGCTCAAGTGTGGCATGAAATCCCAGAGTCACGAAACTGAACACTGATGGCAGTTCAGCGTTCCTCATCAGGATGCTGTCTCTTGCCACTGTCGCTTGTGGTAATCCTTCGTATTTCCATGGACGTCATAGAATTTATCCTTAATCTGCTGGGTAAGAATGTCAAAAGTGTGGTCCATGTGGCAAAGGTAAGCATTGACAGCTTTGACAAAACACAGAAACTCTGCAATAAACTGCTCCGTGAAGCACCTTTGGAGAGGATGCAAAACTGCAGTGCCAAGGAGAACTCCCTTATTTTTTGAAAAAAGATGGACTACATGGATGTGCAACAGCTTGTCAAACAGAGTAGCTCTGCTTTTAGGATGATGTTAAACGTAGAGTTTTGCTGCCACAGGTTCTGAGACAGTAACTGCTAACTAAATCTTGCTCCTTTTCCCCGACTTTCCCAGGTCAGCCACTGACTGGCCTGATGACCTTGCAGAATTCATTTATCTCTCTGCCTCCGTAGTTTCCGAAGAACTGTCACAGACTTGAATTAATCACTTTGAGACCTACCAATGAAAAGTGCTGCACGATGACTTAAGTGCTGGGATTATTCTAACAATGCACTTTCCTTCATCTTCTGTTACTACGACACACAACTGATACTATTTCAGGGAGTTTGTCATGTTTTGCAGACACTTTTGGTTTTGGAAAAGAAGCAGAGAATTCTGGTTAGAAGCAGAAGAAATCCCACATTAAAGTGTAAGAAGAAAAAAAGAGACATTTTAGGAAAGTGAAAGAAGAAATAATTATGGTTGTACCAAAAGACAGTTCAAAACAAAGGACAGCAGTGTAACAGTCCAGAGGGAATGGCAATTTTGTTAATACTTAAAATACTTCTCTAGATTTATTCCAATAGTAGTATTTTACACTTAGAACAGTCATTTTCTTAAGAGTCCCTAGAAAGGAGAGTATTCCCTGAAGCTGTAATTTGTCTCACATGAAGAAGACGTACTGAACAAAACCACAGTACAGTATCTTTAACCAAGAGCCAGCAAGCAGCTTGAAATTTAACTTTGTCATTCTATCGCAATTCTCCCTGCCACCACGTGAATATTTTTCTTCCCACATTCTTATGAGACCACAGTGTAAAATGACAGTGATACTGTTGTAGTCATAAGGTTTAGCTGGGCTCATGAAACTAAATTGTAGGTTTCTGAAGGGGATTTTTTTAAATTTCATTTCAAAGGTATGATTACTCAAGACTCCATATCAAGAACACAGACGGTATGTCTTAAGCTTATGTTTTGTTTGTAATGGTTATTTTTAACGCGTATCACTAACTTTTTCACGCAGCACCCCTGGGATGGATCTATATTGAAACCTGACTTCATAGTGGAAGATCTATCACAGGGATGAGTTTTCCTAAAGCAGGTTTTCCATGTGCAACTCTGGGCATCTTAGAAAATGGTCTGCCTTTCTCCTGCCAAATGTGAAGAAGAGAATAATCTTTGCCAATTTCATAGGCTCAGCACGGATGCACCTCTTACAGTCTCACTTATCAACTCAAACGAGAGTGTGTAAGATGTTTCAAAAGAAGCACACCCAATGCTCAGTTACAGGACACTACCAGAAATTAGACATAAAAATAACACAAGACTAGACTTGCTTTGGGAATGTTCCTGCACACAGAAGCCAAATGGGAAGGAGCAGCCCGGTCTAGCCTCATAAAAAAGCTTCCACAGCAGACTGGCTGTCTATGAGGCCATCCAGGGGGAAACCTCCCCAGTATCCTCAAGTGCCAACACATGCCCACCCAGGAGCTGCCTCGACCAAATTTGTGCCATGGGACTGTATAACAACTTAACACCAGAGATGATCGTGTTCCAGTGTCTGGAAACGTTCCTGAACATGATTCTATTTATTGGTATACTATGAACAGCTTAAGGGCACCTTTGTCAGTCATCAGCAATTAAAATAGTCACCTGGCGACAGTATGTAGGTATCTCTGACTGCTGACAGCTATCGGGCACCCAAGTCCCGCTGCCAAGAAACAAGGCAGACGTTTCAGATGCCAGACTTGACTCATATATATCACTTCTGAAATTGGGACATTGGCTCCATGCTCCATCAAGGAGTGACTTTCACACATTTGTTTGCAAGGGCAGCAGGAAACATGGGGGCCGCAGGCACAGACAGCACGGGAAGATGGCGACTAGTTGCCCAGACCAGAGTATGCCGCATCCCACACCACGCCGTTCCAGGTCCCACCATACAGCCCTACACCCCTCGACACCAAACACCCTCGCACAGCAGGCAGAACCACACTCCCACACCACACGCTGCACAGCACGCCGCGCGCCAAGCCATCATGCCTCACCACCCCACCCGCTGCTGCGCCACACGCCTCGCCGCACCTCCCCTCCCTGCCGAGAGCTTGCCACAGCGCACGCACCCCGCGCCTCGCCTCACCGCGCCTCACCGCACCTCACCTCACCGCACCCCCGCGCCCCTCGCCGCACCCCTGCGCCCCTCGCCGCACACCTCACCTCACCGCCACACACATCACCTCACCTCACCGCCACACACCTCGCCTTTCCTCGCCTCGCCCCGCCTCGCCGCCAGACGCCCACGGCAGTCTTCACCGCACCCCTCACGGCGCCGCCACACCCCTCACCACCCACCCTATCGCACCCCTCACCTCCCCTCACGGCCACGCGCCCCAGCCCACCGCGCACCGCGGCGCCGACACCCGCCCTCCCGCCCGCGGCGCCTGGCTCACCGCCGCCTGCTGGAAGGCGCCCTTGGTGTAGGTGCCGCCGCCGCGGTAGGCGATGGCGGGGATCTCGCGTCCCAGCAGGGCGCACTTGTGCTGCTGCGGCCGCCGCCGCGAAATGTAGTCCACGCGTGGCACCACGTTGCTGCGCGAGGAGAAGGTGACGATGGCGACGCGCGTGGCCGCGGGCACCACGGGGAAGTCGGAGAGCAGCTTCTTGACGAAGCGCAGCTCGCTGAGGAAGTTGGCCGGCCCCACGCTCGACGACTCGTCCACCAGGAAGACCAGCTCCAGCCGCCCGCTGCGCGCCCGCAGCCGCCGCACCTGGCGCTTGAAGGCGCGGCCCAGCTTCTCCACTTTGCTCTCCGTCGTGTCGGGCAGCGGCGGCGCCGCCAGGGCGGGCGAGGCGAAGGTGGGGGCGCGGGAGAAGGCGCCCGGCGGGCCGCCCGCCCGGCCCTGCGGCGCCGACAGCGACAACGACAGCCCCCCCCAGCAGCAGAGAGCCACCAGGGGCCACATCGCGGGGCGGCGGGCGCGGGGAGACGCCGGCAGCCGCGGGAGGAGAGCGGCTGGTCGCCCCCTGACGCCCCACCTCCTCTCTCCTCGGAGGGGCGGCCTGCCTCACTCACTCACTGCCTGCCCGCCGGCCCCCGCAGGTATCCGCGCCCTTTAATCCCCCCGCGGGCCTCCCCCGCGGCTGAGGCGCTGCCCCTCGCACGCCCCCCTCCCGGCTGCCCCCCCCCCTCCCCGCCCCGGCCCCTCGCCTTTCGGTAACGACCCCCCCCCGCTCCCGACCCGCCCCTCCGCCGCCCCCCGCCGCCCCGGCCCGCCCCGATGGGTCCCGCATGGCTGGCGGGGGCCAGCCCGGCAGCGGGGCGGGCGGCGGTGACTGGAAACGCGCCGAGCAGAAGGGGCGCGGTGCCGGGCTCCGGAGACTGGGGGAAAGGCGGAAAACCCCCCCAAAAGCGAGGAGCGCCTTTTCCGCTCCGCCACCGCGGGAGCTGGAGCTGCCGCTCGCAGGGACGGAGGGAGGGCTTGCTTGCACCGACACGTGCTGAATTAATCGTGGTTAATTTAGCCCTTCGTTTTGCGGGGAGGATGCGCTTGCGACTGGGTTTGACAGGGCTGTGCTCTGCTCCCGCTCCTGGCTCTGTCACAGTCTCCCTCTCTTGTTCAAGGGGACACTTCATCCGCCTGTGGACTCAGTTTTCCAACTTCGAAGATGTAGCAATACCTTACTGATGTGTGTCTCACTGAAGTGCTGGTGAGGTGTCTGGATATATGGGGTAAGTGTGCACAAGGGTATGTGCATGAAAGGCAGGGACAGCACCTGCGTATGTACACTTACGTGTGCATGTAAATATATATACGCGTGGATGTACTGGCAGCGACAAAAATCTTCCGTGCTTGTTATGAAAAATTCCTGGTAGCCAAGTGTGTGATTACAAGCCATTGCTTGGAAGGGTTCCCGTGCTGTCTTGCTGTCTGTGAATCACTTTGGAAGAGAGAAACACTCCCAAAGAAACCTCCTGGCCAAATTCAGAACCCACTCCCCCTTCAACCAACCTCTGTACAGATTTAATTCTCTAGACTGTTATGAAGCAATAACTTGGGTTCATGTTAGCTGCTAGTTTAGTATTAAACAGTTCTCTAGCTAATCAAGTCCATTTCCAGGAGTAACTGTCTCCAAAAAATTCCCTTGGGATAGATTAGCCACGTAAACCTGTTGATTACAACTCTTTGCCCTTCATTGGTATTTTTCCTTCCTTTATTAATTTTCTAGTCCTCCTCTCTGCTTTAGTTTACTTTTGTTGACTTTTCACAGTGCCATGGAATAGAGAGGTACATTGGTGCATTTGCAAGTCAAACCCCACATTTACATTTAATTGAATTATTTACTCTTTCTTCACTGGGATGTCAGCTGATGGAAAATTGATCCAATACCATCCCTTTGACTTCCCAGCAATACTCAAATTCCACTGACAAGAGACTAAGTGACAGTTTAATTAGGAAAGTGATGCATTTGATATACAGTTCCACATTTTTACATTTATGGAGTAGTCTAAGCGCTTCACAAAAATCTGTTTCTTAGGTATACTTTTGCCACTTAGTGCTTGAAGAGAAGATAGCAATCAGACACTCTTCCAGAGGCACATGTAAAGAGTACTTTTAATACTGAAGGATGTGCCGCTGATGGGCTGGATCAGTTAAGCTGTTTCTGCTCATGTGGCAGTGAAATAGAGGCTGCAGTGTCATGCTTGGGCTACTCAGCTTTTCCTTTGTAGTAACAGGCAACTTTTTCTATTGAAAGGGGTAGCTGAAAGTTGCTATAACCACTGAAATCCTCGGCAAGTTGATTTGTACCATTGGTTTTTGGAGGATTAAAGAAATAGTGCCACAATTGCATTCACTGTGGTCTGAATCACACCACTAGTATACCTTAAAATGCTCTTCATCTACATTGTACTGGGCTAGAGATCAGGTCAGTCTTTGCACAGACCAGAATAAAAGAATGGAAAGGTATAGCCAAGAAAAGAAGGTGGAAATGGAGGAATGCTTGGTTTCTGCAAGGTGCTCCCACCTGAAGTCTGTCATTGCAGTTACAACCTGCTGCTATTGCTCCTGAGTGTTCAGGTCATAACAAGTAATTTTCTCTAGGCCAGTTTACTTTGTTGAAAAGCTGACTGTCAGTTCCCTTGTTTTCCCCATGTTTTTGCAACACCAGCTTTAGATTTATAAATGCTACACATTTTAGGACTCAGAAGCAAAGGAAAGGAGGGTGAATTGGAAACATTTTTAGCAAACGAAGAACAGTTCGTGTCAATGGCCAGTTTTCACATGTGTGTCCTGTATTGCCAGTGTGGGAGACTGCAATCAGGTATGACGAACTGTGAGAACATAGCAGTTAATTTCAATCTTAGCGATCTTATCAGAATTGCAAATGCAAAAAATAACAAGGCAATTATAAATTAGCCCTTGATACGCACACAATTTGTGAAAATACATGTTCTCCTAGGTCACGCAGGCCCTGCAGTTGTGCTGCACAGAAGCTCTCACTGGTTAAACGGAAAGCAGTATTTGTATGTGTAAGGGCAGCAGAGTGAACTCATCAATTCAAGATGTAAATGTATTTGTCACACAGGGAGTTCACAGTAGAAAAGGAGTAAATAGGTGAACAGCTAAGCTCTGACTGTGGATGCAAGACTAAGATCCTAGCATGGTACTGATGTGAAGCAAAATCCAGGAAAATTGAAGTGGTGAAGGGAAATTCCCTTTCAATCCATGGATAATTAGCCAGCAAAAGACTTCAGAAAGAATCAGTGACCTGTAAGTAGTGAGTAACTCTCCTCATATACTCTCCCTTGTGTATAACACAGGTAACTCTCTCTAAAATCATTGGCATTCAACCTAGTTGTGCAGAGAGGAGATGCCAAATAAAGCCTTGCAAGATACTATAAGAAGTTAGCATCAGCATCTGGAATAAACACGATCTAATGGTATGAGGGAAAGAGTGAGGGCATCGAAAGTATTCCAGTGTGTTCCTGATGTGATTTCAGAAAACTATAGAATAATTTCTGGAATAAACTGAAACTTAAAAAGCTTGGATTCAACCTGTGAAATCCTCAGGAAGGTATTTATCCATGGGTTATGCTTGCAAGAGAAGAAGTCATCTTGCAGATGGTGGAGGAGGTCGTGTGTGTGTGTGTGTGTGTGAGCAGCAAGCATTCTGTTCGCTGTATGTTCACTAAGCTTTTCTGAAAGCACCATTTCCAGGGGAAATCTCTGTTGTAATGAAATTGCCTTCTCCAAGCCTGCCTGCCAGCTCTTTACAAATCCTTTCCATGTTGATGCGCTTAAGCCCTCTGGTTTTGATGGTCTTTTCCCTGTTGTATTCATGCATATTATTTGTGCTTTGGTTCATACTGATCTGTAGCAGATGGGGAAGTGGAGAGCAGAAGGAGCTTTTCCCACTTTAAGCATCCCTGAAGGTCAAAATATCTGCCCTGGGCTTCACTACTTGAACAGAAAATGCAGGTTTCATGTGGCTTCTGATGACAATGTGCACAAGAAGCTGGTGCTGGACTATGACTCTGTTCCATTACAAAACAGCAGGTAACAAAACCCACTAGATCTTGTGAATAAACTGCCTTTGTGAAGTGACAGAAGAGGGCTTACTGGTCCTGAAAAGGAAAGCTTAAGAGCAGCACTTCAACTGCTTTTACAATCACATTCCTGTATCTCTTTAATTGTCTTATTAAAATCCACAGACTTCGTGAATTCCAGTAATTCTTTACTGTCTCCCCGCAAGATCATATGGTCATTTAACACCACCCCGCTTACTAAACAAAAGAGAAATCTCTACCCCCAGTTAAAAATCCTTCTGCAAACAAACAGTCTGAGGATTGCTGTCCTTTAGCCAAATAGCTTTTTGGTTGAGTTACTCAATGAAACATGGCCAAGCATCTTTCCAAATATGGAGAAGAAAAGCATTATATTCCTCCCCCTTTGTGTTCCCCCAAATACAGCTGGACAGCATACATCCTTGTACTCAACCCACACAATATTTGTGCCTGCAGAGACAACGCCGCAGTATCACATACCCTACAATTTTTGGAGGAATGCAGGTCATGGTTTTTTTTTTTACAGTAAAGATGTTCTGTTAGTGACTTCGTGCCACAGTGGAAACACAGCCGCAACTGAAACGTTAAGTCTTTTGTAGGAATCTTGCAGCATTCTAAATTTTATCTAAACTAGAGATAAAATGACAGCTTAAGAACAGAAATCAGAACCTGATGTTACTTAAGCTTGTTCTAAGCCTGTCTTTGTGCTCAAGCACACAGCGTCCATCTGGGGAAACCTCACACAATATGGAGCCAGGAGAGCCAGACTTCTTTCTTCCATTTCAGCCATTGGCAGGGTACAGGATTGCTCTGTGCTGTTCACATCCCTTTGCAAATGTCAGGCAGCATTTCAGCCGGGGGTGTTTAAGACTCTGTATGAGGAGAAAAGCTTGCAGAAATAGTATTTACAGAGTGAGAGAAGAAATACTTGCATTCTCAGAAAATGACCTCTGAGATCTGCCACCGGGGAGTCATTAATATGGTATCGGGAGAGAAGTGCCAGTGCCTAGTAGGTGACATCCAAAGTCTTCATGGTTTAAATGAAAGCAGCAGAGTTATTCTTGGAGAGGGGGAGGAAGAGGAGGAAGGGGCTTTGAGAAGTTGCTTCTTCCTCTTTCCTCCTGTACCTTTTGGGAGGAAGGGCAGAGAGAACAGGCCCAGCTCCCAAGTCCTGGAATGCAAGTTCTCTCCTCACCCCTGAGAAACTTCACCTCCCAGTGCTGCCAGTGCCTTACCTGCCTATAGCTTTAGCTGTGTTTTCATTCACTGCCCCTAAACCATAACAAAGACCAGGCAGGACTGCAGTCTTGCTGCCGAGCGGAGTCTGCCCTTTAGAGCTTGCTACTGTAGGATGTGTTGCTGGAACACGCTGCCTCAGCAGTTTCTTACTATTGAATATTTTTTTAGTGGCAGTAGTGAAAGGAGCATGGAGAAGAGATCAGGATGTATTTTACATTTGGCACTGAGGTAGCAAAGCTAGGCAATCAAGATCTTGGTCATAAAAATGGAGTGGGTTTTTTTGGACATTTTAGGCCTCAGCCTTTGTCTTAAACAGAACATGAAGCAGCATGCATGGAGGAAATGAAGAATCTTCTGTAAAAATAAGAGTACTCTCAAAAAATAGAAAACCAAGAGATTAATCTCTTAAATTATCACTTGTTTTTTCATTAAAAAGCTAAGCTAGATACTTTGCAGTCCTTTCAAATAGCAATAATTCACTGGCTTTAATTATTTTAAGATAAATTGTTCAGGGCTAGAAACTTGAAGTTCAGAATTCCCACATAAATTGTTTAAACACATACAAATTGAGGGCAGTCAGTTTTGATTTATACATGCAAATCCCATTGACACCTCTGGGATTTCTGACACAGACTGAAGAGAGTACATGGCCCTAAAATGAGGGCAAAATGTCTGTCCACATGACTTCGGAAAAAAGGTTATTACGTAGGAGGAGAAGAGTCAGTCTGCCAAAATTTTCTTCTTTCAGGCAGAGGTCTGGGTGTTTTAGTCTTCAGCAGAGCAAACAAGCATTTGAATGATCCAAGCTATGGGTTATTAGTTCAAGCTATAAAAAAGAAAAACAAGATTCATATTGCTTTGCAGTATTCAGGCAATGACAAAGTTTAGTCGTAGGAATTTCATCTTCACTTGTGGACAAGCCCAGTGCACACTAAGAATATCATATGGCTAGCTTCCAAAATAAAAAAAAGGTAGGAAAAATCAAAACATCTGCTGGTCTCTGTCTGCACAGCAGATGTTGAATATACTTTTAAGTTAAGCTCATGAGAGTTCATGAAACATACTTTGTCCATAAGCACAAAGTCAGTCTGTTGTTGGCCTAGTGCATTCATGCTGAACTGAGTATATTTTGCCATATTCTACACCCGAGAGTATGTGCTGAACAATTTTTGTAAAGACCTAGGTAGACATTGAATGAGAGAAGACCGTGGAAGACTTCTTTGATCATAAAAGGCAGGTTCAAATACGGGGAAACTGGAGACTCTGAAAGCTCTGGTGTGGCAGGACAAAAGATACAGGCAAGGTCTGTAGGGTGAAGTCCGTTTAGGGCATTTTTTGCTCCTGAATAGGCTGACACGATTAAAAAAATGGGTTTGGTAGACCGGCTGTTCCAGGTTGCTTTTTCAAAACTTGCTGTGTATTGTAGCCTTGAAACACAAAAGCACTTGCAGCCTTTGACTCTGCTTGCTTACAGTGCACAGAATTCAGAACAATTCTTGTTGTGAATATCTGCTTCACAATGTGTTCTGCACTAACCCAGCAAAGTAGGATGGTGCTCTGGAAGAGTGAGAGTAAATTTGTAAACTCTCTTCCCTCTGCCAAAAAGCCCTCAAAGAACTAAGAAGTGGTCTTGAAAAGTATGTTTGGAAAGTGCTTTTCTGAATGAGTTTAGTTCTGTCATTTCTGGAGGTACCAAAGTTTAAGGAGTCAAGGAGAGAATGTTTGGGGCATAGAATCATAGAATGGTTTGGGGTGGAAGGTACCTTAAAGATAATCTAGTTCCAAACCCCCTGCCATGGGCAGGGACATCTTCCACTAGACCAGGTTGCTCAAAGCCCCATCCAACCTGGCATGCAGAGCAGTTCTTCCCTGTTGCAACTGAAACTCACGAGCAGAAGTGTGACTTTTCTCTGTGGATAAGAAAGGACTCCAGTGTCCAGGGATGTAGCTTCCTCATGAAAAACCACACAACTTTTAGTATCATCCATGAATATCAAATATGTTAGATACTCATTTAGGATACTATGATGAAAATACTGCTCTCAGACAAGAAATTATCTTCAGCCTGGAAAAGAGATGACTGAAAAGAGATGCGATAGGCAAAAGGATATGAAGGATAGTAAGTCATGACAAAAACAGAGGTGATGATTAGGGAATGACTTCACTATTGTTTCCAATGCAAAGATTACATAGCATTAAGTGAAAATGGCAGGGACCTCTTTCAAAAAGAGATGCTTCATGCAACAGCATGTACCTAAGCAGTTGAACTCCAAGCCATACAATAATGCAGTGGATACTAAAAGTTTGTCTGTAGAAAAACAGTGGAATAAAAATCCATCCAATGCTTTAACACAGTATAAAGGTCTCTCTTCCGTCTCTCAACACTTGGAGTTGCATATCCCAAATTTTAAGAGAGTATTAACTACACTTGCCTAGCTTTAAACTGTTCCCTAAAATGTGGGAGTTAAAAAGAAGATTCAAATGCAGACAGATGCTTAGTCTACTCTGGTATGGCTCATATTATATTCATATAACCCCATTCTCCCTCTGTATGAGAGTTCATATGCACGTTACTCAAAATATTATTTTGAAATTAAACCAACCCAGGACTGAAGACATGAGAAATAGAAATGCTTTCAGAATTACTATAATACACATCTAGGACAAAGCGCTCTTAAAAACACAGTGCCAAGAGAAGGAAAATATACAAGGCTGAAGAGAAAATGTGCTCTCTTTTCTCCTACAGAAAAAAGTATCTGAGTTCTGTCAGTAAATTGTAGGACAACAGGAATAATTAACACTGAGCTCAGTATGTTAACATCGAGCAGGAAAAAACTGAAATGAGAGCTAGAGTGGTATGGAGGTCCAGTTACCTCTTCCTTTACACATTAATGAGGACAGCATTGGGACATCCCAGCCAACAGTCATGTCACAATACTGGGACAGCTGGAAGTGTGTCAGCCTCCATCCTCTTCTTTTCCAGCCATCTGCTGCATTTTTTCTGTCCTAACAGCAGGTACACTCAGCACCTCAACAGCTCACAAGCCCTTGTTTGAGGTCACACACACAACACTGCCATGTCCACTTCGGCAGCCTATCAGAAGTTAAGGCAAACAGAAAGGAAGACATGCTGTGTTTTGGGTTTGGCTCCCTCGCCCGCTTGAAATCACACTAAAGGTGTATGTGTTTGCAGCAGTTAAACCAAAAAAGTGTTTGGAGTAAACTTAGCAGTCTGACCCATTTGGTTGATGTGAATTTGTTTCTGGTGGAAGTGACATTCAGCTTATATCCTCTTATTGTTAACAGTCCAAAGTGTCTCCTTTCCTGTCTGGTTAACAAAAGCTAGATAATACTAAAATTTCAGCAGCACAGAAATAAATATCAGGGAACTCAAACTGAGACTGAATGTTCTGGGCCTAATCCTTCCATGCATATTCAGGCATAATTCCCATTTATTACTGATGGAAATTTTGCCAGAGTAAGAGCTAAGAAAGACCCCAAAATTTGGACTAACTCTGGAAATCAGGGAAACCAATGGAGCCATGGTAGTTGACACCATTTCAGAATCCCAGATTTGACTCTGAAGCAAATAATCTAAATGTTATACCTATATTCTGTTGTATAAAGGAAAGAATTGTCTTTCTGTCTTCACATACACATGTCCATGTAAGTGACAGCCCTAAGGTTGCCCGCCTGGTGCATGAAGACACATCAGCACCATGATGAACTGTATGCTTTGTGTACTCCCCTCTCTCGTTGTCTGGACTCTGACCAGTAATCATGTCTGGCCCTATATCTTGCTATTTACCTTTTCCGTGGTCTTGTATTTTGTCTACTTATAAATATTTGCTTGCACATATGTCAGCAGATCAGTATTGTATGACCACAAAGGAAGAGGGAGTTAGATGAACCTAGTTCAGTCGACATATGCTCTCACTTCTGTTGCTTTTGATGTTTGCCATTAGATGAACTTTCTCAAGAAGTAAAGCATGAACCTCAACTGAAATAAAAGAAGAAACTGACCATTTTTTAATTTTGTTGCCATGTTTTTATATTCCATTACAAATACCTGTTCTTTTAGATTTTATTACCACTCCTTTTTCATGAACTCTTGTATAACTTGGAAATTAATTTGTAAGATTTTATTACTTTTACAGTTTAATAAAAACATAAGGGGAAAATGTCTTCTGAAGGGTTGCACAGTGAGTTTCTCACACATTTTCTGTATTCCCAATCTTCAGAGAAGTATGTTAAAGAATATCGTGATCAGTAAACCTGCCAACTTCTGCTTCTCATTCAGGTCTTTCTTTTTCTTCATGATCCCAACTTTTCCTAATCCAAGAACTTCATCCTTTCTCATTATAGGGAATGAAGCAAGGATAATTATCACCAAAAAAGCAAACAATGAAGTTAATTACTACCTCTTTACAGAGTGTATGGCGGAAGATGAGTAGTGCAGTTTTTGTCAATGGAGAACTTGTACTAAAAGGTCACATACTACTTTGAAAAAATTGCTGTATACTTCAGTGCTATTACTACTCATAGACAAATCTTGGGAAAAAGACACAGAATAAATTTGGTGGGTATATTTTACTGTATCTTGTACAAGGCCTATTTTTGTCATAAACAGGAATAAATTATTTTTTTCCCCACTAAAATTACTAGAGGTGCACAAGAATTAAATCATGTTGCAGAGTCACATTTAGTCAACTCAGTGCTAGTACTCTTCTATTTTATAAAGCTGTTCTACTTAGGTGTACCTTGGTGCTCTGTCCTTCTAGGCACACTTAACTGAAACTATGTTTTAAAGAAATTATGATTTCATTTTGGCCTTCAATCCTGTATTCACTGAAGTTTGTGTGACTTCAACCACTGATTTACTTTGCATTAGACACCAGGTTTTCAGATAGATTTGGTCTAAGGATCTCCATTCTCTTGCTGTGATGTAGTCTTTGTCATTGGTGAAGACAAAGGCCTTCTCTGTACCAAGTGCTGTGGGGAAGGAAAGAGATGCTTACGGAGGGAAGAGCTGAGGGTAGCCAGCAGAATGAACCTTGGTTCTGCTTCAGCAGTGTCTCATTCTCAGACATTCCACAGTACAGAGCTGTTATCAGGGTCATGCACTAAATATCACTGCATGACCAAGCTCAGCTTCAACTGGACTCTGCTACTGTTCGCAGCTTTGCAGTCTTCATCATCAGGGATGTTACAGCCCCATTTTCTAGATGAGTTATAATAGCCTGGTGGATCCCTATAAAAGTCTCATGGCTCATGGACTGCTAAGAGAATCAATCAAGTTGACTTAGATCAAGCCTCTTAAAATCATAGCAGTGAAGCTTTAAGCACATGTTTTTACTAGAAATGTGGGATGGAATCACTTAGGGAAGTGTAGAGAAGTTGTTTATGTCCAATAGGATATAAATAGCCTTTATAAATACCTAGTCACATGTTGGGAGGGAAACACCAGGACTTGTTAGTAGCCATTAGGTAGGAAATGAAGGTCCTGGATCATGCGCTGTTTCTAAAGAAGTACTTCGGCTGTCCTCTGTTATTTTCTTTCCTGCTCATTGGTGGCTTCAGTTCTCCTTCCAAACTTAATGTTTATATTTTCCTTCCTGATCATTTGTATGTACACACAAAACATATGCTCTTGATTTTGCCCCTTATTTTAAGCATATCAGTATTTGATAACCAGACTGCATTCTGATCTTTCAAGGAGCTCCTTCAAGTCTCCAGATACCACATGGCACCTGTACAGGCTTCTACTCAGAGTAGACCCAGACTATTCTTGTATATACACCAAGCAAATGGGGACAATTTGTGTTCATATCTTTAAGACACCATTCTTCACAGAAGGAGCTAAGAAAATTACAGAATTCCTTGTTAGATACAATCCCTAAAACATCTTCCTTGACATCAGTCATAAGAGAATGTAATTGGTTTGAAACCTGTCTTTGTGAATGAACACAATGGCTTATTTCACCCTAACTTAAAATATCTTTTACACTCAAAGCTTCTTGTTTATAAACGCTAAGTTTGCCTATTTATTTACAATTAGTTACACATACTTGCAAAATTATTCCACAAGGAGCACATTTTTTTTTGTGGAAGCACAGGAATTGCTTCCCTTTTCATTGCTACATTGTTTTGTTTGTGCATGTGCAAGTGCCACCCCACGGGTCACTTCTACTTGATACAGCTGGTCAAGGTTTTTACAGGTTTTATCACATCACAGTGTTTCAAAAGGAAAGAGTGAGATTTTTAGAAACAATTATTTTATTACTTAATAAAAGTAATGGGGGCACACACAGTCGTCAATGTCTTTATCTTCAAGAATGGACAGACTCAGTGACTGTCCCTGCCCTTCCAAATTAACACAGTGTATGTAAACTCTTTAAAGATAATTGACAGAGTTGGTACCCATAGCAGCTAGCCATTTATGTAAACTAATCACCTTAAAACACACCAGCTTCACTAGGACCCAACCACAAAATGGTGCTTTTTGCTGAGGATAAGATTGCTTTTTTCCTCAGCTTCTATGTGCTAGAGCCATGCTAGTGGAAGTTTACTTTCTCTCTCTTTCCCTCTCTGGTCACTGTTGATGAGGATTTTAACTTCCAAGAAGACATGGTGATTTGGATAAAAAAATTCAGAACAAATCCTACTTACTTAAAATTAGAGGAACAAATAAATGGCAGTTGGGTGCCAAACATATTTCCAGACCTCTTACCACCCCCACACCCCAACCTTTCCTTCCCTGGAGATTTCTTCTCATTAGGTGATAAGCCCTTCAAGAACTATAAAAAGTAAAAGCATTTGTTCCCTCTAAGAATTTTTCAGTTTCCATGACCAGGAACTTTTGCAGGTTTTCGTGTTCCACTTGCAGAAATAAACTGATTAGCAGTGTAACCTTATTGTATTTAAATAAATATAAGAAAAAAGGAATACAGTATATCACAAATCTACATTGTTTATTACAGCTTGGGAGAGTTTTAATGTTAAAAAATGAAGTGTCAAGTACATTCACATGCTTTTTTTTTAAAGTTCCCTGAATTTGTGAAACACTGAAAAAAATGTTATATAGACAAGAGGGAAGAGGAAGCCTAATGCTGCATGAATTCTAAAAATGAGTTTTACTATTATTGTGTCCTTAAAAAAATATTAGTTATGGTACTGCACGTTTCTTAAACTCCCATAGGTTTATGAACACTAAAATTATCAATTTCTTTTCTTTCCTTTGTTCTGTCCTATGCAATCTCAAGTTCACAGCTGCAGGAGTTGCCAGCATGCCTTATGCATTTAATGCTCCAGTTCAGGTATGTAACCTTGGTCAGGAAAGACATGCATGATAAAAAGCTCAGTATCAAAGCCAAGTTCAGTGACAGCTCAGATTCACACTGAAGTCATTAAATAGTTGGATTTAGAAAAAGAGTGGAAAGTTTCAACTCCCAAAGTAAAGTTTGCAGAATTGAAAGGGAGGTAATAACAGAAATTGCTTTTTGTACTTAATGAAAGGGTAAAGGAATACAAAAATGTTCCTTTCCACAAAACAGTAGTGTGGGGTTTAAAACTTGCTAATTTCATGTACTAAATTTTATTAATTTCTTGCTAGCTGCATAAGTTACAGACCAGCAAGCAAGAATAACAAATGTAGCTAGGACCTAGCTGAGTATTAGGGTTTTTCCCCCCTCCATTAAATAGAAAGAAGAAAGTGTTTTTTCTTCTTTGTTTCATCCCTTCCCCTTCATTATTTACTTCTGCTTTTTTCTCCTGCAAGCACATTTAAAAGTTTACAATAAGGGAACATCTTTCTGGACTATTAAAACTTAGGGGAAAAAAACTCCACAGAGAACAGCTCAGAAAGATCCAGAGTAGAAGGATGATGAACTCTTGGAAAGCTGTGAGGGGTAAGGGAAACAGTTGCCCTTAGGTATGGAGGCTAGTTTTCTTACTCCAGATGATAGGGAAGAAGGGAGAGTGCTTTTCCAGTTTTAAAAGCTAGTGCCAACCATCCTTTTCAGTTTTGAATATACCATTATGTGTGGATATGGTTACTACTCATGAACTATCCCATAGAAAGCAGTGGGGCTGGAGGTATTTTCTAATGTAAATACTGGAAAGGAAGAACATGAACTGAAGTATCTATTACAAAAATAAATACTGGAGCATTTCATCCTCTTCCTGTGTCTTTGGCACGGCTGCCTGTCTCAAGCCATCTCCCCAGTGCACAGCTGGAGTGGACTGTCCACTGCTGTACCTATGAGAAAAGTGTGGTGTTTCCCTGCCATCTAACCATTGCCTCACCTTACAACCTCAGGGTGAAGAAAGGCCTGTTGATGGCTCTTTGGATTGTTGCATCTTCAGGATGGCTAAATACAGAGGCCTATAAGGTCACTAACGAAGGTTAAGATAAAGAGCGTGAGGGCAGCTGGAAAACAGAAGGGGCTCAGGATTCCTTTTTTCAATGATGTAAACCTAATCATGGAGGGTACAGAGACAAAAAAACCCAACCCACTACACTAAGCTTAAGCAAAGCCAGATCAATTGCAAATGAAGACAGATGAACTTTATCTGAGCAAAACAAGGAGGGATTTGAAGCTTATCTAGACAAATGGGATTTTGATGATAGAGCATGGCTTTTCTCATGGGCATCATTTATTTTAATTATCCTACACATGACAAAAAAGGATGCTTCGGAGAGAAGGAATTTTGCTCAGACATCTTGACCTAATTAAGAGTGCATTGACATTTTATATTTGAATTCTGTCACTAACATGCACATGACCTTGGAAAGTCACATTGGTTATTGTTTCATAAAACAATCTTAAAACAGTCACATGAAGCAAAATGGGAAAGTGCATTTATTTTTCTGTGCTTTGAATATAGAAAGATTTGACCACTTATACATTAAAATGCTAAGATCACTGCACAAGTTTGCCTAGAAACTTTAACTTCCTTGGCCTGGGTTGTTAAATAGTCTGCATAGTTGTGGCAAAAGGTTAAATGGCAAGATGCTTACTTCACCAGTAAAGGTTCTGGCATAGCACAGATGAACATGGAGAACATACAGAACATACAAAATGCATGTGTTATTCACTGCGCTCCTACACTTCAAGAACAAGTGAAAGCAGCATGAAAAGCATGGGTCTTTCTGGAAAGTTTATGGCTCTGCTCTTCTGACATGATTTTTCTACATGCACTCCTCACCACAGGGTCTGTTTTGGGTTTTTTTGGCAAGAGAAACAGGAAGAGTTGTTTTTGGGCAATAAATGTAGGACTAAGAAGTACAACACAAAAATTCAAGCCTAGAGAAGTTATTAAAAGTGTTTCAGCTGTCACCTTAGCCTTTGGGTCAGGGCTTGTGTGGTGGAGCATTCAGCTTCTGTCAGATCCGCAAGGTGACACTTGGTTTAGAGCTGGTTGACCACTAGGTTTACCCAAAGGCTTTCAAAGTAAAAAAAATACTGTCCTCACTTAACATAATTTTTGATAAAGTCTTACATACAATCTGAGAGGATTCTTGAACCGAACATGACAGATTTGCTGCTGAGAGGTGGGAAGTGTGTGCCCTGGACTTCTGTGTCTGGGGAGAGCCATTTTGTCATGATTCTGCTTCCTGAAATCATTGGAAGAGCTTTGTTTTTCTTCTAGCACACATTGAAAACAAGTTTTGAAACCTTGAGAGCTGTTGTGAAACAGTCATCCCCTGGCAAGCTCTGCTACTTTTGCCTTCCAAATATTTTAAAATTTATATTATGTCTAGCACACCATTTTTCCAGAGAGCCATGGGAAACATGCAGTGTCTGTCTGCTACCTTAAGCCCATATTTAAGACCACTTGAAAAGTTTGAGGGATATATTCAGGTTGCAGAAGTGGTTACTCTGAGGCTGGGAAATAACACAGCTAGGTTGTCTTTTTGACCTTTTGGACACAACTGCTTGCACTGAGCAAGGCAGCAGTATGATGAATAAGGAGTGCTTACATAATTAATCTTGCTCCATACATGTACACACCCAGATGAGCCTGAATGAAGGCTGTGCCTCTCACACGGCCAGCTACTCCATGCAAATATTGCTGGATTCTTTAAATGGACCAACAGCTGTTCTTAGTAGCTTACCAAACACTTAACAAGCATATCTGTTGATAGAAACAGGATCAAGGGTCTTGCAGGTCTATTGGCTTCATGCTGTTCTTCTGACTTTGTTTATAAACTTGTTAGTGAACATTCAGCATTATGTAGATGTCCAGAGTCCTTTAAAGTCAGCTTAAGCTGAACATCAGGTGTACTGTCTTATACCCAAATGCCAAACACACTGTATTAAGTGAGCATTTATTACTATTTTAAGAAAGCATCAGACTTCAGCTGCAAACTGGAAAAGGGATCAGCTTTTTTTGTCATGTAATTGTATTGAAAATAAAATCCAACAGGAATAGGAGAGGCATAGGGAGGAAGCATGTCATTGCCATTCCACAAATCCATGAATTTTGCAATCATTAGTGCAAACAGGTGCATATGTAATGCTACAGGCTGCTCAGATAATCTCCATCACACAAAGGCACCCACAGCTGCAGCTCTCCCTGCTTTCAGTAGGAAGAGTGCAGTATTCAACATTTGAGAACATGGCCCCACTTCCAGATGTTTATGCTAAATGAAACTCTGGTGTGCATCTGAAAAGTAGGTTTTCATAATGTATTGTCCACAATTTATTTATGGAAGAAATGCTAATGCTGGGGCCAAAGTAGAACTGTTACTTCTGAGCATGATCTGACACCCATATCCATCAAACTTCCTGGACAGCTGCTTTTTCCTGGTAATCTCAATTTTGATTGCAGGTTGAAAAGGTGAAATAACACCCACTGCAGCTGACACAGCTCTGGCAGTGTTTGTTTTATGGCAGTATCTCTTTTTTTGGCTGAGCTGGTTGTCTTTTTCATGCTCACTTAGGCCCCTGACTCCAAAGAGACAATGCAGGAAATTGCGTGGATCAGTTTATTATTCTGAGCTGTTTGTTTAGTTATGTGGGGCTTTCACTATCTCTGGCATTCCAGAGCAGCCTTACTTTGAGGACTGTGCTGATGCTAGTTAGCAAATAGGTGAGTTAAGCTGTCTGTTCTCCCTCTTTTGCCTGAAATACATCTGAAAGAATCACGACAAGGTGAAGCAGTTGCACTCCAGGTTAGAAGTACAGCAGTTATTCAAGCTGAGTTTCAAAAGGTAATGAACCAGCAAATTTATGACATCTTCGTTAACAGGGTGCAGTCGGTTTAGTAGGATGGATGGAGAATTGGACTGGCTGCAATGTACATGACAGAGAGGATTCCTGAATGGGTAAGTGAAGAAATGAGCCTGAGCTGAAGAAGAAATGAAAATCCAGATGACTCTCAGATTTGTATTTTTACTTCAAGCGTAATTTCCACCTGATTTGTGCTGTTGTGGTCCAGATGGAGGCCCAATCCAAATGAAGAAAAACCAGAAAAACAGAGCCCACTGTGCATTATGTTTTGACAGTATTCTTGCACTTCATGAGTTTCAAGTCCCTGTATAGGTTGGAAAAAAAAAGAAAAAAAAGAAGGAATCCTTTCAGCTTCCTCTTACAGATACAGCGAGAGAACAGAATAAAAAGCATTGCATCCCTATATGAACCTGTCATGTAGCCACATCAGTATTATTATATGCCTGTTCTCTTGCCTCATCTCAAAGTCAAACTAAACAAAAGAACAGAAGAATCATCAAATGTGTGAAATAACTCTTGCTCCTAGGAACATAATGATTGACAATGCAACTATACAAAGCATAAGTGTGGGTGATTGAGAATTACTGCTGTTAATAATTCAAGGGCTAAAGGCAACAGACTTGAAATCTGAGGCAGCCAATTTAAACCAACAAAAATAAGTTCTTTCCCCCTTTTTTGACCTCTTCTCCACTATACATGCTACACAAGTTAGACTGTGAAACTCACCTAGGGTGCAGAGAACAGTGATATGAATGGGTCAAAATAGGTTCAGTAGATTCAAGGAAGAGAACTATGTAGAGCTATTAAACTCTATTGAACTCAGTACTTCAAGTCTAAACTCAGTAGCTGCTGTGCCAGAAAGTTCTTGTACTGTTAGACACTGGAAGCTGAGACTTTTTACAAGAAGAAGAAGAAGAAGAAGAAGAAGAAGAAGAAGAAGAAGAAGAAGAAGAAGAAGAAGAAGAAGAAGAAGAAGAGGTTTTAACTGGTCCTGTTGTATGGTTTTCTTAAACTGTCATTAGCGGCCACTGTTGGAAGTGAATGCTGCTCAAAGCAGCATTTGGCCTCACCCAGCATGGCAGTTTTTACATCTTTTGGAAATGCATTTTGGAGCTGGTCACTCGATGTCTTTTCAAAATCTTTTGCTGTCTTATACAAGCATGCATTGAAACCCCTTGTTTCAGTGGCCAACAGCCTGTGGTTCTAAAGAAATCAATTTATGTGTGTGAAGGCAGCAAAGGGAACAGCACACACGAAAGTTATGGACTATGCTAAAACCAGCTTACTCTAGGAATGCAGAGAAAAAAGGTATTTCTCTGCTGTTTACATAACTGGAATGTTTCCACACTTGTAAGCAGGTCAGTATTTTTATCATGGCTGTTCAACAGTGCCAAGATGGAAAATCTTGTTTCCTTCAGGTACCTCAAAGTACAACAAATGTGATACAGCAGCTTTACAGTTTATCAGAGAACAAGCCGCTTACTAATGCAGCAGGACATGTTCTGTTGTAAGCCATATCTAGCCTGTCACTGCAGGAGCTGTGTTCTCGAGTGTGTTTGTGCATCCTGCTAACCTGGACAGAGTCAGCAAGAACAGAGCACAGTGGATATCTGAGAGCTGAAAGTCTGTTTCCCACCTATCTTAAAGAGAGACGGAGGGGGAAAGCTCACTCCCAGAGGCACTGTTTAAACATAACAGTTGTTAGGTCAGAGCCTTGGAACAGCAGACAGACCTAGAGATACCACCCAAGAGATGGGATAGCCTGAGAGCCCTGTACAGAGAGCAGAAGAGATTTGGAAATGTCTGACAGAGGAGGAACCCCACCCAGCTTCCAAAAATAATGCAGAACAAACCTCACTGTGCAAACTTATGAAAGGTTTGTACAGACTGTATACAAGTTCATGGTAACTTGAAACTGTCACTGTTTATATTTGCAGGGGCATTTCTTAATCTGTTTCCCTTTGCTCCCACTTTCTTGATTGCAAAAAATTTCTTAAAGAAGGTTTCTGTTCAAGATCAGGAATAATGAAAAGTACATGCAAAGAGGATATTCAACACCCGTTGTGAAGAGACAAATCCTTATATATGCAATCCAGAGAACATTTCTGTTATGGTGGCTCTTAGTTATGCTAGTGCTTGCATCTGATAAGATGATGCATGTGCTTAGAGTGCACTTTCATACTAAAGGCTCAGCTGGATCACAGCCATGATACTTGGCTTAAAGATTTTGAGGTGCCAGAGAACAAACAGATTTTCACCATACTAGTGTCAGTTAAATCATAAAGAATCTTTGCATAGAATTAGCTCTTTCTGTCAAACTGACAAGGATTTTTTAGACAAAGCATTAGCAGCGCTAAGGCAGAGGATGGCTGTGCAAAATCCTCTAGATTTCTAAGACCGTGATATATTTAATCCCCATGATGAGAACCAAGGGCTACGATGCTGCAATCTATTCAGCCCCTTTCATTTGCAACCCAAGCAAGGGAGCTGGTGGGCTAGTTGCTTTCTCTGGCTGTAAAAACGATCCAGCATCTACCGCAAACCTCTCCTTGAATCACACCGATTTTTATCAATTTCAGACAGTGAAACTTCAGATGTAGTGTGGTTGCAAACCTAAAATCAGGGTCTTATGTTAAAATAACTCACTAGTAGTCAGTTGATTTGCCTTCCCTGCGTGAATGTGTGTAGATCACATGTTCCACCCTGGGCCACAACAGCAATAATCGGGTCTCCTGACTAACTTCTTATATCATAAACAGCTTTGAAGATCAGGTTTTTGTTTTCACATACATACATTTTACAGCTTTGGGAACTGAACTGCAAACACTCAGTTTATAAACAAGTCGATAACTAATTCTAATATATTGTTTATTGCCTTTTCAGCATAAGGAAACTAAGTGCAGGTGAATACATAATGTGTGCATCCCACATAGTCTTTGAACCTGAGGGCAACCCTTCATGACAGAGTATTAGAGAGTCTCAAAGACACTAACAGATACTGAGTTACTGTAAGCTTCATGGGAACAACTAGACATTAGGAAGACAGACACCTTAAGAAGGAGAGACAGCTGTATAAACTTCACGTTTACTAGACATCAGGGAAGCCAAATTGCACAGAGGGAACCCCCAGCAACACAAAGCACATAGTGTTTGCAGTAGGCATTTCTTAGGTGCTGGTGATTCCCTCCAGAGGACGTAAAGCGTAAGGACAGTTGTTCTTCAGCTCATGGAGCATCTTGTTATATGCACTGTTGTAGTAGCTCTACCACCAAATCACTGATATGTAAAAGCAATAGCATAAAGGGTGTGATTTAATTCATTGCAGGCAGACACATTCTGATATTTCCCTTCTGTTTGCTCTGTCTCATAGGAATTCCTCGTTGACCAGATACTAAGGAGCCTTTTTTACAGGTGTGCATGGTCTTGCTGACTGTAAGGACAAACCTGATGGAGAGGTAATGTTTCTGGCTTAGCGTGTCAGGTTATGAAGTGTCCTTGTTCCTTTCTCTTAAAGAAAGGGGTCAGGCAGGTAGGGAATGGACAGCACAGAGACAGTAATGTCCTCCCTATGGGGGTCAAGTGGAGAGAGGCTGGCACAAAGCTTTTGTCTCCTATCATTCATCCAGCCACAGACGTCTGTCCTGTAGGAAGTGCAGGGGGGAATAAAACTGTGATGGTGGTTGACTAGGACATATGTAACCTACAGGGGAGACCAAGGGCTTACTGAGCACTACTTTGGCTGTTCATGTGGAAGCGTCTGAGATCACTTGAACATGCTAATCTTCTCCTGTTATGCTCACAGTTTTAAAATACTATTTCTCCTTCCCATTTGTCAACAGTTTATCCAGGAACAGGTAGCTCAAAGAAGGTGGTTCACTTTCACTTGAGTTCTTCACTTTTTGCAGCTGCGTGAATTGGAGCATGAAGAAGTCATGTATTTTGGTCAAAATCAGAAAGAGTTTGTACATTATCAAGGATTGTCAGCCAAGATCTTCACAGCTATAACCAGACCCCGAAAGTTACAGTGCTGACTGTGTCACTTGGTCAAATATGGATCGAAGTACTCCCTGTGAAGTACGTGGAAGGTCAAGGACAAATCAGACATCTTAACTTTGGTGTAAACACATTTGACTTAGTCTCAGATGTCTTGAGAAAAGAAGAGGAAACAAAAGGCACAGTCTATGTTTCAGAGGGGAGTTATATTTTGTGATATAAGTGTAAGTAAGTGTAGTAAGAAGAATTCCTTAATCAGTCTGTAAAGGCAGAATACATACCACCAATATATACTGAACAGATCACTGTAGAAAAAAGAGGTGATCACAGGATGAGGGACTGAGAACTGCTTCTTCAAGAGTCCAGCTGCCCCATGAATACACTGCATTAAGGCCTGTAACAGTTCTTATGGTCCTGGAAATGAGCACAATTAATTTAATCTGGTGTATCACTCCCTCACATTTTTCTAGTCCACCAGTCTGGTTTCATGTACCCTCCCAAATTTGTATCTATTGCTATCTAGGCTTGATTTCTCTCAGTCCTAAGCTGTGTGTGACCAGTCTGGGCTGAAGTAAGATTCTTGTCTTATTTCTCTTTCGAACCTGCCAGAAGTGCAAGACCAGCTCCACAGATGAGAATTCTGTAGAGCAAAGCCTTCTCCACGCCATGGCCATGTAACTGCATCCATGGGAGGGCAGTAGGAGAGACCATGGGTTAAGATGGAGACTTGGCAACATACCTTTTATTTTTCAGATGTTGTACTGAAGCAGGCTGCCTGATGGAGCCATTGGCAGCCTGTTTCTCACACTTGATCTGTATGTCACTCCGCAAGCAGAGGAGCATAAGTCTCACTTTTAAGTCGAGTTGCTTGTGATTAATTCAGACAGATCTGACAGCAAAAAGTAAACAGCATTTGGCAGAAGTCACTCTTAATGAAGAGTGTCATTAAGAAACTCACTCCACAGAGGACATGCGCACAACTTTCCTCCCTCTCATTTTTCTCCCAACCACTACAACATGAAAGTTGACAATTTGGGTTTGTTTTCCTAAAATTATGATCCCTGTTGCTACCACATCACAGATTTACCAGAAAAGTGATTTCAGCTTCCAGCTAAATGAGGCAGGATTTTTGGACATCTGCCCTGCTTGGCTGCTGCAGACATATGCTGGAAATAGACCACCAAGCTCTGATGTTAGGATACCCTAGATACTGTCCTGAGCAGAAGAAAGGAAGAGAGAGAAAGAGAGCTGGAACTGCACGCTAGCACTGGAAGTCTGCTGCCACCCAGGCTTGATTTTCCTCACTGTTAAGTAGCTGGGTGGTCATCTGGGCTGAAAAGTCTGTTGTCATATATGCAAAATACCTCGCTTAGAGTACCCTGAAGATAAGATCAAAGAGTAGGGTTTGGGTATGAATTGATGAGCAGAAACAGTGCTTCAGCTAAATTTGTAGTTAAGAATGTATTTTTTCCTCTTCTAATAGCAACAGCCTCTGTTTCCTGGAGTGGCTACAGCATCATCTAGTGGAAACTGACCAAAACTATTCAGGTCATGGTTGTATGATGCAGCTGTCAAACATCAATTCATGCCCATCCCATTTTTTACATGGGGCAGAAAATATTATCCCCTTTCCTCCAGGGAGAAGAGGTTACCTACGAAGAACAGCAGGACCAAGAACTTGGTCCAGCTAAGCCAGATACAGCCTGGTGTAGTAGCTGCTAGATCAGCTGAGTATCTCTACCCAGGCTGATCCTCTCCTTCTGCAGAGCTGTTCCTAGACAATCCCAAATGAAGCCCGCAAAGGCAGCAGTGAAGAAAACCATGCCAATGCACCTGTGAACACTGCAGTTCTCTATCTCTGTGCCAATAAGTGGAAAGTGTTTTAAGTGCATTTTGGTTCCTGGGGAACATACATGACTTTCTCTTTTGCTCACTTTCTTACTCTTTTGAAAAGAACCACTTTGGTTCTAGCTGGGAAGCCCCGCAAGACCATCAATGCCAAGAAGAAAACAAATCTGCACTGTTGTGTAGAATCATGCATCTTGGGTCCTGCAAGAACTCACAACTAAGCAGCAACTGTGCAAAGCTGTGGCAAACTGCATCCTGGAAACTAGCATTTTAGCAACCACTTTCCATAAAGGCAACTCTGAAATGTGTAGAAGACAGGGTCCTATGATTTTGCTCTTGAAGCTAGAAGGTCGAACAGTAACTGCTTTTGCTAGTGAGTGAGAGGAATGAGTCTAGTCTTCCTACTAAATCTGAGCAGTGTTGCACAACTGCCATGCAAGAGTGCCAACTAAGACACTTCTGGTGGAGATTTCAGTTCCAATTTTCCGTACTGTCTTTCAAAAGAATAAAGACAGTAAATAACGTTTACTGTTCGGGAAATTAACATCTCTTGTGGATCGAGAGAACAAATGGAGGGCAAGGGGGGTCTGTACAAGCTCAGCACTGCAAAAGCTGCATCAAACCCCAGGAACGCCGGCCGCAGCAAAGCGTCCTGCTACCCTCTGGTGTTTCTCTGGTGAAACTGCAGACAGCTCACAAGCAACAGCAGTTCCTGGACGGTCACAAACACAATTGCTCTCTTAAAATGTGACCCAAACCTGAAAAAGACCAATTTTTGTGATTTCCCATCTGGTTCTGTTGAACAGAGCGTGCTTGAAACTACTGGTGAAGATTGATTAAAACTAAGGCGTAAGTCAGAGCTGTGCTCTGCAATATACCTGGAAAAAAAAAAAAAAGGAAAAGACAAAACATTTTTAAGATATTGCTGCATGCTGTATGATTGTGGGTACTGGTCTCTTCTGTCAGGTGGCTGGAGGTAGGATGAGAGGAAATGGCCTCAAGTTGTGGCAGGGAGGTTTAGGTTGGATATTAGCAAAAATCTCTTTACTGAAATAGTTGTCAGACATTGGAATAGGCTGCCCAGGGTAGTGGTTGAGTCACCATCCCTGGAGGTATCCAAAAAGCGCATAGGCAAGGCACTTCAGAACATGGTTTAGGGGGCATGGTTCATGGCTGGACTTGATCTTGAATGTCTTTTCCAAGCTAAATGATTGTATGATTCTATCTTTTTTGCATATCCAGAACTCAAGGTGTGGAGGTGGATACAAAGAAAGGCTTAAAATTATGCAGGCTACAAATATTTACATACTATAGACGTAACGACATCTGAAACTGCTCTAGTAGCCAAGGGCTCTGAGCAGAATCTGAGCACCCACCAGTTACTGAGATTTTTCAAGCATTTTTATTCCACCCACAAGTGATTAAAATAAGCAGCACAAATGAGTAAAAGGAAGTCAAGAAAGCAAGCAGCCAGTCACTTCTGTCTGCAGGCATAATCTCATGTCTCCTCATCATTTGGGAGGCAGGGAAAAGCCCAGCACTGCAGACTAGGCAACAATAAGTGGCAGTTTCCCGATGGAATCTTTTCCAGAAAGATCAGTCTGTTTTGGGACTGCAAGACAACAGATGGTTTAAAGCAACTTCCTCAGAAATGCATGTTGTTTGAAGTGTCAAACTGTGCCATTTCAACACTTAAAATTATGTTTATCCAAAGGGAATCTGACTCCATAAATACCCAGTTTCATTTAAAGATCAATAAGATTTTGTTCCTGTTTCAGCCCATTATTGCTGTTTTTCAGAAGTTCGAGATCTTTTCCTCTCCATGTCTGGATGGTGGAAGAATAAACAGTGTTGTCAGCTGAAGAGGCTGGAAAGTAATATACTGTCCCTCTCTTTTCTCATCTCCTCTTCTGCCTGGTTGCAGCATCTGTGATCACTTACATCAGAACTGAGCCACAGGAGGTGGCCCTGTAGTTGAGGCCCTGGTAGATGCATGAGCAAAGAGAGCCATCAGAAATGTTGGTGTCACAACATTTTAGGTGAAGGGACAGAGAATGATGTTGAAAAGGATGAGGACAAAATCTAGTTATGAAGGGCTGATCCAAAATTGCTTGAAGCAGATAAGATCTTTTCCCAGGGCCAATTTTGGGTGACTTCTATTTGCTGCTCTTATTTTCCCCTTGTCAGGGACTTTATGATTTGAAACAACATTTTATAGTAATTTTACTTTGATCCCTTCCCCCTCCCCAGGCCTTTGACATTGCCTAGGGAAGGATGAGACGCTACATTATAGAGCTGGCTGGGGAGAGCACCTTAGAGATCCAAGAGAGGCCAAACCTGCAGGGTAGCCTCTCCACCCAGCTATGCACTCCACTCCCCACAAGGCTTATTTCTGGCCAGAGCTGACAGCTTGACATTTACTTGTTGCTCCCTCTGTCACAAAGTCTGCCCGCCACCCAGATCAAAGGAGCCCACACATGGCAACCTTTGCTGTGGGTGGCCATGCACTCTGCCAGAGCCTCTCCTGTGTGGGCATCATTAAGGTTCAGCCAAGCCGGGAAGGCAAGCCAGGAGAAGGGGCTGGCATGGATTTTATGACACCTTATAAACACAGATTGTAAACAGTGAAGTCTCACATGTTTTTGAGAGAAAACTCCCTGTCCTCTAAAGGCTGCTCACATCTCTCCAAGCCTGCAAGTTCTTGTGCTCTTAGGAAAACCTGTCACACAATAACTAAAATGCAGCAGACCTGGTGTGAGCTGAGGCACTGCGCATATCTTGCTGAGGACTGCAGCATGGGACTTCCTTGGAGTAAAACACTCTTCACAACTTCTGAAAGGCTGGAGTTGAGAGCAATACACCCTAAACATTAATAGGAATGACCCAATCTCCAGCCTTTTCCTCTGGAATAAATACTTTGAGCTTTCCAGCCATGAATAGCTAATTTTAACTCTGCCCAGCTGGAATACACTTTTCTGGGGAGGCAGGCAATGTCCTGTGGCTAATGAAAGATGTAACTAACCATTCAATACAGTCTCATCTGTGAGCTCTTATGAAAACTAAATAGTCTCTCTCACAAGATCTCTGCTTTTTTAAAATTTTATTTTCAGGAGGCACTGAAGTGAGCAAGAAACAGCTTTTCCCCTGTTATACCACACTGTACAACCCCTCTGGCACATGCAGTTTGCCTCCTGTACCATGTCCCCTACAGTAACAAGGGCCTCTCTGAGGGAATTTAAGTTGCAGTGTAAGAAGCATCAATACAGGGACCTGGATGACAATTACAACTTGAGCCCCAGACTTATCCTCACCCCTAGCTATCCACAAAGGCTGATTTGGCTTTAGGCACAACAGTCCTGCATGTTTTGATGAACATAGATGACTATTGGGCCTGCTCCCCAGCATACTGGCTGGTCCCAGTGCCTTCAAGTTACCTTCCTGTGTCTCAAGCAGAGAGAGGGTTTAGAAATGTCAGTCCATCCCTAGATGAGCACCTTTTGGCCTTATGTGTTTTGGATGCTACTTCCCTGGGGACAGTGATGGAGGCCAGCCAGGGAAGGAGCATGGCAGCTGCCTGTGCAGCCGTCTGCTGGTGTGGATGGGGCAACCCGACCCATGAGGGAGGCAAAGTGCCCCATGGTGAGTGGCTGTAGGCTTCCCAGGCTTGGCCTTTGCCAAGTGCTGCTGTCCAGCCACCAGCTCCATGTGTAGACGCAGCAGCTGTTGTTATATGATGTTTGCATGCATAATGTATGACTGTTTTGTGAACACCTGATCTACTTTTCACTGCTTGACAGAGCTAGAAATTGGTCACATAATCTTTGCTTATGTTAAGAGCATCCCTGTTTCTTGTTTCCCCTATTCCCCATGAATACCACTCTCGGGGAAAAAGGTCTTTTCCAATTAAACCCACAAGAGACAACTTGCACGACTGAGTTGGAGTAGCTCCATGACAAATCAATAGTGTGTGAACAATCGCCACAGCCAAGTATTGTATCTGCTGGATTTCCTCTTCATATCCCTGTCTATGCCCTTTCATTACAGCTTCCACTGATGCTGGTGCTGTGTTGGCTCTTCTGATCGGCATGGGAGTCCATCTCCTGCCAAAGGGTGAGGAAAGGGAAGCGTGGCCATCCCCATGGGACTCCCCCTTGGGGGTCACTGCTCAGTGGGAATTCCGATCACAGCACTAGGTCTAGAGGAGGGTCAGCAATAACGCAGAGTGTCGGCTCCGAGGCTTGCTTCTTCCAGAGCCTTTTTGCCAGGCCTTCCTTTTCAGGTCTCTGGTGAAAAACCCCCACCAAGCTGCCCGCAGTACGGCCTCAAAATCACTTCCACTACCCTCAGCCTTCCGCCGCATCCCAGCTCTGCTTCTTTCTGGCTTTGTGGAGGGAGCAAGTGTGGCTGTCTCGGTCTTCCCTCATTCTCTGCAAGCCTCCAGCACCACTGGGACCTTAAGAAAGACAACACTCCCACCTCAGACATGATCAGCTCCCAGGGTTAAATTTTCTTGAAACAGATTAATTAACTGAAGTTAGATGCAGGAAGATTTTCCACAGTGCCCTTCACCAGGCAGGCGGTGAATATGCCTTGGTGAGCTCAGACTCAGCCCCCGCTCTAGGCTTTTTATATCTTACGCAGAATGGCTGGGAACTGGCTACATGAACGCAACCTACCCCTATATGCAGAGAGTTGTTTAATTTAAATGACATTTCTCACTTTCTTCTCACTTCCAGTATAATTGTTGCATAACAGAATTTCATTGACTAGAATCACAAAAAATTAAACCATCAGGCATAGTTAGAAGGTTTAGCCCTAAGCGATGCTTTACTAAGAAGCTGAGTATATTTACTGATCAAGTAAATCACTATAACAAAGCAGCTGAAAAGTCTGGACATTTTTCTTATTAGAAGAGCAGTTGAAGATCAGTAAGAGCTCTCCTGTGAGGAATGCAGAAAGAAAAGGAAGGACAAAAAGTCAGACCATCTTTTTTCAGTATTTTTGAATAAAATATTTCAAGAGTTCACACTCAGGAGCTTTGTTTTTGCTTGGAATCTCCTGAAACCAAAACCACAATAAAAATTGCATCTACATACCAAACACAGACTTTGTTAAAGCTCCTTGTCTGGAGAAGTTAAGATTTTTAGTAACAAAAGGGATAATTTGTGGCCTGAATTTCACAGGTCACTCAGCTGTCCTTTGTCTTGATTTAGCCAACTTTTTGGAAATGCTTTCTGGCATGAACAGAACTGATATTCTAAGCATGCATGATCACACCAGTGGTCAGGGTCAATGCACGTGTAAGTGCATCTGCAGGGGTCTGGAGAGAAGGACAAGGCTGGGTCACGCCGAGTCAGCATCCCCCAGACAATCGCTTCACCTATCTCCATCTGAAGACAGTGCAGTGAATGGTGGAAACAGATTTCAGTCTTGCCGTTGGTGGCTCTGCCAGGAACAGTGAATCCCTGAACTGCAGTGCTCCAGGCTTCAGGGTCTTTGGAAACAGCTGGCTTAAAAAAAACCCCTTCTGCTTTTCAAATTTCACATCTAATTTTTTTTTTCTTCACTCTCAGTGATCTACGTTCCTGGAATCAGCCAAAACAATGCAATTTATGTAAAAAAGTTAGAGTACCCCTTGCAGAAACTAATCTTTTGCACATGAGCTGGTCACAGTTTCAGACGCAACCAGGAGATGTCAGTATGCTCACAAAGAACAAACCACCGGAGGTGGTTTTAAGTAGTGCAGAAGACACTTTAAGGAACAGATGCTTAGTTTGTCTTGCAAAGTTAATATTTGGATGATATCTTTTATATATGACATGGCTTAGGAGAAGGATTCTTTCTGGAGAATTAAAATTGTTCAATATTCGCATGGGAAACCTACTAGCATGCCTGCACCTGTATTTTACTCATGGGCAAGGTCAGGCGGTGGCCATCCTATTTCTAAAATATAATAGTTTGCTGTTACCCCTCCATAGCTCATAGTCCATGAAAGGGCTGCAAGTAAAGAGAAAACAAAAGAAGAGCTGAAAGTCAGAGCTGCTCTTTACTGAAAATGCTCATGGCCTCTATGTTGCTGGCTCACACCTGTCTCAGATTTTATTGGTTGGATGCTGTGAACATTTGACAAGTGTTTTGTGCCTTTGATTTAATGATCTCCATGCAATTTCTTGTGAACAGACATCCCCCATGTCATAAATCAGCGCTGCTAACAACACCCAAAGCAAATATGCCAAAGAAACCAAGAAGTGGTGGTCAAAAAGAGCAAGCCACTTCCTTACAGGCAGCTTGAAGAAGCAATAGGGACAATTGCAGACCTTATTCATGTCTTAGGCATTCCTCCCATTCTCTCTCACCCAGGGGAACATTTTCTAAGTTGATAAGACCGAAGGCAACAAATAGGACTTAGTTATTTGCCTAGTCAAACTTGCAAGAGAACTCTCCTTGACTTCAATCATGCATTGGCCATCTTTCCATATATCATTCAGTGACAGCATCTATACACCCAGAAGAAAGTAAAACACCTCTGAAAAACAAGTATCTCAAGAGCTTTAGGAACTAGCTCAGGCTGAATGTGCTCAGCTCTACTGCTTAGGTCTGTAAGAGTGGCTAAACATCTCTATATTTGCAGGAGGCAAGATGATGTATTCCTAAATAATCTATTAGAAGCCAGATCTTGTTCGTTTTAAAGATCTTTGTTGCAGTCCATGCCAAGTCAACAGAAATCACCTGTGATCTACAAGAAGAATCCAGGTTTTCTCACTCTACTTAGGTAAGCAAATATTCATGTGTTTGTGGAGGCACACTGTTGGCTCCCATCAGCACTGCAGCATAGCGTTTGACCCATGATGAGTCCAGATGCTAAAATGCATCATCTACTGAGATAAATTTGTAGCTTTCCTCCACTTCTGCTATGTGTTGTTTGCCAAGTGATGAGATCCATTCACTTAGGAAAAGATATGCAGGTGCATGCTGTGAAAGTCAAGGGTCAAGAGACTGAAGAGAGATGGAGGAAGAGATAGGAAACAGCCAGGATATGATGCCTTTTCAAGATTTCTACCAAATGTTCGGCGTCTTGTTCAGTCAATCTGAGAAAATGCCCTTCAGGTCTTAATTTGTGGGTGCTGTGAAAGCTGTGGATAACATACTGACATTGTGGTCACGCTTTTCTTAGGCAATGGTTAGAGAAACTTTGTGAACTTTTGGGAACAACCCCCCAGGTCCAAACATATTCCAGCAGAACTGAATTAAGTGAAACTGCCACAGGGATAGAAAGAAGTTATGCCAACCTCTCCTAACCGCCAAGGTGAGCAGCCATGTTTGGCATGTTCTAGTCTGTGTTTCCTTCTTCAGGTCCTTCTCTGATAGGACTACTCTGCCTGATGCAAGAGAGCGCCTTGTTGACCAATATACCATACTGACTATCAATGTTCTGTTTTTTCTCAAGTCTTAAATATGCGTCTGTATTGCTGCAGTGCTAAAAACCAGACACCCATGGTGAAATGAGGAAAATGGTGTAGTTTACCCACATCATGAGAGGGTTATTGTATTGTTTCAGAACTTATGGAATATGCATCAAGCTCACAGAAAGCCCTTTGGAAGGAATTTCACAATAGGATCTGGTTTCAAGAGCTGAAATTTCACCTGAAAAATTGAGTTTGCAGACGGAAAGCCCACTGTTATTTCCTGTGTATTGTCAAAGCACATCCTGGGGTAATGAAACATTTAAGTGTTAAACTACATGTTTGAAGCAATGAAAAGAAGTCTGGCATTTCCTGTGTCCCCAGGTCCTTTCATGGGTAGGTGCATATGCCCTACGTGCAAGCTGCTGGGAAAGTATAGCATCATGCTGGAAGTGAACTATCATCTTCCCAAAGGTGCTCGGGCCATGGAGCAGTGCACCACCCTGGGTGAAGGGAGCAAGCAGATGGAGGTGTGCTGTGGACTCAGGTCTTGCCCTTGAACTACAAGGCAGGAAAGCTATTGGCTATGATTCATTGTCGGTCACAGAAAGTAGGCATACTTTCCCAGGGACAAAGCTGGATTCCTGCACATGTGGATGAGAGCCTCAGGCTTCCTCAGACCTCACTGCTGGAGTCTGTTTTCAAAAAAAGTTGTTTTTCATCATAAGTCTAATTTCTTCCAGCTTTTCTGACTGCGTCACTTTCAGACATTAAAACATCACAAAACCCTCCAAAGTACGCTCCTCCAACTTACAACAAATTCAAGTTTCAGTAAAGGCTAAATTGAATATATAAAATCACTTAACAACAGAGAAAGGCTTCTTCGAGCTCTGAAAATGAGAAAAAAAACTCCTCAGCAGAAACAGTTCAGCATTAGGACTCCTACTATTTGCTCTTCAGAAAAAGTTTGAAAGCAGATCTGGAGAGTGCCAGGTGAAGTCAGCTAAGTTTGCAGCTGGCTCAGTCATAATCCACATGGGGAAATGCAGGTTATGCCACTGGCTAAAGACTGAACAGGCTGCCAAAGTCTGAGTGTATTACAGAAAGGGCTAAACATATCCACAGCTAATGGCAAAATGGATGCACAAATAGAACAAATTCCTGTTTCAACAGGCAAAGGAAAAGTGAAGAAGAATTTCCTCTTTAAATATTTTTGTCTAGGAATCTACCTATTTTCTCCTATTGGATTTTTTAGAATAAAAAACACTTATATGGAAAGCTGGTCAAAGACTTTGTTTGAAACACTGTGAGTTTGCTAAATCCAAGGCAGAGAAACTAAACAGGGATTAGAAGCCAGTTCTTCAGACAAAGAAACAAACCAATGGACCTTCCAAAGACTTTGTTAACTCATGGAATAACTGAGGTGGGAAGGGACCTCTGGCTGTCTAACTCCCCGCATGAAGCAGGACCTGTTAGAGCAGGTTGGTGTGTGCCTTGTGCAATTAAAATTTGAGTATTTCCAAGGCAACATCCCCAAGCCCCTCTTCCAGTGATTGACCACCCCCACGGTGAAAAACTTTCTTTAATAGCTAAACCAGTATGACACTTTTTGCAAATAGTGTCCTCTTGCCTCTTGTGCCCCACAGAATGGCTGGACATAACGTCTGCCCTTCCCCTCCTCTTCTCCAGGCTGAACCAGTGCAGCACCCTCCGCCTTCCCTCATATGCCCTATGCTCCAGTCCCAAATGTTGCAAGGACATCCTGTGGTCACCAGGTAGAATATGCATCTTCTTGCTTATTCTTTATATAGCCTCACTCTATTTTAGCTTATCGTCACTAAGCCTTTGGATCACAAGAAGGTGGTATCCTGGAAAGGATGCGAAGGAATGAAGAACCACTGCTGGTTGCCAAGAGGACCACACGGGCTCCATGCACCACCATGCTGGCAGGTGAGTTTGGGCAGAGGGCAGCTGTTTTTGCTGTGAATTGATAGAAAATGAGTTCCACTTTTGTGGAGGCACAACTTTTCTACTACAAAGTCCTCAGAAGCAGAAATTTTGCAAAGCATCTAAAAATATATCTTTTCAAAGGCTGAAGGAGTCCAGAACCTTTCCATGAATTTCAGAGGTGCCTTCTCAAGGGCCTCAGTTTTCACACAACTGTTACATTACCTAAGAAAAATGACATTTAAAATGTCTTGGCCATGGAGAAGGCAGCACGTACAAGGATGTTCAAGCATATTTTTGCTTTATTAGTTCTATTACAGACACTTGAGCAGATGAATGTAAGAGGAGAAACTGGCTTTATAGTAAAGAAAGAGACCTACAGCAGTGACAAATTAATTTCCATCCTGTCATGACTCATGAGACAGCTCTACAGTAACATTAACAAAACGTCAGTTAAAGCAGTAGTTATTATTTCCATTGCTAATACTGACTCTGGCTTAACAACATTTACAGGCTTTCTTACACTGTCATAAAATAAACAGTAATATAGAAACAAATCAGGTTCTCTGCTTTCGAAAGAATGGACTTTTCCCCCATCTGTGCCCATGACAGAATCATGCCTTTTGAAGGAAATCAGAGATGGAGGCATGAAACCAGCTTATGAAAAATCCTGGTGAGGACTTGCACAAGGTTTTCAGCAGCATTATATTCAGTCTCAGAAGGGCCATGGTCTTATTTTGCCAGGCACAACACAGATGGAGACTGCAGCAGTAGGACCCAAACAAAGTCCCATCCAGTCCAAGTCAACTCTGCGTTTTTTCCTGTGTGTTGTTATAATGGCCAGACTGGGAAGAACTGGTGCCCCAGCAGTTAAGATTTTCTTTCTCCTGTTAGACATGTCAAATCGTGTTAACTTCTCACAGTTTTGTGTGCCATCAGTGCCCTGGCTCTTCAGGTGTGAGGAACAGCATTATCTGCTGCAGCCTGAGAACAAATTTCCTTGTGCTTTCATACCAGAGTATTCAGGATCATCCAGAAAGAAATTAAACAGAACATGCCCTGACAAAGGGCCCTAGAACAATTATCTTAATAGTTTTGATTTAATCCTTGTATCGTGGACGCCTAATATTATCCAGTTGCCAGATGCTGGTTTCTAGGACTACTGGAGGGTCTTAAGGCTGCATGTTCAAAACAGAGATTTGTACCACCCGCCAGACTGTATGTAATTTCACATCATAGAACAATATTTCTTAAGGGCTGTGGTCCTCAACACAAGGCAAAAACATGACCAAGCCTGAGTGTTCCCCATGAAATGTCTTCAACCAGCTCAAGCTTGACTCTTTTGGAAATAGGTGTCTTGCTCTCTACGAGTTTAATGAATATTAAACAACATCCAAAGCCCATTCCTGTCCTCTTAGCGGAGGGCATGTGCAAAGGAAGCAGATTATTCTGTGTCTTTAGCCAACACAGGGGCATGGGAGGGAACTCACACAGGAATGGCTCTTTTTGGATATAGACAGAATTTTCCTTCCAAAATGACCTCATTGCACAATTGAACTTCTCACCTGTTTTTGATTTGGTTGTAACCTCCCAAGCTCATCCTCAACGTTTCTTAAAATGGTCTTTAGTCAGTACACTTGCACATGCCCTATATACTGCTCTTATGAGCCTCTGTCCCTGGAAATTCAGATACCGTGAACCACAGAAGCTTCTTGCTGAAAAAGCAAGCTCGCTGGAGGTAAATAAGGTGCACAATTTCAGATACATGCCTAAAGTGCTGCCTCATAGTGGTGCACAACGTGAGTCACTTCAGTCTTTGCACTTGCCATTGCCAGGGACTACGTTTTAAAACCAAACCACAAGGGATGTTGCATTTTGTACCAAGTAAGGCTATTATTCATATCAGCAAATGGACACTGCACCACAGAATCCCATTCATGTTGCCTTTCCTCAAACCTGAAACTCCACTGCAGATGTTTCAGTAGTCCAAACTGAGTTAGATTTGAACTACTATGAATCAGAGCATAATTAAATCAAAGGAAGATTATCCATGGCCTATTCCTATGAATTATCAGTACTTTGAATTAATAGAGGCTTTGTATGCCAAAAATCTCCTGGGAATTATTCCCAGACTGCATTTTTCTTTTTAAGGCCTCCCTTATTTTTCCTAGTGTTTGGGAGAGTTTAACTTGGCAATCTTCAATGATCCCTATTAATTGACTTGAAAAAAGTAATAGCTTTTAGATAAAACCAGACACTTCACACAGTATTAAAGAATGATTATCTGAAGATTGGATTAGAATCCAACTAAAAATCAGGAGACTTTCCTTACATTTTCATTCATTGCCAATTCTTTGTATGAGCAGCTGTAGCACCAATATTCAACGCACAGAAAAACTTATGTAGGAAAATCTTCTCTAGACGACTCTCAGTTGTAATTCAAAGCCTTTTGAAATTAATGCATATCTCTGCCAAAGAAGTGGAAGAGATCTTCATAATCCACTTCTGAACAATAACTTATCTTTTTTTTATTACAGGTGTTACTTAACCTTTTTAATATGCTTGTAATGAATAAAGACATCAAAATTAAGGTGCATCACTAGAACAAAATTTTTGGCACCTTGGCAGCCATTTAGGACATATATCCCTCTGTCCAGGTGTCAGGGTTTGCTCAGTACGAGTGCTTTGGATGCGATATAGCTCCTCACGTGCTGAGTAACACTGCAGGGTTTCATACCCTTATGGCCACAGTGTCGGGGGGGGAAGGGTGTCCCTTGGAAAATCCTGCCAGAGGCACAAGCCACTCATGCTGGCTCCCAGGTCACCAGTTAGCTCCAACATGGTTAAAATCTACTGGACCTCTTCATTGCTGCTCTATCCTCCCACCCACTATTGCATGAGCCTTGTGTGATGGGTACTCTCCGTGGCCTCTGGTCCCGCTCTCTCACGGTGCTGGGTGAACTAGGGAAATGCTGTCATGCCTTGGGCCACAGCAGACAGGGATTTTTCTGGCTAGATTTCTTACTCCATGCTGTCTAGTACTAAAATGGCTGCTCACAAGGTAACTTACAGGACAGCAGCTAATAAATGGAGAAGCTACTATTCTGGCAAGATTTAATCACTGTCTCTTTGACTGGTTGCACAGTGACTTGGCTGTTGCTGGTGCCCAGTGGTTGATGTGGATACCTCTAGATTAATGCCTCCATACTGGAGTGAGGGTTTAAAGAGCATTACTAAGCCAGCAGGCTGGCAGCAGACTCAGATTGCCAGCACAAGAATGGTGAGAAAGGCACAAGGTGAATTGTAGTTTGTGCTCTAACAGACTTTCTACTGACTTCAATGGCCCTTGATTGGTCCTTAGTTTCTCAGTTTGAGATCCCCAGGTTATGGTTTTTAGCTCACATTGCAGCAAACAAGGGAAGTATCTCCATCTCCCTCTGAACTTTAGCGAAGAAGAAATCAATCTGCTCTTTTTGCGGTAGTGTTCAGCATGGGTTTCTGACCTCCCCTAGTGTAGGCAGCATTGGAAATGTATGAAGTGCAGCCACTTGGTGGGAAAGTCTAGGTGAGCTTGCTTGCATTGCAGGGGTGCCATTTCAGAACAGAGCAGGCAGGCTGCATGCACTGGTGCAGTCACGGTAACCACACCAAGTCTCATTCAGCCAGACATCACCAAGCGCTTATCCTCTCCACCAGCATGATTCTCCTTGGTCTGTGAGACCTACTTCTGGCCCACCAAGTGCCTTCATCTCTCAAGGCCAACCTCTGCTTCTGCCCACACCCCTGGCCAACTCTGTATCTTTTAGGATCCTTCACTTCCTCTTCTCTCTCTGCTGTGGCTGGGCTTGTTTCTCACTTGCTTTCTTTACTGCTGCCTGTGCTAACCCCTTTCTTGCCTTGTGCTATGGCACTGGCAGTAGCAGTAGCTACTGTCATACCCAACTTAATCTCTTGTTACATGTCCCTATTCTTTTCCCCCAACACCGATGTTGGGGCTAAGTAGTTGCAGGATGGAGGGAAAGGAGTGTTTCCCATCCTGCCTGGCCATCAGTGAAGGCTTTGCACTGTCATGGACAGGTAGTACAGCCTCAGAGAAAACAGCAGGATCATTGCCACAGCACAGCAGGTCTTCATTAGCCCCTACACCAACTTCTCTTACCTAACTGAGCTTGAGGTACAGTATGTGACAGCCTAAATCCTGCTAGGCTGGTGGATAGGGTTGATGGGTATAAGTTCTTGGCTGGCACACAAGAAGGGCAACAGATCTTTTATCAAGCCTTGTAGGAGCTTGGACTGGGGCAAAGCCTGTGTCCGTGATGCCTCTGAGCTCACACAAGAGAGAGGAGTGTCTAGACATTACCACAGTTGCTCAAATAGCAGCTGCACAGAAAGGATTGTGTAATTTTGTGCTGCAGGGAGCAGCAGAAGGGGATGGCTTCTGCACAGAGTGCTATACTGGTAGCATCTTTGCTTTTAAGGGCAAATTCTCATGAGGAAGAGCCGCATCCCTTTTCTTAGCAAATGAATATCGTGCTCTGTCTTTTGTAACAGAGCCACGGCCAGTCGCAGCATCACTTGGCAAAGAAATTGTAACGAAGTGCACTTGCTGGAAATGTTGATACACACTTTCTGAAAAACATGCTGTACATTTGGTCACTGTGTGATGTATGGTAACAAACTGAGGGTGGGTGGATCCAAGGGAGTGAATGAAAGGTCTGGCAGAGGATTATAGTTACCTGTGTTCCAGAAAAAAATCCCATGTTGAGAATGTGACATTCAGGGTAACCCCATGCTTCTGGAATTGTTTCTACATATGGAATTGTCCCCCGTCAAATGTGGAAATTGTTTCTCCCCATGCAAAGTCCATGGTGACATCCTTCAAGACTGGGAACTCATCCCAGGTCCATCCTCATTGTGATGGTGGAGATGCAGGGCTCCCAGGCCATCTCCCAGCATGAGGGGCTGGTTGATGGGAAGAGCTCTGATCTGTGCCTAGGAGAGGCCGGGCAACTGGAAGGGCTTGTGGAAGTGTCAGAAGCTGATACTTCTTCTTGCTTTTGAACCAAACTTTAGGTGCCCTTAAAAGCCAAGTTGTTAGCAAATAAATAAATGTATTTTAGCCAAACCTCATGCTACGCATAAATGTTACCACAGTGGGGTGGGTCTCCACACAAGGGACAAGTTTTAGAGGAACCCAGTGCATCTCTTGAAATACAATGGGACTCCTTCTCCCTGAGTAAAGCTCCTAAATCCTCAGAAGGTCCTTTGAAACTCTACATTTTGTTGTGCTAGTTAATTTGTCACTGCAGAATTCTGTCCCTCAGGGGCTTTTCTTTTCTCCTATTCAGAGAGACTTTTTCCATTGGAACAGGGCTATCATGTAATTTCTGACAGCTACAGTCTGAAAACTGCAGGCTGGAAAAATTATGGCTGTGAATCACTCCACCAGAGCACACTAGTCCTGTGGATGTGGGCTCTTGAACCAGGTCCCAAATCTATTGCCAGGGCTACACAAGTTAGTTTTGCTCCAGCGTTTCCACGGTTGGGATTTTATCACATTATCTGATGTTCTGCTTAATGCCTCCACCCCTAGGGCTGTAAGATTATGTAAGAATCTCTGCTTTTATTACAAAATAAAGTTCATTTTCTAGTTTTTCCAGAAGAACTTAGAAATGTGACCCTTAATAGTGCAGACAATGCAAAGTTACTAACTCCCCCAACTATTATGTTTAAGCCAACTATGATTTTTTTAAGACCTGACTTACGATTTTTGAATGCCTGAGGGACACTAGTGTATTTTCAAAAATACAAATATCGTTCAACTTTTCAGCTTGATTTCTTATTTCTTCAGCCTGACAGCATTGCCTAATTCAGGGATTTTTTTTTCTCTGAATGTTTTGAACACTGTAGCTCTGTAATGCATTTCTGACATTCCAGAAGCAAGCCCCCAGGAGCCTCTGTCATGCATCTGTCGTTGGAGGTGCCTTAACAAATGTCCTACAGCACATTTATAGTTTCAAAATCATGCTTGTCCGCAAAAAAAGTGGTTGCTAGATATATCACTTTTGGCACCATTTCCATGATTGAACTTTCTTCAGGATGCTAATTCCATCAAGGATAGCAGGGATCTTTCTTTTTCCAATGTTTGAAAGCACGGACACAATGGCAGTGAAGTACCCATGTGTGTGCCTTGACTCTATGTGCAGCCATCCCACGTGCTTTTGTGACTTTACAGGTGCAATTAATTCCTCCTTTTGCTGGCACAATGTCTGGGGAGATGAAGTTGTCTATTGCCGCAGGAGCATGTCTTCCTCACCCTGAGGTGGCTCCTGGAAGAAAAAGCATCCTGTGTTGTCTGACCACTGACAATGCTGGTGGGTGGTGTTGCCACTTGCAATCACTGATGGACTGTGCAATGCTTTTCCCTGCTTGTAGGAGGCAAAGGAGAGAACTGGGTGGGAAGTAGACAGTGCCTCCATCAAAGTGTGACACCACAAATTATTGTGCTACAGCTCTGGGCTAAAGGGGGTAGGTGGCAGTGTTTGGGAGGTGTTTACTGGGATGAGCCCATGGCATGGGACAAGCATCGCCAGCTGGCACCAGTGACAACAGCCCCCAGAGCTAGGGCTAGGCTTTCTACAGAGAGCTGTAGACAGTTGCCTAATAGCTGCCCAACTCAGCTGGGCGTAGAAAGGAAAGTGACTGTCATTTGTGAAAGGCTGTCCAGATTGCTCCTGCTGGTGTGAAAAGCACACTGGCAGGAGTTGGGATTGTAGCTCTGGGGTTCACGTACCCTGGGGAGGAGCCAAACACCCAGATACACCAAAGACATTTTTTTTTGCCTAGACTAAAATGCTAGGCTCTCCTTGCTGCATTAAAAAGGGGTCCCTGACTTCAGTTGGATGTTGTAGCCCTGTGTATACCTGTAGATTGCACAGCAGTGGGAAATGCTCCCAGTGCTGGAAGCTCAAGGTCTGTACTATTCAGTGCTCTTTAGCATGGTTTTAGGCCATATTAAAACAATTCTTAGGGGTGGCTTGGGTTTTAGGATGGGCCCTTACCAGCAGGTTGGGAGGCTGTCTGTCTTGTGTGGTTCAAAAGCATGGATATAGGCTGGTGGGTGGTGGTTGCTGTTATAGACAGAGCTTTCTCACTTCTTCTAGGCCCGGTGAAGAGAAACTGCATTTTGCCTCACACATGGTATTATCATGTTATAAAAGATTCAGGCTTAACAGAAACTTCACATTCAAAATGCAGAATCTAGCTTCTGGTATGATTTGGTTATAGTAGGAATATACATCCACTGAAGCTGTAATTTAGATGCTATACAACCTCTGTGGCACAAGTCTTCACAGAGAGGCTTAATTTAAAATGTCTCCATGGGCTAAAATACTTCTTTTTCAGCCAGAGATAAGGCACGGGAGAGCAGAGCGGTTTACAGAGCATAGCAGCTGCACAGGGAACCTCTGATGTGCAGACAAGACAAGCAGCTGAAGTCTCAATGATGCTAATCAATATGAAGTACAGACCCAGTTCTCCAGCAAGGACAAACTGACATAGCTCAACTATTGCCAAGGGAACGATAACAGTTTACACCAGCTGGAAATCTGCAGATGTTTTGTGGAAATTCAAGTCCATCCTGCTTTTTCTGTCTTGCACCTTCAACTGTCTTACTGACACCAGTAGGAATTGGGCTTTTGGTGTCAGTGAAAGTGGGATTTCCAGCCCCTGCTGAGAGAGGAGCTGGACTTTGCACATCTCATGGACCATCTCCTGCATCCCCAAACAGCTGGGGAAGAGTCATGGATTTGGGATGTGACAATCTCTCCCTTGATGTAGGGCAGGGAGGGCCCAGGGGCACAGCTGATGGCTCTCTGTGGAGCTGTGTGTCCAAGGGCATGTGTTGCAGTTTGGCGGACTCGGGCTGCACCAAGATGAGGAGCCGGCCATGGGAAAGCCCCTGCCTGCTCCAGACGTGCCGGCAGGCACTGCTCGGCAGCTGCGGTGCATTAAGCACGGCGTTGCAGAGGGGGAAATCCAGTCCTGCTGCATGCCTGCTGTGGTCAGAGGAGACACCTCAGAGACCAATTTGGCCCAGTGCATTTTTTATTCATCCAGATGCTCCAGAGCTGCTACTGATATTCATGGAAAAAAGGCAAATACTGTGAAAACACCCCAGACAAAAGCTTTCCATGAAACAACTGACACTTAGAACTGACTGACTGCAAGCTGTTTAGGGGACTGGAGCCTGCTGCTGCTTGCCAAGTGTGATGTCTGGGACAGGGTGAAGCCGCTGCAAAGATGCTCAGGTGTCTTACCACTCCTGGGGAACATCTGCATTGCTAAACTCATGTGGGTTTCCCTAATGTGGCCCCCTCTCCCAGAGACCACCTGCCCAAAGCAAATCTGCTACTGTAGGGGGAAGAAGGTCCAAGGTGGAAATGTGCTGAAGCAGCAACCAGAAACCCCCTCTCTATCTGGGGTGGAATGGAGGAGGTGGAGGGGAGAAAGGACCCTCACCTGCACAAACGTCCCACTCTAGCTGTCCTCTGGGGACAGCCGGTCAGGTGTATATAGGAGAATTCACTTTCCCCTTGGCAGAGCAGCTATGGCTCTTGGGAAGGACTCTAAGCCCGAGCCTCAGCCTCTTGCAGAATTAGTCAGGGTGGCTTCTGCCCTGTACGACTTTTGAGTCAAAGTGTTTTGCCTTATGAACATCTTGTCAAGCATAAGGTGAATTCTGTCCTTTGCTACTCCCTTCCCAACATATGGATATGGCACGGTGAAGCAGTTAGCCGCAAGGGAATTCCAGTTTACATTTTGGTGCAACCCCTTGACCGCCTTGTGTATTATCTCCTGACCAGCTGTACTGCTGATCCACCATTCATTAATTATTCACATTATCTTAAGTGACAGATGTACATTGTGCTGGCCAAACACATGCGCTGTAGGGCCAGGCCCACAAACTTTGGACATTGCCCTTAGTTCAAACAGGTTTAATGATGCTATGTCAACAACAGGAAGGGACAGGACCCTCAGGCCAAGTCCACTGAAGTTAAAGGACTGATTCTGTGGATATGCCAGTGTTTTGGATTAGGTCTTCTATGCTTTAGCTCTTTTTCAGGACTAAACCAACTCCTAAGGAAAAATATTGGACAGTGCTTATAAACATGGGGCAGGAGAGCATAACATCTCATGGATGGTCATAAATGCCACCTGCTATGCAGAGCCTGCAGAAGTTTCTTCTCACTGTCTAGTCTTCTTCCCTAAGCTTGTCAGGCATGTGCAGAATTCCATACCTATCCCTCTTTTGTAGTGTCCTAGGGGCTCCTGGACTTGCCCCTCTCAACACCCTGTGTGCCCCTCAGGCTTTTTTGCAGGCCTGCAAAGGCTGCGGAGGGGTGTGTGAGCATGGTTGTGCTGCTGGGGCACAGAAACCACCTGTGGTTGTGCAGAAAGCAGTGCCATGGCTGCAGTCCCCCTGCAACTGGTGCAGGAGCCCGTCGTCCACTGAGAGCTGTGCATTGCTAAGGACATTTTCCTGAGGCTTGCGTCTTTGGTTCTGCTCTCATTTCTTGCCTCATGTCAGTAATTGGGGTGCGTATCACTATTGCAGTGTTTGCTGTTAAATGTGCTGTGTTGGACGCATCTTTCAGCTAAACACCCGCCATTTGACTAAGGAGATATATCCACATGCATTGCCATGCTAATTGTGGTGCTTCCAAATAATAGGCAGCAGTGTTTAAATAGCAGCCAATGAGACTGCTGTAGCAGTAGATAGATATTGGGTAGATAGATGTAGGTAGATATTGGGATGGTCCAAAACTCTATATCCAAGAACACTGCATTGAGTGAAGTTCACACTGGGACCTGATCTCTGCAGTACAAGCCTCTCTCCAATAGAAATGACTGGGATGTCACCAAGGATTATGGCTTCAAATGAGCAGCAGGTGAACTCTTAAGAAATAAAGATCACAGGCAACCTTCTGCTCTCAGTTACACTCCATTGACGTCAGTGGGGTTGCCTGGGGTTAACTCAGAGCAGAATTTAGTTCCTTGGTTTTAATGCATATAGCTGAAGCCCCCCAAATTTTTTTCAGCATATATGGTACAGTGTCTAAAAATGTCACCAGTTACTCCTGGGCTACACATGCTGCAAAGTTCTTCCTCCTATCACAGCAACAGAAAAAAGCTATCTATCTCATCCAGAAAAAACTCGTGGAGCTGTTCCGCATGTTGCAGCACGCTGCACATGGTTCAGTGAAATGAAAGGGGATAGGATGCCCCTGGAACTTGTGTGTTGCACACCTCCTGCAACCGGTCGTGGCAACCCGCCATCAGCTGGCAGGACGTGGCAGCTCCGTTTCAGGTGTCCTATTCCACTGGCAGACATGCTATTGCATGGGTGCAGGTACTTTTGAAACCTGAGTGTTTGCTCATACCACGCCCATATGTTGTAACATCTCCCAGATCCCATTTGGCTCCAGAGAGATGCTGTGGCATTTCAGAGATGCCATAGTGATGGGTGGGAAAGGTATTTACAGGCCTATGAATACAAATCACTTAGGAAAGCTAATTTCTACACTGTGTACAGGGCCACAGTCTTCCACTCGAAGGCAGTTGTGCTAGAGGCTGTATATTTGAAACTGAACTGGTTGCTTGCTTGTGGTACGCCTATAACTACTGCTTCTTGGCTTTTGGTCCTCCACACTCTAAAACAGCAATCAAGCACAACAAATAATGACAGCCAAAAACTGAAAATCAAACATTTTTCAATATCTGACACATGAGGCATCACAGTATATAGATTTATTTCATTGTGATTTTCCTTCGTTTTAGTTTGGATTGTTTTAAAGAGGTGCTGACAATAATTAAAATATTACTCACAGCAGTTCTGGTATGAAATAGCCAGATTCTATTTCATAGTGCCCATATTTATGTAATAACTGCTAATATTACCATCGGATCAAGCTGAGGTTGAATTTACTTCGTGGTGAGAGTGAGATTTTACAAGGTGCAGTATTCTGGGATCGAAGTCAATGAGATATGTTATATACCTAATACATTGCTGTCCTGAAGCACCTCCTCATTTCTGCAAGAAGGGATTCTGTAGGGAGATGTTCTCTGTTGTGTGGTCCCCGTGGCCTGGAAATCCACACCAAGTCCCTCCTTCCCTAGGGGTTTCACTCAGGGCTCTGCTACAACTGTTTCTAAATGCAGGTCTTGTTTCTCGCTTGCCGGGTTGTGGTACCATGTGATGGAGAGCAGGTTTCATGCGTCAGCAGCCACCCTAACCTCACAGACTGCACTCTTCTGACGGCAGCCAGAGGATGAAGGACTGAAATCAGAGGCTGGGGAGCAAGGGGTGTGCTTGCCTGTGACATCCCTGTTTGGGGAAACATGGGCATCTCTGAGTCACCCCAGCTCAGCACAGCAACAGCATTATCCTTGCGGAGAGGAGAGGATTATCAAGGGTGGGAGCTTTCCCTATGTTATGGTTTGGGGCTGGCTGCTCTGGCCAGTGAGGTGAAATGGGGGGCAGGTCTCCCAGCAGAGAAATTAATTTCATTTATTACAAAACACCTGCATTCAGCTCACCATCTGTGCTCTATAAGCCGGTGCACAGTTAGCTAGCTGCCTTACAAGGGATCTTCCTCTTTCATTACAGTATTTACACTATTTCACTACAGTAATCACATCTCATAACACTACATAATTTTGCCCCACCACAAAACATAGGACAGCAGATTAGATGAGCATTAGTCAGTACTGGCAGATCTTGCGAGCTGAAAAATTACAGGACAGTTTATAGCAAGATGATAGCAAGAAATTAATGCAAATCTTAGGTTTCCCAAAAGCCACAAAATCTCAAGAGAAGAAAAGGGGACTGTTTTAGAGTCAAGCATCAGAGCTCAGTAAGTGTTGAAATATTAGTAGGAGATCAGAGATTGGTCCAGATGGCTGAGGGCAGAGGCCAAGCCAAGCGCGCCTGAAACCCTGCAACTTAAACACAGTAAGTGGGGCTTTGGGATGGGTCTGTGTTTCTTAAAGGACTTTAGAGAAAAGTCTTTCTTTCATTTTGACAATTAACCCCCCCCCCCAAAAAAAAAACCCCAAACCAAAACAAAACCCCACAAGCGCAGGGTGAAGAACTGCAGCAGCATAGCTTATTCCCTCACATGTTACGCTGAATACAGCATTTGCTATTACTGGTACAAGCAATGATACCTTACTGGCCATATGTGTGTTGCAGGTTGGGTTAAATCCCTTGGAGCCGGTGGCTGTAACAGCTGCTTCCACTCAGGACTACTGTAAAGAAGCGGGTTGCAATGTGTAATAAAACAGCTAAACCAATGTTTACCTCCTCCCCAAATGCTAGCATGCATTGTCAGAGATTCCCTTTCTGTGACATACACCCAGGAGTGTGTGCTGCATTTAGGTACTGCCAACAGTGTGGGCAGGGCAGACTGGGACGACTGCTGTGCCCATATCTCTATGGCAATGTGACCTTGATTGATTTCTGTGTAGGAAGGCACACGTGCAGGCCCAGGTGGTCAGATGGGTTTCACTGTCAAATGTTGTGTGAGGATGCCTGTATCTGAGAGGCCAGCAGCTTTGAGGAGGGAAGCAGCAAAGGGACACCAATCACAGCGTTAGTGCATGCAGGGACATGTGCATGCATGTATCTCAGGGAAAAGCTACACAGTATATGTCCTTCTGGGCTCTGGGCTGACTGGAAGAGACTTGGAACCTGGGTTTCAAGGTTGGGGTTGGGGTTTGAAGACCACTTGTCTTTTGTGTCTGTACTCATCTGTTACCTTGGCAGGTTAAGGCTCACTTTTTTTCTGGCTTGATTGTTACATATATGAATTCAGCTGAATACTAGTGACTTAGTCATTTTTAGGGATTCTTATTGCTGCTGAAAAGCAAGTAAAAATAGCCTGGCCTGTTGTATAAGGCCTCAGATCTGGTCTCATGCTTCAGAGACTATGTGTCTGTTGCATTCAAAAGGGTGGCTGCAGGACCGGCAGCACCAAAGCTGAAGACCGGTTGTCCCTGTATTTACTCAGGTAGGTTGCCAGCACAGACATTCACAACACTTCATTAAAATGGACACTGGTCAGGCTGGATTAGTGCTGATCTGGATATTTCTGTGTGAATCACCACACGCTGGGTGACTGGGGCCATTGCCAAAGCAACTTCATTGGATCCCTCTGTAGAAGGAGTTTGTTCCCTGCCTGGACAGTTTCTGCTAGAAATACCTGCCCTAGCCTGTCTACTTGGATGAACATCTGGGACTACCAAGGGAGAAGACATCCCAGATGGTGATGTAGGGCAAAAGGCAGTTTTCAAAGTATCTGGTGATCAAATCATGTTGCATTAGCGTGTAAAACTGTCAGCCTCCAGCAGAGCACTTAGAAGAAGGAGAGAGAGAAGAGGTGTACCGAGAAAAGGTCCATCATCATCCTTTCCTGCAAAGAGTAAAGAGCAAATTTCCCCTCATCATGGTGGGGAGGTGCCAAGCAATTAATTAATGGGAAGGCAATTATCTGAACTATTTAGCAAACTCTCAAAAATTCCGACTATTGTATTTATTAAAAGTCACTGTGCAAACAATTTGCAAAGGGAAAAAAAGGTAGCTAGATGAATGAATGCTGCAGCGCACCTTGTCTTTGCATCCTGAACTTCATGAACTGACTTCTGTGGAGGTGTTTGCAGTGCAGAGAGCTAAGCAGGTGCACAAATCTTTGTGAGAACAAAGCTTCACCTGCAACCCCTGAAAGCCAGGGACTGCTTCTAGTTATTAGTTGTGTAGGCTGCTGGGACCTCATCTTGGCAAAGGCCTTGGGGCATGACTACAAATAACAACAGCTGTAAATAACAATTAGCTGTAAACGGTATGCATCTCAGCTTTGTTAGAAAAAAACCCCCAACAACCAACAAACAGCAAACTCATAACTACTGGGAGTAAAAATTAAAGGAGCATTTTACTTTTATAAGGTAAGCCTGGAAAATGCTTGGAATCAAAGAAAATTTGATGTCACCGGTATTTCACTTCCACTGATTTCACTCTGTACAGAAACATCTTTCCATGATGAACACAGATGGTCACCAGCTTCCCATATATATTGTTTGTTAGCTGTATGTCATGTGTAACTGGAGAACAAAATAACTCTACCTTGTGCACGTGTATCCTCTCTACTCGCATTTATAATATAAATTTACATCCTTTCAGTGTAGACCAGTGTAGCTTACTGTGGTCCTTAATAAAAATTTATAAAGCAGAGGAAATGAGAGGTTAGGAGTAGTTTGGCAATCCTAAAAATGCAAAGACATTATTAACATTTAACAGCCATTGCTGTCAGTGTCATTTCTAAATTGCTGTAACTGGCAAGTAAAAGGGAAAGCTTAATTTTTGGACTTGTATGGGATGTTGCAGATTCAAAGCCCTCATAACACAGTCCAGACAGGAATCCAGTGATGTAGAGGTCTTTGGTCAAGCCCCTCCGTGGACAAAATTTTACCCTAAAAGACCAAGTTGCATTTCTATGGAGCAGATTAATTGGATGTGTTTGGACTTAAACAAAACAAAAGAAATATTTGTAAGTTCAGCCATAAGTCAGGATTTCTCTGTTCCCTGGTAGGATTATTGTTGTTTCACTGTTGTCTTGTTGTTTTGCTTTGTTGTTGTTACTAGCTCCAGAATTCCTGGAAGATCTTTAACACATGTGCGGTGAGTGCTTCTTTATTCATCTTCAGAGGAGCACTTGTCTAGGGAACTTTGCTCCTAGTCAGCCGTTGTGTGTCCCCAAAGTAACACTGCCATTATCACACCATGCCAAACCTTTGGGATTCACACACACATAGCTCTGGCCAGCTTTACTCCATTTGCTCCTCAGAGGAAGCATTGCTGAACTACTTACATTTATTGCAGAAACGACGGTTAAGAAGTGGTTGAAACCGAGCGGTTCAGCAAATAAGGAAATTCCAGAGATCTCTAAGTACCTTTTACTGTGATGTGTTATGACTGCACATTGCCTTTCCTCAAACCGTGCCTTTTAGTGCAAAGCTCACATCTGCTCTGCTGATAACGTGATGAAAAGTATCTGGAGTCATGTTCCCAGGGCATCATCATCAATTAGATTCTCCCCAGCCTGATTATTCATCTTTTTCTCTTCTGCTCATGCAGATGTTGCCCCCACATCAGCCTTTCCACAGTGGCAAGACTGATCGCAAACACTCTTCATACAAATATTTATGCTGGAAAAATAGGGAGTGCAAATGACTTGACATTTTTTAAAAGGATGATGTCATGTAGACCGCTGTGCTAGGATGGGGCAAGACAGAGTTAGTCAGGAGATTGCTTCAAGTCTGATGCTCCTCTAAAGCTTCCTAGAAAATGAGCTCTAATTTTCAGTCTTTCTCTTTAGGCAGAAACCTGGTGGATAATAAGATATTTCTGAGGGATTAATAATGTCAGTACCCAACAGTCATATTTCCCTATGGCAATGCCTCTACCCATGCCCAAATCCCCTGGGCTGCTGCTGATGTTGAAATGAAATGCTCCTTTTCTCCCAGGGTATAAAGGTCGCTCCCGCTGTGGTTATTCACTTGTTTTGGGGTCTGTTTCCAGGACAAGGCTCTGCTTTTTCAGTGTGCTGCAGCAGTTCTCAAAAACCGACAGTCTCCTTGGCAAAGAAGGGCACTTTCATCCCCCAATGCCAACCTCTCCCGCTCCAGCAAATGCATCTGTTAAGAAAAGAAATGCTATCAGCAGGGCAACAGGTGGCATATTGCAGCCAATCATCAAAGTTTATAATAAGACAGAGGGAGTGCATGTGAGAGAGAGAGGAGAAAAAACAAAAAAGAGGGGGACTAGGCTGAATGAAAATCCAGTGGCAAGCATTTTTTCCACTACTGCACTTACACAGTGCTGAAATAAATGCCTGGTGACTTCGCAGCACTGCGGTAGGGTACTGCCCTGGAAATGCATTTGCCCATTGTACTCCTCTCTGTTTGCTTAGAAGGAATTCAGAAGGGATTTGCTTTCTCTTGTTTCACAAGCCCCACGCTTTCACACTGACCGAAGTGGATACTCACCAGCTGGCCACGTCCATCACCCCTGCCGGGTGGGAGAATTCCTGATTATACTTAGATCCCACAGACCCTGCTCCATCATTAGCCGACAAGCTCTGCTTGCGCACCGCCATCTGAAATGCAGCCGGCCGGGAGCTCCGCACGCCTTGCCTGAAGAAGCCAGATGCCTTCTGTATCAAATATGAATGACCTGCTGAAGGTGCCCCTGGTGCACGTCCTCACCCTGGCAGCCCTCAGCTTGGCCAACACGCTCCCAAAAGGTTTGCTTGGAGGGGCTTTTGCCCTGCTCTGCTTCTGCCACTTGCTGAAGGAGGTTTTGCAAAGGGGAAGGCGTCTCTGGTAATGGTGGGTTGGGTGGTGCGGTAGCGTTCCTGGAAGGGACAAAAATGTGCTGCTTTTGGTGATCACTTCACTGCTTTTAGAAGGATAGCAGTGAAAATAATCTCATATTTGTGTCTGGGATTGAAGGTTCTTTGTCTAGGAAGGACACGTAGTCCCGTTGCAATGGGCAGGGGAGACTTTGGGGTTCAGCCTGGGTGGGATGGACATTTCTCATGTCAAAGGAAGCTTACAGGTTTTAATGGCTAGTAGCCCAAGACTTGTGGTGTTCTGCTTGCCTGTGTATGCTTATAAATATATAAAGCTCAAAGAAGAAGTGAATAGCTATAATGTCTTTACAGAGCGTATGTATAGAAATACAAATATGCATGGTTTGTATTGCATATAACATAAAAGTTATTATACCTTCTTCCTCTCTTGTGTGCACGCACACATACTTTTAGCCAACACAAGAACAGAAAAAAACCTGTTTAGAAAAGTCTTTGAGGGACAAAGTACAAAAGTAGTCTTCTGGACGTATAGTCTGGTAACCCTGTGGACAAAAGGTTTTGCTGCATGGTGATTGTCAGGAGCCATTCAAAGTATACCAGAAACTGCAGCTTCAGGAAAACAAAAAAACCCTCAAGCAGGATGCCAATATTCACCTGTTAGGCCAGCACCACAGCTCTTGCAGGGCTGTGCTCTTACAATTGTTAGTCTGGTTGGCCTCAAGATGGAAAAAAAAGAAGGTCTTTTCTTTATAAAAAAGTTTTGAAACAAAAATGTTAATTTTTTCCTAAGACACTAAAGTAAGTTGGTAAACCCAGGTCTTTTTGAAAGCTGTGGTAAGACAGGATTGGAGAGACAAGAAAAAGAAAGAGGAAGAGGATTGATTTTTGTTGGTGGCGCAGTGCAATGAAGAGATACACATCCTTTCTTAAAATGTCACAGGTGGCTGAATTGCCTTGTTCCCCAAGAGAGGTTGAAACGCGACTACAGCCCAGCGGTGTCCTATAGAGGTTTTGCAGCATTAGCTGGAAACGTGAATGAGTGGCTTTTGACCAGAGGAACTGCAGTATCTCCATGTGTCTGCAATGCTGCAGGGGAGACTGGTTCTGTTTTCTGCTTTGTTTTGTTTGCCTTGCTTGTCTTGTTTTGAAAGTGAGAATCCAAAACCGAAGCTGAGCAATTTGGGAGCTTCTGGTGGGCTGGGGATAGAAGGGGATTTGGCTTTCTCATGGGCCCCGTGACTGGCCTTGGGTCATTTTGCTATCTCCAGAAACTACAGCCGACATCCAGAAAAATGGCACCAGTGTGGCTTTACAGATATATAAATTAATTGATTTTCAATGTTATTTAAAGCCACAGGCTACCTAAAAAGTGTCAGAGAGCCCCAACGGATGCACACGGAAAGGTCTGGCGCCGTTTCTATATGCTGATACATATGTTTGTACACATTGTTTAAATTTTATTTTCCCACGTTAAAATCTGGTAATGAAGGCATCATAAGTTCTGATTGCTTTCCTGAGAAAACACGGACTGACACTAACACCTGACCTTTTTGGACGACTTTTAGAAGCAGACACCATCTCAGCCATTTTGGGGCTCTCTCGCCACCTCACGACAAAATGGCGGCGTGCTCCACCGCTTGCTGTCCCCTGCAGACGCGCCGCGCGTCCTTCAGCCTCGTGCCCTCTGCCCCCTCACGCTGGCTACAGGAGCATTGCCTTCACCTCCCTGCTGGCCCAGCACTCGGTTTTAATATCGGAAAGGTAAAAAGGAGCATAGGAGAAAATGACACATTGCTGTGGCTGTCACGGTTGCTCTTTGAGGATGTAGAATTTGGGGAGGCAGCTGTAAAAAACAGTTCCCTTTCTGCTTTTACCACAGTTAAAGTGCTGTCGGTTTGGACAGTATTTTCTATGAGTATGGGCTTGATTCTGCCCTAAGGGCTGTGCACTGTCTTTCAGAAGATGCCAGATCAGACTGGTGTAAGCAATATTGCTAAGGATAATTCTGTCATCTGTTGAATAAAAGAGATACCATAAAAGTACTTAACTGTTGCTAGAGAATTTATTTAACAAATAAAACTGACAGCCCTTGTTTGCCCAAAGAATAAAATACTGTCGTGATGCACACTGGCTCTTGGTACAAATCTAACTTTATTAGTTGTGAGAATGGCCATGCTTATCGTGATAACACAGTTATAAAACTGGTTGCTTTGAATTTCGGTTACTGTAAAAATTTACATTTCTCAGGGTTAAAAAAGCATCCTTCTAGAGATCAAGGCATGGGGACAACAGCAGTAAAAACATACTATATAAAATTAGATTGTAAAACCCCATTTCAGCCAGGCTTAATGCCATCAAAACCTGATAAACTCTGTCATAAAATAACAACGTCCCCTTTGAAGTAGACAAGATAGCCATCGGTGGAGGTTACTCTCCTAAGACAACCTTCAGTAGCAGGGAAATTTAGGCTTTATGAAAATCTTCCATTTGGTTTCACTGGTGTGGGATTCATCTGGGGTGCAGTATGGATGATTACTTCTACCTAGCGTGACCCAAAATGACTCAGTAAGTTGAAGCCTGATACAATTTGAAGCAGTGATCTTAAACAATGAATCTGACACAAGTGTGTTTTAACTAATGTTTAGTTAATATAATCTTTAGTGCTACCTTAGCTGTAGTTTTAAGATCTTTTTATAGAAGTAAAGTCATTACCAATTATGCAATCTGAAGTCATATAATCTAGAAATATTATTGAGGCAGATTCATTCTAATGTCATTTCAAAAGTGTTAGGACTTTTACATAAACCTGATAGTGGAAGCCGATCCTTTCTTCCTCTAGCTTCATTCCAGCTGAGCTCCAATGACAATCTAGTTTTTACTCCCATGTAAATTGAAAAAGCATTGAGGTAAAGGCTTTCTATTATTCTCGGTCACTTAAATTGAAGTGTCTTGTATTTTGCCTTTTTTTTTTTAGGAGGGAGGGGTAAAATGAATGTAGTTTATTTTTTGCCTGGAGTTAAATCTTACTGTATTGAGGAGGGCCAGCAGATACAGTGCAGGCAGGATTTTCTGGTGAAAAGACACACAGTGTGCCACATACTGCTACAGTCAGCGAGGAACACGAAGATTCCTGCACCCTCTGTTCATTTTCAAGATGGTGTTTCAGGAATATGGTATGAACCCAGGTCATCTCAGCACAGCTGTCAATGAAATCCAGTCCAACAAATATTGGATGTGTGTCCCTCGCAACCATAGATTAAAAGTCATTCAAGCGTTTTCGGAGGCAATGGCTGCAATGCATACCATGCTCAGGGAAAGCAATTCACTAGGGGTACCCTTTGATCCCTTCCAGCTGTGCTTCAAGTCTTTTACTAGGGCGATGGAAAATGTTTCTAAAGATACATTCAAATAATATATGATGACAGGTCTGTGATAATAAGCATCAGACACAGCTATTAGACTTCTAACCCTGGTGCTACTTGGTTAGAAAAGGCAAGAAAAAGAGATTGCGTGCTAGTCATGCCACAAATCTGGAAGACCTCAAGGGCCTTTACGAGCCTGGCTTTGAAAAATATAGTGCTGTATAACAGGTTTTTTTAAAAAAGAGAAATAGTTGAGTGGAACAAACCCCATATTAATGACGAAGAAGCCCAAATCTCATGCATTATGCGTTAATAAGGAGGCACTGTGCCCACTCCAGAAGCAGGTCATCTTAGCTTCAATTTGCATGCTGCTCATTGCACTTCCAGCCCATGCAATGTCACCTCCATAGCAGGGGGACAGCCTCACCTGTGTCCTCACAGTATGACACCTGGTGCTGTGCACCTTGGGGGAGAGAAGCGTTAGAAACACAGGATGCATTGGGCTTGCTGCAGCTGCCCCACGCTTGGGTCTTTCTGTTTTGCACCCTATAGAGAGAGCATGAGGGAAAATGCAAACAACAGAAGGCTGCAGCTACAAATGTGGAGGGACCTGTGTTACAGCAAATGCTTGGAGGCTGTGCAAAGAACCTCTGCACTGGGGAAAAAGCCATGGATGACCCTGCAGGGACACGGTTGCCTCCACTGAAGGAGTGTGGCAGGATGCATGCCTGTGTGTGGGAGGCACCAGGAGGTTTTAACATTTTCACTTCCTTCACACAGCTCCCTTGATCAGCACTCCTCTGGAAACTGTGGATGCACTGGTAGAGGACGTCGCCAAGTTTGTCTGTGTAGTGGAGTCGTACCCTGAGCCAGAGATTACGTGGACACGCAACAGCATTCCCATCAGGTAGGGAGCGGACCCAGCCCTCTCCAGCATCTCCTGTCAAAATCGTCAGGGCTTTCCTTCATGATAAAGGAGATATCTGGAAATATTAAAACGGGTCTGTGCCAGGGAAAAGGGTGAGTGGCTGTAATTATATAGACATCTGTTTTCCTTAGGGAGTGATAGGAGCACCTGGGGGTTGCTCTTGCAGCTTCACACATTTGAGCTTGGAGACAGTTGCAAGCAATGCAAGGAGTTTGCTCTCCGGCTTCAGACAATGCAATCTGCTCTGTTCCTCAGTTCATGCATTTACGAAGGAGGACCATGCTGTATAATATTTAAAAGGAACATTGCCAGACTTGTTGCCTGAGTGTCTGCAATGTGCTTGGAAACTTTGCATGGAAGGGGTCATATCATCCTATTCTTGTTTGCTTCTAGTTCTGGATCTGACAGTAGAAAACTGGCTTCTTGTTGTTATGCACAGTCAGACATTAACCACCAGGCATCAAGGTGCTGCCGAAGAAGGTAGCCTTGGAAACATGTTATGGAAGTTGCTACCATTGCTTTAGCTCTGCTGCTGCAGACAAGCTCTTGCAAATTAAACTGTACCTGATCTTCCAACTCTGAAATCACATTACGTCTGCCACATGGCTTCACATCAGTTTCTTGTTCTAGATCACTGTTAGTGATTCCCTCTGTAAGGGAAAATTACAGAACAATCTCTGTGTAACACAGTTAAGGCCTGCTGTCCATAAGAGATGTCCATCTTAGGCAGATGGTCACCTGAAGCACAGTTCCTGCTATCGGAGTCAAACATCCAAACAGCCCTTGAACCATTGGCTCGGGAAACTCCAAATAAGTCAGCAGCAGCAGGAGGTCTTACTGCTAGGAAGACCATTTTAGAATAGGAGAAAAGCAGAACACTACACATATGCACACTGGCTTTCAGAAATCTTTTCTTCACTGCCTGCAACAGAACCTCAGCAAAACCCCAGTCCCAATGCTGTGACTCTGGCCTTGTTGCAGGATAGAGGTCTGAATTTCCACGGATGTTATTTCCAAATCAGATCGCCTTTGTCCTAATTCCTTCCCCATCAGTGACACCATGCCTGAAAATCAAAGCTGGAAGAGGAAGGCATTCATGCAGGATCATGGAGATTACATGCCATGGTCTTTAAAACTTCACTCTCTCTATGTTCTAAGATCATATGAAAACCAGATCATTTCTCACCCCAATCCCCACTTCCAGAAGCCCAACACACCTTTCTAAAAGCCATCCCTCTCTCTCTGAGGCACAGTGCCTTTTTCACAACCTTGGCCAAAATGGAAAATACTGATCAAAAAGCTCTGCTGGTGAGGCCAGAGAGCTCAGGTGCTTCGTTCCTTTACTGGGGCTTCTGGAGCAACACTAATAGCAGCAACTATTTCACTTTCCCAAAGCTGTGTTGGCATTAATAGTCAGTGCTGCTGGATACAAAAACTCAGACCAAAGACAGGGAAATAAATAAGCTGAAAATATTTCTATTACTTTCCAAGAACATGGATGAAAGTATTTGACAATGGAAAAAGATCAGATCAGTGGGCTTTTTTTTCTGAAAAAAACATATAAACGCATTTATGTGCTTGTGTGTGTCTATGTATCAAACTTCAAAGGGGCTGGTTATTGCAAGCAATAAATATCTGTTATTTTATTTACAAAATTTTCTTCTTTTGCCAAGGTCCCAGCACCCTGAACAGAAGGCTAAGCTAACCTTCAAAACAAAAAAGTATGTAAACATTCAGCTTCAATGGGAATAGTGCCAGGACAGAGGCTCTTGTAAGCACTAGTCTTCTGGAAGCACCTTTCCTTTTGGCGTCCCAACCCGTGCAAGTAGACTGACAAGTGCCCTGTGCTGAGTGAAATGGTTACCTGCCCCATCTCCCAGGGCAGGGCTGCCTGGGGTGAGCCTTCCTCAGGGAAAGAAGGGAATGGAGCATGCACTTCTTTTACACGGTGGATGAGTTCATTGTACTCTTCTCAGGGTGAAAAAGAGGAGGGAGATACCAGACTGAAAGGCGAAAAGCTGTTGAAAGGAAATATGTGCCTGTAACATCATAAATGGCACATTCAGATTACTCTGTGACTGCTGTACAATTTTTAACAGTAATAGGCAAAACAGGACATACTTAGACATCAGGTATTTGTGATAGTTTGGGAGACAATCCTCAGGTCAGATCCCTTTTGCTACCGTTCTTCAGAATCAAAGGCCAATTGCATGAAAGTGCTTCCAAAAAGCGTCAACAAAGGTGTGAAAATCAAACATGGAGGAATTTATGAAATGTTATGCAAATCTTGTTCCACTGAAGTTTTACTATACTTTTCCAGTTTTGCAGTGAAAATCAGAGATCAGCCCTCTGCTTTCTTACCACCTTTCTTTCTGCCTCTCCCTTGCTCCTGCACACGTACACACACACACGTGCACACTCCATACTCACAAACAGAATTGGTCTTTGCTCTGCAGACTTTGTTACAATATCTTGTACCTTTGTTGCTCCACCTTCTGGGCTTTTCTTTACTTCTCTGAAGTCTTCAGGTTAAAGCCTGCTGTCATTAAACTGTAACTATCCTTGCATCCTCTAATCTTTACATGGCTTCTTTTCTTCAGTGCATTTCTTTGCTTGTTTGTTGGTTTGGTTTTTTTTTCCAAAAAATAGACAAAACCACTCCTGGATGCAGACACAAAAATACTTGTTTTTTGGTTTGCATCTTTCTTCTGCAACACTAAAAATCTTTCCATAACTTTATCTGTTTAGTGAAAAAAAGATTTTTTTTTTTTTTAATCTGAAGAAGGTTTCTTTAAAAAACTTCAGCCAGTTCCAGTTCCTATATAGGCAGTCCTTCCCTTGCACTGAGTGATTATATCTAAAACAGGACCCAGCTGGATAAGATTACTTGTGCTCATGCCTGTCCTTGGCCAGACAGAAACCCAACCGTGGTATGTACTTACTTTACCAATACCTGACTGGAGGAAGAATTGCCACCATGCTGGTGGAAGTCAAGAACCGCATGTTCTAATTAGGACCAAACCAAATCTTAAGGCCCAACTCAACAATTTCAGTGCCTTCCCTTCTCTTTGCAGGTTGAAAATAAAAAGTAAAACTTATTGCCATTTGTAGTGTTGTCAGCGGTCTGCAGATACAAATGCAATTCCCCCTGTCTGTCCCCAGCTGTCCCCCCACCCCTGACAATCTGTGCTGTGCCCTGCAGGCTGTTCGACACCAGGTACAGCATACAGAGAAATGGGCAGCTCCTGACCATTTTGAGTGTGGAGGACAGTGATGATGGGGTGTACTGCTGCACTGCGGATAATGGTGTTGGAGCAGCCGCGCAGAGCTGTGGGGCTCTCCAAGTGAAAATGCGTAAGTAGGAATGTAATTTCTTCCTGACACCATGTGAGCGTGTAATTGAGAGCCTGAGCAGACCCCCAGGTATGGCCCCTGGCGGTCCGTATTCAGGGCAGACCCATGTTCCTGTGGGGCTGGGTGCAGTCCTTTGAGGCAGAAACATAGCATATTGGATCATATCTTAACTAAAAGCAGTTGTGATTATTCACTTTGAATAACACACACTTGTGCTAGGATCAGAGGAAATGTTTGCATAGCAGGGGATAAAATACAATGCTTTGAAGAACGTCCTTTGTACAAAACTTCGTAAAAGCAGCACAATTTGATAGATTAGACCTCCATAGCAATACTGCATAAATCCCTTGTGAATTTTAAACATAAGATTTCACTAATCAGATTTATGCCTGAGGATGGCAAAAGCAAGTAAATGCTGTTCAGATGTTCTTAATAGCAGTCTTGAAAGGTCTGGAGCACAGTGGTGTAAATATCATCCCACGTGGAAGGCTGAGGACTGGTTCTTGCAAGGGGCTATATACGTGCTGAACTCAGTCAAGCTGAACTCACATGGCTGCAGTTATTTACACAAACACTTAAAAGGGCAGCTGAGATATATCCTGGCTAAAGCATCTGTGTGTAGTAAAGGATTTGTTTGCACTAATGAGCATGACCCTCCAAGTCTGGTAATTCTGGGGCTCTCCAGTACCCCAGTCGCCTGCACATGGGGGCCAGGAGGTGATGCTCTCTGAAGATCATTTTTCTGCTGGTTCAGTATCATGCAAGGGAGGCAAAACTTCAGATGTCCCAAAACACTGAGATGAAGATCTTTTTTACTCCCAGTTCAGAGTAAGCTAAGCCATGTATTTCTTTGGGTAAAATGGATTTAAATTAGTCCCATATTAACTTTAAGGGAGTTTGATTGGTTTTTTGTTTTCTTTAAGGATTCTTTCTCCTTTTTACTAGCATAGTTATAAATCCTTCAGTTAGGGACATTAATTGAGTTTACATGCCCTTCTTGCTGAGCTAGAGACAAGCCTGGGTTAAAACTATTTCAACACCGATTCACTCCAGATCTGAGTTTTCACGCAAGACATTGTTTATGCAGTGAAGAATGTCAAATCCTGGAATGCAAACATTCTTCAATATTGGAAATACTCTTATCTGGATTTGGATTTTAGCCCAGGCCCTAATTCAAATGACTGTCAAACTCCACTGCTGAAAACAAATAACCCATGCAAGTTAGCTGCTTTTGTGTCCATAAACTGAAACTCTGAATGCTGTGCTTAAGAAAGTTTTTTCTTTCCAAGGCAGCTCATGACCTACTAAGACCGCTCTATCTTTCAGCAATGTACAGAAAAAGCAGCAGAGATTTTGTTGTCATTTCTGAACTTGTCCTATTCTAGTATCTCTTAGCTTCAGTTCAACTTTAATTTTAGACTTTTCAAATTTTAGGACCCAAAATAACCCGACCACCTATAAATGTGGAAATAATAGAAGGGTTAAAGGCTGTTCTTCCATGCACCACAATGGGGAATCCAAAACCTTCTGTTTCATGGATCAAAGGAGAAACAGTTGTAAAGGTGAGTAGAGAGTGAAATTTAAGTAATGTTAACTATTCTCGAAAGGTACTGTGTTAAAATATTAGCATCACTTATAGCATTTGTAAATTCTAGTTGCTAGGAAGCAAGCATTTGGAAAATCCAGGGCTCATCTCAAAGGTCTGCATCTGCAATAATTCTGCCTATAAATCAAATATTCTCCGTGTAACTAGATTTTATATTTTACATATTTATTACTAGTAAGGGTTGCCAAATGCTGCTGAATGCACTTGTTAGTGTTCTCATAAATAAGAGCTACTGAGCAGCCTAGCTAAGATTCAGGGCTCTTTTGAAGCTGTAATTCACTGATCTGCAAAACCAGGGATGGATGAGTGTGTCATGACAACGCTGAGCAGGAAGAGCTGGCCCTAAATCCTTTAGCTGTAGGACAAGATAAATAATTTTCATGTGTGTAAGCCCAATCTTTGCAAGCAGATATTTGGTGCTGCTTGTGTGCAGCCTGCATATAGAGCCCTCACATCAATCGCTTCTTCCTCTGGCAGGAGAATGCTCGCATTGCTGTCCTTGATTCAGGGAATTTAAGGATCCACAATGTTCAGAGAGAAGATGCAGGACAATATCGATGTGTTGCCAAGAACAGCCTGGGCACAGCCTATTCAAAACCTGCAACTGTGGTAGTGGAAGGTGAGTAACCCTTGCACTGAGCTCCAGCTCCGCTTGCCAGCTCCTCATGCATACTTGGTTAACCTGTATTAACCTGAAGTATCACATTGATGTTGACAAAAACATCCTAGGGTGTGACCCAAAAGGTAGAAGAAGGGAAAGGAAGGGAAAGCAGAGAGAGAAACAGAGAAAGTTTGTCCACACCTGCTCCCATTGCTGGCTGATGGTGAAAGGGACTATCTGTGGAGGTCCTTGTCCACGTCTGCTCTGGTGGGATATTTGTCTGAGTAAGGACTCCCAAATACGTTTTTCCTTCTGACTGATGGTTTCCAAGATGCCACCTTGTTTCTTGTTTGCGAAGTCCCACCAGACCCATGGGTTATACATTATGGCTTGTGAAAATGGACAAGTAGAAAGCTGATGGCCCTGGAAACTCACTGCAAAGAGCCTGATCAGAGAGAGCTGCAGCTCTTTCACAGCAAACAGTGAAGCATTTTGCAGCATTGTGTATGTCCCCCTTCCTTTCCTCTTATTTTCCATCTGTATTGCTTGATTCTTCAGGTAAACAGAGCTTTTCTCTTTGAGGACTTGAACATTTTCTGCCTGCTAAACTGAACACGAGATTGATTTTTCAGTTTCTGTTCTTTATGTGCTCAGTGTCTGTCTCTTATTTACAGAAGGTGTTTGCTTTGTGGTATAAATCATCACCAGTTTCAGAGTGCTGAGACCAGTGGACTGCAGGGGAACCCAAATGTAGGCAGTGAGGCATTCAATGTTCCCGAATCCTATGAGAAAAGTTGGGTTACGCAAGATTTTGCGGAGTGGGAGAAGGGATGACTGACTCAGTAGATGAACTAATTTTTATTTCTTTTTCAGAATGACTGCACTGTAGAAAGTGGAGAAGGGTCCCCATTTGCCTAGTAAACTTCAAAAGATTTTTGTAGGTTACATTTGGCTTGGGACTATCAGAGGTTACTTAGGGTGCAATCCCATTTCTAAGAAGACCATTGACTTTCTTCTGGGAGTGGGATCAGGTATATTAGCTCCAACTACAAATTACTGTAGGTCTGCTGTCTCCCTAAAAAATGCATTCATTTTTCAGTTTTTTTTTTTTTTTTTAAAATATTTACACGTACAGACTTCAAGTATGTTAGAAATTCCTTAAATGCTTTAAAACAGGAAGGCAGCTATTCCTAATCTAGATTCAGAGTTGTACTCCTCCTGAGCTACAAGCGATGGGGCACACTAAAGACACTGGGATCTGGCTGTGAACCGCTTGCATCTTGGGTTTTGGTTTGGCCCCATCACTGAGGCAGTGGCCAAAGGCTTGTTAAGAATTAACTGTGAATGGCAAATACTCAGTGCCATGCATAAAATGGCTCCCCACCCCCCATGCTGAAAGGCCTCAGGCACTGGGATTTTATTGCTTGGGATCCACCAGAGTCAGTCAGGAAATCCAAAAGCGGCCTGGAACTACACAAAAATCCAGGCTGCTAAGATTGATATCTTGTTTTGTCACTGTCTCCAGAATTATGCAGCCGCCTGTTAATTCAAGGAATGTCAAAATAATCCACAAATATCCTACTCGCAAAAGAGAGCCTGTGTGTTGCTCTTTTTAAAATGAGGAAGATTAGTTCTTAATTAATCAATGGGCCCTTCGTGCTCCCACACAAACTATCCCCTCATGTTCCATTCATGTGTTGGGTGAACAAAGCAATACTGTTCTCCAGGCTCGCCTTGGTTTGTCTGGTAGGGCACCCATATAATATACCTCGTTTCAGGCTGCCACCCAAACTAGACTCATGCATGTTTGTTTTACTTTTTTGGCTTCCAAAATCCAAAGGTAATAATCCTGACCGCAGCTTGCTGTGTATACAGATCCCTTCCCCACTCAGTATTTTATATTAATTCTCATGGATATTTAGCATACATACATATGCACATACCTGTGTATGCACGCAGGTATGAGCACACACATACATCCCCTCCACGGACCTTTTATCACTATTTTTAGTATCCCTCCCCTCCTACCTCTTCCACCCCCTTAGTATCAGCATTTTAAAATAACTCCAAGCAAATAAGCATCTAAAATTACTTGATACAGAAAAATCACACTTCAGTCCGTCTTCTTTGAGCAATTGCTATGTTCAGAAAACTTATGAAAATATGTTGTTTGTTGCTTCTCTGTAATAACACTACAATGTTTTTTCTTAAATCTTGGTGCTACCATTCACTGGAGTTACCACCCTGCATAGTGTGGCTTAATATTAAAATAAAATGACTAAGCATGGCTGGTTAACTATGAATATTTAATCCCGAAGCAAATGCCCATTCAAAGAGCAGTGCAAATATTTATGCCCAGCTAAATCTAGATCAGGCGGGTCCTGATTTCTGGAAGAGGTTTCTAGTTTTCTGTTGTGAGCTTCCATTTGAACGGGTTCAGCATTAGTCTTGGAATTAGTTTCAGGCATTGTTCAAAGTGCAGGGTTGTCTAATTTCTTGAAAGATAAACTCTTTGCCTCCTGCATGCAGTCAGGCTCCTTAAAGTATGTAAGGTCAGGCACATGCTTAAATGACTTGCTGAAGCTGGGCCCAGAAACTACAGTAAGTCTCAAATACATAAAATTATCTATGCTGGATCCACTCATTCAAACTGATGATAATCTTGGCCCAAGCGTTTACACCACTGAGGTGCCTTACAGTGCTACTTCTTGTCTGGTTTCAGTGGTCCTGGGTAAAATAATTTGAAGAATGCTGCTATTTTGATTTTCCAAATATTTCTTCTCCATTCCCTGTTGGCTTTCCTCAACATTTATAATACTGGTCTCTATCTATTACTTTTAAAGCACAGCTTTAATATTTTTAAAGCTTTATTATTTTTAAAGCAAAGTAAAAATAATTTGAGTAACAATTTTAGATTAATATTGAGGTGCACTTCTTGTCAGGAGAAAGCAAGCAGCGGAGGCCTTTCTTAGTAGAACTGAATTTTCAGTTGTTCGTGATTTTTGTCAGTGAATGGGGCAAGGGAGATAAGGATCCTCTGGGTGCTGCCCCCTGCATGGACTGGTCCCTTGCCAGGGCAGCCTGCTTGCTCTCCCGGGGCACTTTTCAGGCACCAGAGTTCAGGTGATGAACTAGTGAACTCTCATCACTTAAAGAGTTTTAGTGTCCAGAACTGGGTCAGGTTTTTAATTAGAAGGGTTGAAAAACCTGTCCTTTTGGACTGTGTTTTTTCCCCAGTTTGGGGCAAACCCACATGAATTTGGACACATGATGGTGAAGCTGATTCTTTCCTTAAAAGGCATAATCCATTAGGGGTGGAAACATGATCATAACAGACCTGACTGCTGGGTCTGTGGGAAGAGACAGGATCTTCACTGGGAACCATGCTGAGCCCACGGAGAGCACTGCCCTTACCGAAAGGCTGCCTGGTGTGCCTGGAGGGTGTTAGGAGGAGAAGCAGAGCATGGGGCATCCTCTTGATTTGACACCAGGGAGCAGGCACAGGAGGTGAAGGACAGGGAAGGGTCACAAGAGGCGAGTATTGGCCAAGAGAGCCAAGTGAGTGACCATGCAAGGTAGACAGCCCTCCTGCTGAAGGAGGGTTGTACACTATTTTTACGATATTGGTGTGTCCCGTAGCAATAAAATGACACACGCCTCTGGTTTAGCTCTGAGGGGACACCTCGGAGGAGCAGGGTTTTTTCTTTCCAACATGTGCTGGGGTCACTGTGAAGTGGTCCTCCACCAGCGCACTGGTTTCCAGCTGTGCGGAAGCTGCAAGGGTGTATTGAGTTGGCAACTTATGGAAGAAAGGACTAGTAGAAGTACTGGCATGAGGCAGAAGTGCAGTAGGCAGAAACAAGCCTTCTCCACACCGCTCTGCAAAGCAGAACAAATGACCAACGATCAGTTTGCTGGTTCTGTTAAAATTAGCATGTGAGGTTGACTTCCTGTTGCTCATATAAGTCCAGAGATGGCTAAAGGAGGTAACGTGCATTTAGATGAAGGAACAATATTATAAGCTTGGCTGTTTGCCAAGAAATGTGTTTTTGATTTCCTAGAGGCAACATTTCTGACCTGCAGTTTTGTATTAATTTTCTATCATCTTAAGCATTTTGCTAACTAGCTGTTTAATTGCTACATTATCAGTTTTGATAATGAACTTCTGTGAACCCTAGAGGAGAAGAGCATTTATATAGTGAAGCAGTACCTTGCCAAAGGATTTATACAAATTTCCTGTTGATTGCTGTACTGATGCCTAAAGTGAACCTGTGGCTGAAAGGTTCCTGGATGAATCCAAGATTCAGAACTATGGTAGAATAGAAGCATTTGCCTGCTTATCTGATCTGTAGTTCACACAGGTGTCTGAAGGCTGTAAGTTATTGACAAGATGTTGGCTGAGATGGCTAAGATGTTCCATCCAGCTTTACCTGAAGATCACTCCTTTGGAAATACATGAGAGAGCAGCTATTGCCTTCAGTAATGTCGAGAGTTGTCCTCAAGTAGAGGGCAGAAATTCCCATTGATGTCAGTGAAAACTGAGGGCAGGGTATACACTTTTAGGCTGTACCAAGAATGCATTTCTTGGCCCTCGTCGGAGCATTTGAAATCTGTAGGGTTTGCATGATAGGCATCATTAGTGAGACATTCATCTGTTTTTTCCTTCATGCATTGGACAGCTGTTTATGTAACATATGCTGTAGAACAGGAGGAATTTCAGTTTTCATTGCTGTTTGCAGTGACATTGATCCAGTCCATTAATAGGAGCAGTTCAGCAAAAGCTATTCAAGAGGTCATCAGGTTCAGCTTCTGGGCCTGCTGCCTAAAACTGTACACCCTCTGTGGTCCCCTCGGCTTGATGTGTGTAACAATGATATTCTCCATACCCATTATGTATAAATCGCAGGACATTGAAAGAACAAATTTAAAGCCACAAGCTCTTGCCTGGTAAGAGGCATGGGAATATTCCTGAGTATGCTTGTCACTAGGACATAGAGAGAAGCTGCCTGGTAGGGTTTTTTTAATGTGCAAAATAAATTCCACTGGTTTTGCTTTAATCTCTTGCTATCTTTTTCAGATGTGGTGCTTATAACGAATATGCAAAGCATATACAATTCCTGCATCAAATAAGAAGCGTCTATTGCAAAACAGCAGTAGAACAATATGTTTTGCGATGACTTACAGGCTTGATCGCCTGACCTGGGCTCTGTGTTCTGGCAGAGTTTTTTTGTCTGCTTTGGAGAATGTTTCCTTCTCTCCTTGGGGGAAGGAAAGTGCCACTTTATGACTTGGTAGAATGGGCTCCTGTCCTATATGTTCCTCATTCTTCAAAACAAAAAAGTCACGAAAGAAATTGAGAAGTTGACAGTGAATTGCTTACAGTTTAGAAGTAACAGCTGTTTATAGATGAAGCATAAAGCTATAAACCATATATTTCTTTATCAGCCTAATTTTTATCTTCAACTATGGAATAAGCACTTTCTGGTAATGAATGGAGTTATTGCCATTAAAATGTACAAAGGGTTGTGGTGGATTAGGCACTAACACAACTGAAGGTAGAATGTTCTTCTGAGAGGTGTCCTTCCATTCCAACAGAAGCATGTGAATGGAAGTCCTCTGCTGTAGGCACAGTCTGAATTGTCTACTGTGCTTTTTAGCCTTGCATACTGGGACTTTGAGGGCAGAAATCCTGAAAAAAAGGGGTTTCTTCCCCTGAGGATGAAGATCAAACTTCCTGTTGTGCCTTTCTAGCTGTGGCACCCAACCAGTAAAACCTCCGATGTTCCCAGTTTGCTCAGTGATGCATTTTTAATGTTGAACCAGAAATAAAAAGACCATAAATACATGGACTGTAATGTGAAAGGAAAGAGTACACAGATAGTCCTGTTGGTTGCATGCTGAGTTAGATGCATGTCCATCTTATGATTTATGTGAAGTTGAGCTTGATCTCCAGCCTGTGGCACCAGAGAGTTGTGGAATTGAAGAGTTTTGGCATATAGTGTGGGATAAGGTTTAGTTTTGAAGTCATCACAGTACAAAGGCATGTCTAGAAATTAGCAATCCTAAATCTGTCAGGAAACAAACAAACAAACAAACAAATTAGGTAGTACAAGTGCTGGAAGATCCAGTGTGCTCATCAGGAAACTAACTGGATTCTCCATGGATTTAATAACATGTTTGGATCAAATCTTCTCTGCAGTTTCCAACTGGCTGAACAGGGCATTGGTTGAGGGCTGCTGACCCTTTCTTTATCCAGGCAGTTTCATTCATCCCTCTGTCGAAGTGTTGCTCCTCCACTTCCTCCTACGCTACTATGTGACAGCACACGAAGCAAACAAATCAAAACAAGCGTAGAAGCAACACTCCTCATGCTCCCGACTTAGACATTGTTTGTTTTTGTGTTCCAATCCTGGTAGATAGAAGTCTTTTCCTGCCCACAGTTTATTGCTTATTACTATCTCCTAAAATAATACCCCGCCACAGGCCACAAAAATGTTCCCCTATAAGCCACTTGTGAGAACCGCCTTAGGCTTAAAAATAGGAAGATCCCTTGGAGAATCATCCCTTCAGAGGGAAGGATCTGTCAGGACAAGGGTAGATTTGGTCTAGATTTTTTTTTTTTTTTAAATCATTTTGTCTAATTCTTGGAGGCAGTGAGGGGACAGCAGTCTAGAAGACAATAGAAAGCAGTGCCTTGGCTATTTAGTTAAGAGACTATGCCCACAAAGTCTAAAGCACTAGCTTCCTTCAGCTGTTTTGTGGACCTCTTATGTAGTCTTGGGACAAATCTGCATCACAGATAAATCAAAAGACAAGAAAGTCACACCATAATTCAGGTAACAAGTATGAAAGTATGTATTTAGTCCAGCTAATCTATCAATTTGGATGGACCACATTCCAGAGATGGGCCCTATTTCAAATAGAAAACTGTCTCCAGATGTGCCATCCTGAAAGTTTTCTACAGTTTTGTTTCAACATGTCTGTATTTGGCATAGATGAAATAGGAAAGGGAGATACCAAGAGACCACCAAAGCATCCAGTCAGCAGTGTTACCCTGACTCTTGCCGCATTGCCCGTATCAGCTATAGACGTGAAATCTGAATTTTTATCTATGCCATCTTCTGAGGTAGGAAGTTTTGGGTGAGATGAATTGCTAATAGCAGACTGACAAGGAAGTTTGCAGTTTTGTATTTAAGTGCTGGGTGAAATTTCCTCAGGGAAATTCTGATACCGACACCAAGGAAGAGTGTTTGGCTCTGCCATGAGCAGAGGCAGAAACCCTGGGAAAAGATTTCCTTCCCTGTCCTCAGTGATGCTGGTGTACGTACCTGCAGGCAGTGTCCTATGGCAGTAAATGGTGAATACTGTGGTTTGCTGTTAAAAATTGCAAAGGGTTTGCAGGGAGGGAGCATTACAGGGAAAGAAAATAGTACTGAGCTTGCCTCTAATTACACCAGAGTAATTGACTGGGCTCAGTGGGGTCACATGGGCATGACTGGAAGCCCAGAATATCTCATTAAATCTCGTCCTACCTACTGCATTCACCAGAGCCATCCTGAGGTTCTCAGATGCTGCAGATATGACCATAGCCCTAATTACAGGGCAACAGGGCAAGCTGCAGAAGAAAGAAAACAGCCCCAGACCTTCAGCAAATGAATAAACAAGCGTAAACTATTCAGTTTGTTCCTGAGGCTTGCTCTGCTGTGACACAGGTATGTGGTGCACGCTGCCTTCGAGTAATTGTCGCCGGGTGGCCTCCTGCACTGAGGAGCTGCAAAGCAGGCCTCCTGGGAACATGAGGTTTCTCACAAGGCGTATAAAAGCAACTCTTCTTTAATGGGCATTTGAGCCTGCTATTCCCTTTTGCAAAAGCCGCTTTCCCCTAACAAAGAGTTTGGAAAGGCACTTAAAAAATATATGAATTTCTCACATCATTGCATGAATTGTGGTTTTAAGAAAAAAAAGAGATATTGTGGACAAAATCCCTTTGGCTTGTAAACTGTCTTGGGTAGCTAGGAAGCATGTGCTTCCTGCACAAGAACAAAGGGAGTAGAAGATAGAGAATATCCATGGCTATCAGATAAAGGGGGCCAGAGCAAACTGAGACAAGTATTCTGAAGTGATTGTTTTTTTACACTGAGAAACCAAGATAGAGCTGGGGCTGAAGATACAGAAGGGAGGGGTTTGAAGGCAACCTGGAAATTTTATAGAATCTATTTAAAAGACCAGTTTTGCTAAGTTGTCTGTGGACCAATACCATTTTTCTGAGACTGATGCTTTCTGTCTTCCAAGCACCACTTCCATCTTTCTCATTCAGGTAGCCTTGGTGGCAGTGAAGGCCCCGCTATTGTTTTCTGCTGTAACTGACTCTTCCAAACTGTACAACTCTAGATTTTGCTTCTAGCACAAACACCAGTTCTAGTGTCACACAATACTTCTAGAGTGTGTGTGCCTATACTATGGAACAGACAGTGTCTGCTGTTTTGCTGCTTTGTGTAGGAATGGTCCCCTCACATCTCTGAAATTGAATGCAGCCACAGGCAGCCCCTCAGAAAAAAGGCATCTCAAACTAGGAGTTGAGAATAGGGAACAATGTTGGATCTCTGTGTTAGGAGGGACTAGCAGAGTTTTCAGTGTTGAAAAGCAAGCATACATGGTGGATAAGGTAAGCAGGGAACAGGCTACTTGCTATCACCCCAAAACAAGAAACATCCTAGCAGCTACTGCTAGGAGCACTTTAAAATAGATGAAAGGAAGTACTTTTCACATGGCATGTAATTAAATTTATGGCATTGCTGTTACACATTGGTGGAGACCAGATGTCAGGATGCTGCAGGGCTTATCTCAGTTTTGGGTATCCCATAATTGCCTGCTCCATTCCTGAGAGTGGGAGAGAGGGAGACTTCTGTGCAGCTGTGGAGATTTCAGTACACGCAGGCAGACTGGCAGCCTCGGCAGCCATTGTGATCCACCGTCCGTGGCCCATCACGATGGCTGCTGAGGCCGCCAGTCTGCCTGTGTGTACTGGTCTCTTTCCCTCTGCTTGCTAAACACAACTGGAATGAGCAAGAGTTGCTCTTTAACTCAGGAGACTGGGAACTTCTTTTCCAGTTTCACATGCAATTGCGGGTAATGGCAGAGTTAAATGGCTCATGGTGTGTCTCCGTACTGTAGAAAAGCCAGAGAACTTTAGGGGAGGTTTAGAAGGGTCTTTCCTTCAGAGAAACCAAACACATATATAAGACCAGTACTGACATGAAAAGAATTTCCTTATTCATTTCCTTGGGAAGTAATTTGAACACGTTATCCTCACTTGTCCTTGAATCTGGTGTTTGCTCTGTATATAGAAATGAACACTTGTACAGAACAGGTTTTATATAGTTACACAGGATATAAGCTATCTATTTACATTTTACTCCTGGTTATTATAGCTTTGCATATTTGCACGGTCTGCTTTTAGGATTCCAGAGACATCTAGATGCGATGCAGTCTTTCACAGCTGAGAAGTTCCTGTGCTGGCTGGTGCATTTAGCATTATATGAGTCCTTCTGCTGATGCGAATTGTCCTACCATCCATAAATCTTGGAGTTCACCCTAGAAAAAAGTTACCTTGAAAAGCTCTTGCCTTGCTAAGAAAATCTTGCTTTGATATTAGACACCAGAGCTTAGAATCTGAAGGCATATGCTTCAGGATGGAGATGTTGTGGTTTCCTCCATCTCCCTTCCACACAGATCTTGAGTTGTCCCTGCCGTCCATCTCATAGCCTCAGGCTCCAGGTTGAGTATCTATGTATTGCTGTGCTGTCTGGCCTGTGCTGCATGAGGTGTTAGAACTACTGTAAGCCCCAAACCTCCCAAATCATGTATCAGGAGCCAGAAGAGCTTGGAGATTTTGAGATTTTGTACAAAACGTTGATATTTCAAATGCATTGGGGGGTTCTCCTCCCAGATTTCCATGGTAACCAGGTGAGGGGCAGGCGAATGATGACACACTGCTTGCTTACAGCACTTCTGCAGCTTACTGTTCTGGGGCCCACACCTGATAGTGTTGTTCCCTGGGAAATAATACAGTGGTTGTGTGCATTTCCTACTGTATTTGTACATTTTTTTCTTTTGATAATCTGTATACACGTGGTTCTCTGGCAATAAACATGTTTGGACAGGGATTAAATAAAAATAGGTAAGCAATTTGATAAAGATAAGTGGACGTGTCTCGTATCAGCTTTGCCTGTGTCATTTTGCTCCTCTTTGTGATTACTTGGTAGTTTTGCAGAAAGATAAATATTGCAGTTTTGGTAAGAAATACTCAGAGATCAAAGCAAAACTGACCTTGCAGTTATCTTGGGATTTAATTATTAACCCAGCAGTTTTGGAATTGGGTGGGACGCTGGCAGCACACTTTGAGCAGTGGCAAAGGTACAATGTGAGTAATTCCCATATGGAGGCGTGTGGTGATCCATGTGCAGAGCCTGTCACTGCGAGAGGAGCTGCTGACTGTGCTTACTGAAGAATTTGTTTGTTCTTCAAGCTGGGATTCGGTCCCATCATGTCAGCTGCGGAGACTGTGCCTCACTTGTTCAGCCCTGGCCCTTGGCATGTGATTATCTGCTGCACACAGCTCAGCGCGGCTGTCTCTGCGACTGCTGATGCACGAGTATGATGTGCGGCCTGTTCTTAGCCCCGGTATTTCAAGACTTGTTGGGATTTTACACAGATTAATCTGAAATGTCAGAAAACACAAATACTGTGGATTTCTATGTGTTTATAAATGTATTTGTCAGACCTCCCCTCATCTCTCACCAGTGGGAAGGAAATGGTAGCCCCTCTGCTTGTTATCTCTCCTTGACTGCCTGCTTTAGACTTGTCAGGAAGAGTGAATGGATGTGAGATGAATGAATCTGAATGGGGCTTTAGACGACTGGACTTCTCACTGGCAAAAGACTGCCAACACCTTGGCACAAGTTTATGGTTCTTCAGAGCATATAGGTGGAAAGCATAAATGATTTTTTACGGATTAGTAAGAAAAGTCCAAGCCCAGAGAAATCCTCTGTAGGGAAGGAGTCTTTTCAATCTTTCACACTTCAGGTATGAAAGAGCTATAGGAGCATGGGTGAACGTGAACAAAAAAAATGCTTGCAGTTTAGCTCCTAAATGCTTATGCATGAATAGTATGCAGTACAAAGGCTTTGCCAGGGTATTTATATCAGGAAAGTTTCCGAGGCGATGTGTAGCTTACCAGTTCCCCTAGAAATGCAGACACATTTGTTCTCAACATGGCACCCGCTGTACCAGCAGAAAACGCCTTTCTTGCACATAGGAGTTGCCTTTACCCACCATGTTTTGCAGCTTAGCTGGAAAAAAAAAATTTGGTGTAAGACCTGACTGTAATCACCCAAAAGGCCATTTTTCATGGTAAGAGCAGAACAATCGGGGAAAGTGGAGCAGGCTGAGATATCAGATGTGACAGTATGGACACACCAGGTCTGGCTCACGTGTTAGGCCAGGCTCAGACTGCGGTGGGAAGGGAGTGTGCACCCACTGTTGCCAGGCGGTTGCTAACACAAGTTTAGCTCTTGGTGGCCTTATCTCAGTTTGGATTATCAGGTAGGCTTTACAGTAATCCAGGACTAGCAACAAACTCCTGGGCATGAATACGTGCAGATGTTGACAGGCTGGGTTAATTCACGTACACTGGCAAATGTTGCTCATGTTCTCTGAAAGTCAAGGTTCACCAAAGGCAGTGGAGGCTCTGGAAAAAAAAAACCCACCCCAAAACCAGTGCTTGACTGGGCCTGATGTGTCAAAGCCAGTGTTAAGGCTTATGAAACCCTGGCTAAAAGGGGTGTCTTCCTGCAGTGGGGCTGCACGCATGAGGGTATCCAGTGAGTTCTGGGCATCACTTTTCCTTTCCTGAAAGCAACAGCATGGCCCCAGGCCACCCAGGCTGCTGTCTGGATGTGACTGGCCCAATCCAGCCTGTTTTAACAAAAAACCAGGCGTTACCCTGTCAGGGGGGAGGCATCTGCCAGGACTGCAGGATTGGGCCCCAAACCCTGGAAATGAAACACAGCTCAGTCAAAGGCGACGGGAAAACAAAGTCACCTGGAAAGAGTTAGCCGTTCAAACTGGGGGCTGGGGGGGGCCCTGCTTTAATCTTTTTATAGTATAAAAATTTTCTGACTGAATTAAAGCCCTACTGTTTGGACTGGATGATGTTACCTAATTCTCAGAAACGAGAGCAGCTGGCCACAGTGCAGATACCTCCTAGCAAGCTCTGCAGTGCACATCACATCATTTAGCAGGGCTGTAAAAGAAAGGACATTTATTAGGGGGCTTGGGAATGAAACTTAACGTGCTGGCTTGGCCTTTAGCTTGCTGGATTTCACTTCCAGCTCCTCTGTTTTATTTTCTACTTAAATAAATAAATAAATCAAGCCCCCTTCACCCACTGTCCCTAACTGCTTTTTGGCATGCCTTTGGGTAAATCCTGTGCTGAGATCCTGGAGGTCTTGATGTGAATGTTGTTAACCTTGTGGTGATCTAGCTAAACAGGCAAAGTTCCTGGCAAAATCCACTTTTGGGAGGATATGGAAAAGGAGGGCAAGTAATGGAGGTGTTAAAAATCACCTGATTGTTGGGAATTTTCACTCTGAGGCAAAATGAAACCAAAATGATGTCCTGATCCCACCAAATAATGTGAATTTTACAAACATTTATTGCCATTTCCTGTTCCTTCTTCTCCTTGCCTTTCAGCTGCCTCTCCCCACCAGCTGCTCAGGTCGGCCCTATCAGGGTAGCCATTTCTTCCTCACCTTCGTGTCTTTTCTTTCCCTGTGTAATATGGTGAGGGGAAAAAAAGTCGTAGTTTCGGGGCCTGGGTTCCTCCATTTACCTACAGGACAGATTTTCTTCCCCATGCAATTGCCAAAATGGACCTTAAGCTCTTCCTGGCAGTCTTGCCCTGCTTTGCACTGGTGGAAGGTGACACTGGCAGCCCTCACACAACCCACCCTGGCTTTCCCACAGCACCAAGTTTGCCAGCAACAGCAGTGTGTCGATCATCTACCCATAGATGATGGGGCTGAGAAATAGCTGATGCTATTTTTTTTAATGCTGTTTCCCAAAGTGATGAAGAGCTCTTTGGAAAATATGTCCCTGGTTGTGCCAGTCAGCAGTGCTCCAAAACCTGTTGGGATGTGGGGAGTGCAGCCCTTGTTGCAGGGAATTTCTCACTTAAAAATAAAATAATGTAAAAAACCCCAGGTTGTTCCATTCACAGTATCTAGAGATAAGTGCTTAAGTTAAATAGCTAAACTTTAAGTAAAAGACTTTTAAAAAGCATGCAAATGTAAGTACTTGGAATGCTGAAGTATTAAATCTGTAACTTCAGTTTTGAATGTCCTGGAAATGCACAGGGTGGCACTGGGGGTAGCAGGCGCTTCCATTCTTCCACGCTTTGGAAATCAGCTTATTTCCTTATAGGCTCACTTTTATTTAGCCATCCCTCCCTGTGCTAGATAATACACTTGCACTACTTTCCACAAGAAACATGTGGATGCTTAGCAGCTGTCACTGGATTTTTCATCCCAGTATTTGTGTTTTAAGCTTGAATGGCCTGACCCTTTGCCTTCTCTATGCTGGCAGATGAGTGCTTATGCCAGCAGTGTGCTGGGTTACTAAAGCAAGTGCTGTGATCAGTGCTGGAGGCAGGACCCCTGGGAGTGGGATGCAGCTTTCTGGCCTCCCCGCAGGTGCCATGAGTGAGCTGGACCAGCTGCCGCGCTCGCTGTGGCTCTGCTCCCCACCTATGCAACTGCCATAATTTTCAAAATGCGCCTTTTTTTCTCCTGGCTGAAAGATCCTTACAGATTTTGGGAGAGCAGCCAGTAGAGAGGAGGGCATATGGACCTGTGCCTGGCACCAGCTAATGGGCTGCTGTTAATTTGTCACTTCAGTATTAATTAAGCTAGGCAGGATCCGAGGAGCAGAGTTGTCAGGTGGGCAGGGTCCCAGTAGCACACTGAGAAACCAACAGCAGCATGAGAAAAGCACCAAGGGCTGTATTCCGGCTCTAGGAGCTAATGTGCTGGTTTTAGCGGGAGCTGTGTGCACATAACGGCTGCCAGGGGACAGGCTCAAAAGTTTAGTATTTCTCCGAATGAAGGATAATATGAGCTTGGCCCAGGGCACTCGTGGCTGAATTTGTAACCATCTGTTGTTAATAGCCTGAAGTGAAACTTCAGGCAAAGGTTTCATTTCTCTTATTATTCATCAGGAAAGTCCCTGGCCAGTGACTGCAGCTTTCCTTGTTAGAGGTGGAGCTTTCTACCTGCTGCCTTGCTGAGGGGCAGGGGGGATGCAGCAGCCCTGATGCTGCTCTGCTTTGAGTTTAAGCAAGTGGCACTGAGCATCGACAGTGAGGAACTGCTTGGAGACCGTAGAGGAATTAAGAAGCTGAATATAATACGTATTCTCCCACCCTTTTCACTTCACTGACATTAAATTTAATCTTCCTAAAAATCCCTGCCCAGGAGCCTATTGAATGGCTGTGCTCCTACGACAAAAAATTTCTACCCTGAAATGTACTCCTAGTGTTGCCTATCCACGAGCAAAAGCTGGTTTTAGGCTTTTTGTTAATACAAATCTCAGCCCCTTCCCAGACCAGGACTGGGTGGAAGGACTACGTGGAAAGCATATACTTTTTTTATTCCAACTGAAATTTTGCAGATGAAGCCTTCCCATCCCAAATGGCGTGGACAGATGTTCATTTTCTGAAGGGACTCTTATTGGTCTCCTAATTGCTCTGCATTGGAAGTCTCCATCTGGGAGCAACCAGTGGCCAGTGCCAAGAGGTATGTCGGGCAGAGACACAGAAGACTGTGATGTGATCAGATATGTTGGTAAGAGGAACCATACAGATAGCAAAAGTCGCAAACAAGTTATCATCAGGCTTGTCTGAGAACTCCAAGAGAAACTCCCCTGCTTACTAAAATTTCTGATGGAGACTTTTAGTCAATGCTGAGCAACCCAGAAGGTAGAGAGCGAGCGTTACTCACTAAGCACAAGAAATTGGAGGAAGAAATGGCACAGAGCTATTCAACCTGCTTCTGCACAGACATTAAGGCATCTCCATTAAAAATTTTGGGTCAAAACTCAAATGTTCCATATGGGAAATGTCTCTCTTCTCTGCTTTCCTCTATGTGGTCCAAGTACAGCAGCTGAAATACAGCTTGTGAAGGCCATCAGAGTTGTGTTTCTGGATCGAAATAAGTTTTCAGCAAAAATACTTCACTAAAAGAAAATTTCTCAGGGCAGGGAGGCACTTACCTTGCTTATCTTCAAACTGCCCAGTAACCATATTGCCACAAAAGAAGCAAGAGCAGTAGAGATGAAAAGTCACTTTAAAAACCTACTTTCCCCCTGCAGTCTCACCTTCTCAAAATCTTTGCCAGCCCTTCCTCTATAACCTGATGTTAGACTCTTACCCCTGAGGGCAGGTTGTCATGGCATGGAAAATGCCGGGCTTTGCATCTCTCCATGGTAAGTCCTAATCACTGCGATCACACTGAGGAGCTCATCTGACCCTTAACCTTCATGGTATGTGACTGCGCTGGTGGTCCCCTTTGATGGTTTTGAACAAGTTTCTCATGAGATCACCCTTGGCAGGGCAGCATGGTAACTTGCCACTTATTTGCTGTAAGCTGTCCCATCTGCACGCTACCGATGAGTTTGCCCTTGGTTTTTTGCACATTACCTCCTCTGAGGCATCGAACTCGGATGATGTAGAAATTTCCGGAGGTAAAATTTTGGTCTGTAAGGTGCAGAACATAACCACACCACTCACTTTCTTTCTCTTCCTTGTCCCTCTCCCAAGACTGTCACTCACTGGGAAGTCTGTGCTACGCTCCGCTTTTATTCATGGGGCCGTGGCTTATTTCAAGACCTATTGGGGAGGAAGCATCTCCATGCCAGCACAGCCTCAGCTTTACATTTCTGTTCAACTAGCACCTCTGTCTTCTCCTGCAGTTTTTGCCAGGATCCTGAAGGCTCCTGAATCCCAAAATGTCACCTTTGGGTCCATGGTGACGTTGCGGTGTGCTGCGACCGGCCTTCCAGTCCCCACTGTCACATGGCTGGAAAATGGGAAAGCTGTAAGTGCCTCTTTTTTCATTCTTTTGGCCCTGGAGGCTGCTAGCATCTGGAAGCACAGCCCAGGGATTAAAATGCAGGGCTGGGAGCCAGCGCCTGTGGTTTCTATTCCTGCCTTACTTAGTGCCTTGCTGTGCAATCAGGTTGAGTCCGCCTCATCTCCCTGCTGCAGTTTTCTCCTCTGCAAAACACTCTCCCCCTTCTCCAGGGTGTTGTGTGGGTTAATTTTTTAGGGTCTGGGAAGCCCAAGATGAAGGATGCTTTAGATGCTTACAACCTTCCTCTGAGCCAGGGTTTCTAGGACTTCATCGTGGGTTTAAGTATTTTTGCAGCCACCCCTCCTCTCCTTTCTCCTAATGTGGTAACAATAACATAGCAAAATTGCTTATTTGATGAAATAACACAAACCAAGGTAGTTAGGTAGAGCAAACTGTCTTGAGGCAAAATACCTGTGGGACAGCATATATGCACAGCACATTTGCAGGTGAATAGGTGTGAAATTTTCTAGACTGACCTAGGTGACGCGCTGAAGTATGTCACCAATTTATTCCTGGCTAGAAGCATGTCCTCAAGAAAGGCGCACCCTCTTCAGCGGCAGGCACCAAGAGATGCAAATCCACTGCTTCTCACAGGAAATTGTTCTGTGGTCTAATTATCCTGACCATTTAAAATAGGTGCCTGCATTGAATTCATCTGGCTTTCATGTCCGTGTGTAGGCTATTGCAATGCCTTCCCTTCAGCTGAACTGAAGAGCCGTTTGACACCCGATATTGCCTCCCCAGCAGTGAGCGGTGCACCACAGTCACAGCAGCTCTGCAGCCTGAGCCTGCCATGGGTTTCCTCCAGTCTTGATATGGTTATGGTGGACATGTTTTATACTCTCTGTGGTCTTTCAACCGCTTTTTTAAGGATGTGAGCCCCAGGGCGTGATGCTGTGGAGGCAGGTGGAGCAGCTGCAGCTTGCAGGCTGGCACTTTGCCTCTGGTCTTTCTCATTGACCCCCTGTCAACCACAAGTCCTTCTGGCCATCAGCTGGCCATGACCATTCTTGTGGACTTGCCTGTCCAACAGAACGAATAAATCGTCTTGCTCAAGTTCCTTACTTCAGGAGGCTATCCCCATCCTGCTCTGTATCCCCTCTTTCCATGTATTAAAATACATTATTAAGGAGCCTGGGCTACTCTGTAGGCTGTCTTGCCTTCCTTATCTCCTCTAAACCTTGTTGTGTCCTCCAGTCTGATGACAGCTAATTTTCAATATTCCCTCGAAGTTGCTAGGGAGAACAGCAAAGGGATCAGATCAGCCTCTGCAGAGCCCTGTGGGTCCTCAGTAGTTTCTGGAGATAATTATTTTGAGACAACTGCAGGTGTGCATTCAAGACTTCCTCCTCATTGGGGAAGAAACCTTTTGGGGTATCTGGGGTTCCCGGCAAGGGCAGAGTATTTCCAGAGCACAGACCGCTGCTCTGCCAAGCTGTCACCAGTGCGTTGGTACCACAGAGAGCTATGTGTGAGACGATGCTCAGCTCCTACCTGGGGCCGCTGCCTGGCTGGTCAGATTCACTCTGCCCCATTCCCGTCTGCAAGGCAAAGTCCAGTCCCTGGAGGGTGGTGCTCCAGACTGCCTCATTTTAAATATGGCAAGGAGACCTTAACGAGAACCTGACTCTGGGAAAGTCAGGCCAGGAAGGGGGTGGACTGAAACTCGTGCATTTGAGGGCTGGCTCACAAGCAAACAATGGTGAGTCATTTGAAGATGCAGCGTGCCTGCGGCATTATGGTCTCTGAATGCTGACCTGTAATTGTCCTGAGGTTTAAAGAGTGGGAATCTGCAGAGGTTATTGAGATGCCTTTGAAGAGGAGGATGGAAACTCCTCTGCGCAGCAGCTGCCTTGCCTACCTAAACAGAAACACAATTCCTTTTCCTCCCACTATGCACCATGGGGCATCATGGACCTTAAACTGTAGTTTTCCACACCACAAAGAATAAGTGACCCAGGTGTGAAGAGGTGTCTGCTTTGGTGGTGGCTGAAGTGGCGTTTTAGAGGCTAAAAAAAGACCTGCTGGAAACAAAATCTCAGGGAACGTATTTGAAAAGGGAAAGGAATCAATTAAGACAAGGGAATGGCTTGAGGTTCCCAGTAGAGTAAACAACAGCTGGCTGGTGTGGAAGTCCTAGGCACAACTACCTGACACTTTCACCTGTGATTTTTCACAATATATGTGACCACGCATACTGCTCGTACTGCTTGCAGCTACCTGTGCACCCTTTTCTTCCCATGGCCAAAGCCAGGAGGAACAATCCTGGCTCTCCATGCTTACCAGGCAGAGTCCAGCACTGCCGGGAGGGGCGCTAACAGATGGGGTATGCCTGAGGGGTAAAGAGGGAGAGAGGACTGGATCAGCACAAATGGCTCAGAGCAAGCGCCCACCTCTCCTGGGTAGATGCTGGAAGGCAGGGGCAGCCTGTAAAGAAATTCCTCCTTTCCACCAGGAAGGTCCCAGCGGTGTCTTAGTGCTGAGTGGTTTCTGGGGAGAAAAAAAATCCTAAAAATAAATCTGACCAGTACTGTAACAAAAGAGAAATTTGTGAGAAAATATTCCCTGAGTCCCCATCCACCTGAACTGAGGTCACAGCATGAAGCCAAAAAATATCCCTGGTCCCTCCATTTGCACAGTGACCGGCATACCACCCATCCTTGATGCAATACTTAAAATAACTGTGTTGGTCTGGTTATTTAGTGATTTCTTCCCATGCACATTACCTCACCACAACTCTAAGTTGAGCTTGAGTGAGGCAAAACAAATACATTAATTTCAGCATTTTGTTTTCAGAGAAACACATCTTTACTAAAGATATGATAAAACACTGATGCATCCTGTCTTGCTTTTTCAGTTACCGCTGTTTATACCTTTGGGAACAGACACAGATCCCATTGAAATCACATTTCTACTAACCTCCAGGAAGGTCAGATTGGTTTCTCTAACCTCTCAGATAGACGCATAGATGGAGTGCTTTGCTGGGATGGATCCAGGGAGACAACTCTCACTGTCCTTAGGGCCAGGACACACTGGTGGGATTCAGGGGCAACTGCATCTCGCTTGAATTACATGTGATGCTTCCTATCAGTATGAAGAGCAAAGGAGGCAAAGTTGCTCCTTCCTACTGCCTTTGCAAGGTACAGTCTTGGTGTACCATGTCCTCCTACTTTAATAAATGCCATATGAGCAGGAGAGCTGTTGGCCAAAATCAGCAGGCTCCAAGCTCATTTACTGGGAATTTCTGACCTGGGAAAAGAGTTGGCCAAAATCACCACATCTGCAGCCCCTTCCATATTTCTAGGTGTGAGATAAGAAAATCTATCAGATATCTGCCAAAGTGTAGGAGTCAGAGCGCTTGCTTTGCTCACGACTGCTTTGGAAGTGTGGCAGTGGTTGTATTAACCCAGAATCAACAACTTCCAAACTATTTTCTTTTCTCCTTCTGTATAGCCATTGTCCACAAAACCATCTTATGCCCTTCCTTGCTAAGGCATGAATAGGCAAACAACTTATGAGAAGAGGTCCTGAGTAATTGGCCAGCTCAATTACATGAGCAAAACTGAGACTACAGCCCTCTGAAACTGAAAATTAATTGCAGAAGTATTGCTGAAGTGCAAAATAGGAGAGGTCTTTAACATTTGCTTTTGTCTGTGAAGTCAGCTGCTATGAAAGCACTAAAATAATGCCAGCAGCTTTAGCTCTTTGACACTTTTATCTGCTTGCTACATCTCTCTGCCAATTTAAATGCTTGGGGCTGGGTCTCAGGTTTTTCCTTGGTTTGTTTGTTTGCCTTTGTTGGAAATATCACTGCACTGGGCTTTTCGCTGTCTTAGGTTTCTGCAGGGTCTATAGCAGAAAGTGTCAAGGACAGAGTGGTTGACTCGAGACTGCAGGTGTATGTCACCCGACCTGGCCTGTTCACTTGCCTTGCCACAAACAAACACAGCAAAACTTTTGGAGCTGCAAAAGCCGCAGCAACCATCAGCGTTTCAGGTATGCTGGGAGAGAAGGGGTCATTAGTTTTTTACCCTTGCAATCGCAGTCCTAGCTTCCCTGCTGGGGGAGAGGAAAGGGGTGTGAAGTAATCTGAAGGAGGAGGGAAAGCCTTGGAGAGCTGATAGTGTGCAGGAGGCTAAATTTGAGTACAAGCGCATCCCCCGCCAGGCTATTTGCTCATATATGCTTACACTTTGGAGACTGGCACTGCTGTCATTTCCTGAATGTTTGATGCCGTCTTGTACTTTGTGTCCCAGAAGCACACTTGGTAAGTTCATCCATGTGGAGGAAGTCATGGCCATGACCCAGCATTGGTATCACCTAACAGCAAGGTGAAAATAGCTTTTGTGAGCAGTTTGGCTTCTCAGATGGTTGCATCCAGAAAGCAGGGAGGTTGCTGTCAGAGCAATACCGTTCCTGGGTAAACTCTGCTCCCAGGTACATCTCCCAAACAGGGAAAGGATGATCCAAAGAGGAGAAATACCGATGGTCTGAGCTAGCTGACAGCATTTGTCACACCAAGAGAAAGGTGGAAGCTTGTGCCTTCCCTCTTGGGACAGGAAAGCAGGGGTTTAGTTAGAGGAAAGAGGAATCACCCTGGACTCCAGACATGGAGTGGTAGCCCTGGTCCTGCTGTCAACGAGACACGCACCTGCCCCTCTCTCTGTGGCTCAGCTTCTGCTCTGTTGAGAAAATAACCATGCCCTTTCTTACACCGGGCATTGAGACCTAGCAGCAAGCTCTTCCCCATAAGACACTCAGCACTTGTACCATATTCACATCCCCACTTCTGCTTTTAGCCCAGGCAAGGCTTTGCCCCACAAGGCATAGCTGCGAATGCAGTAGGGAGGGCAGGTGCCTTAGGCTGGTGACAGAAGCTGCACTGCTCTTCTCCAGGCTGCGTGTGCTCAGCAAGAGGGGAGCAGCCCCCCAGACCTGAGCAGGAGGCTGCCATGGCCTCGTCCCAGCTTCCAAGGGTCCCAGGGCAGAGGTGTCCCGGTCCGTGGCCAATGCTGAGCACCTCCTCCCCGTGCTGGCGCAGCCCAGGTCCCCCTGGTGCTGCAAGCGTGGGGCACAGCAGTGTGCCTGCCCTGCTCCTCCAGCCCTGGTTTCTCCCACCTGTTACAGATGCTGCCTGCAGTGAGGGGTGCATGGGTGGCTTAAACAGAGAATGCTATGCGCCAGTTATCTAGGACCTGAAGGATAAGGGTAAAGGTGTGGGTTTAGGGTGCAACTGTCCACCTCAGCAAAGAACTGCAGTCAACAATGCACTTCCTCCTCATTCCCTCGCCCCATATGGCATCCAGTGTTGCCCAACACTTCTTCCCCACAAGAAGCTGCAAAATAAGGACAGAATTTAGCTGCATCCTTTTCAGACAGCTTACAGGTCTCAGACAGATTTCCTAGCATGGAATCTTAACTCCCACATCTCAGAGGGGGCAATGAAGTGTCACTGATGTCTTTTCCATTCTTTCCTTCTCCTGGCTCGTCACAATTCCTGGATCTGGTGCCTCTCGGCAGAGTGGAGGTAAGAACGACTTTCTGTGGCTGCCTGGGGGTTTCCTCTGGGCGAGGGAGGAGAATGATGAACCAAGGGGATCTGGTTAACTTGGCTTCAGTGAAGGGACTGGGTTTCTGGATGCCAAGCATGCAGATGAGGTTCACCTGAAGGGTACGCTGAGCTCCTTTATACAGGCATAATTGGAGACTGGGCCCAGGTAGATAAGGATGTTTCTGTATCAAGCAAGCAGTGGATCACACATCAGTAAGGGTGTTTAAAATACAGTAGTAGGCAGAATATTCTGGAGTAAATTCTGTTCACAGTTACACATCCACAACTTCACCGACCTTATAAATTTACAGGCAAAAGCTTAACTGCCTGTTAAACTCCTGTCTGTACACAGCTAATAAATGTATTTTGGTTCGGTGGTAACCAGATTAGGGCAAGAGAAGTTTAGATTTTTGTTCCAAGCAGAGTTATGGATGAGTAAAACCACTTGTATGTGATCAGACATGCACTTTTGCTTAGTATTTTTTTGAGTACTGAACAATTTGGCTGCCTTTTTCTTTTTATAGTCCTAGCGTATTTCTGCATGTTGCACTAGCAGATCAGTCTGGAAGGAAAATGAGAGGTTTAGCCTATGAGCAGGGCTGGGAGCTGCTGGCCTTCAGAGAAAAGAGCAGAGCCTGAGATAACCTGAGCAAATGGCTTTGCCACTCTGCTGGCACAGGCTCCCTGCAAAGGCTCTTGCCTCCCTCACAGGGGCTTGTAAGATTGATTCAGGAAGTTGTAAGTAATTTAGTGACCACCTGATGGTGATGGCAGACTTATGCCTTACACCTGCACCCATGTAGGGGTGACAGATGTGGGAACAGTGATCAAATGCTCAGCCCTTCTGTCCTGCAGTTGTTCTCAACATTTGCTGCATGAAATTCCCTTTCTGTGACAAGGCATTGTGAGAAACATGTTGTTGCTGCTTCTCCATCACAGCCTGGTCCATGTCTTCCTGCAGGTTTTAAAAAAATGAGGAAATGCTGTATTAGCACTGGTAGCTCTTGTCAGGCTGCTTCTGCAGCCCACTGAAGTCAGCAGCACAGCTGCCCCATGCACACCTGTGCCCTCTTTTTCCTCTTGGGCTACAGGAAGGACGCACCTTTCAGATTAAGCACAACAGGCATCATCAGGAAAATGTGAATAATGTGACCTCTGTCACGCCAAGGACAGCTCTAGCAGGCTGCTGGAGGAAGCAGCACAGTGCTGTGGGGAAACCTGCTCTGTGTCAGGGAGATGTCACCATCAGTGACCAGCGCAGGATCCTGGGGGCTGCCTGTATAACATGAAGGGGTGTCCGTGGAGCCTGGGGTGATGCAGGGTGTCACAGCATCTTTGCTGTTTTGGTACCACTTCAAGGAATCAGTGCCTTCCTGTATTTTTTAGCCAGTGTGACATATAGGAAAAAAAATTGACATCAAGCCTGAAGAGTGCAGCTAAACCAGGGCCAGGGAGTGTCATCTGCAGAGAGCAGCATCTGAGAAGCAGAAATTTGGGCATCCTGTGTAAGCCCTCATCCATGTACCTCCAACTTCCAGAAGAAAAACAGCAAGAACCCTCAGGGTTGACAATGGGTGATTATTTGGACAGGGAAAAGAAATAAAAGGCAAAGATACAAATACTCTGCCGGCTACTCCAAATGGTTGGCGTGTTGTGAATTGAACTCCCTGACCCCAGTTACACTGACCAAATGAGCAGTGGGGACAGCTGCACCCAGCCCTCCTCCCTCCCCAGTTTGGCCATCCCCCGCACACAGGGGAGGCTGTTTTCCCAGGTTTCCTCCTCTCCCCCTGCCGAGGGCACTGCATCCCACAGTTTGCCTGAGTGGAGGGCACATCCTCACCCACAGACCTTGCTGCCGCGGGGCAGCCGTGGGAGCCGCTGGGAGCACGGCTGACCTGTGCGTGCCCTCGCCCTGCTGCTCCCTTTTGATGGCTGTGGGGAAGAAGGGAGGGAGGGATGACAGCTGTCTCCTGCTAGATGCAAAAAACGCAGGAAAGATAAATAAACAGCCCACAAAGGAGCTGATCCTGCTGTGTAATTTATTGCTCCAGCATAGCTCTGCCCCATGCTTTGCGGCAGGAGTTTGCAAAGTGGGACATATGGTGAAGAGAGGAGAGGACAGACCTTGCAGGGAAGCACCAGAAAGAAAATTGCAGAGGCTTGTGCCTTCCTCCTCCCTGTTTCTCCCACCCAAACATGCGTGGAAGAGAGGCAGGGTCAGGAGGGATGCAGGAGCCGACGAGGGGCAGGCAGGACCTTGGCTGGTCTGATCTTATGAAGAATTTCCTGGCATGTGTTGGGTGGGACTCACCTGGCTCCTGCTCATCGAGTCCATCCAAAATTAAACTGTTGCTAGTCAGCAGAGCAAAAAAGCCTGAGTTATCACAGGTGTGCAGCAAGCAGCACAGCTGATGTCTACTGCAGGGAAGCAGGAAAACAAAACTTTTCCCCACTCCCACCCTGAGGGCAGGGTGAGAGGCCATGCTAGGTCACGGTTGTGCATAATTGCTCAGTCTTTTTGCCCACTTACAATGCTAGCAACCCTTGGCCAGAGCCTCAGCCCTGGAGCTCACCAGGAGGGCCCTGCGCTCACACTGGGGATCCTTGCAAAAGTTTCATTTTTGGATGGTATTAGCTGTTTTTAGTGGTTATAACCATCTACCCTCTCCTCCACCCTCTGTTAGCTTTACAGATGCCACTTTATTCAGAAACAGACGCTAGGCACCCTGCTCCTGCAGGTGTTTAGGTCTGTGAGTTTACTGTGTGTGTATGCTCTTGTCCTCGACAGCAAGCTGTACAAGGGTGATGCAGGCTACTGCAGCACATACAGAGGTGAGGTATGTAGTGCTATCTTGGCGAAGAACGCTCTTGTTTTCTTCAACTCCTCCTATGCTGACCCAGAGGAGACCCAAGAGCTGCTTGTGCACACTGCCTGGACTGAACTGAAAATGGTGAGTTCATTCTGCCAGCCGGCCGCTGAGTCTCTGCTCTGTAACTACATCTTCCAGGAGTGCAATCCCTCGGGAGCTGGGCCAGCTCCAAAACCAGTGTGCAGGTAAATGAAAAAAAAAGCTCATCTTTCACTTTCATTTCGTGGGGATGTGTAGGCAGCAGGGGAGTGGTGAGGATCTGTCCAGACCTGCAGTAGCACTGAGTGAAAATGGGCCCTCTAGGTTTGCATGGGTTTTCCCTTTGCTCTCTCCTCTGTATGCACAAAGATGACCTGATCCAGCTCTCTCTGTGCTCATTGCTAGGGTACAGACTGACTTACAGGCCCAGACGTCTGTGTTATATCAGGCTTTCAGCAGACAGTGTTGAAAAGAAATATCCATTTGAATGACATAATTGATTTAAATAATTAACATATTGCTATCGGTTAAATCTTACTAGGTCAGTAAGTGGTCATTATTACTGTCAAAAGTAATTGCTTGTTTGGATTTTGACTAAATATGGTCACAGTGCGTGCAAAAAATCTGGCCAAGGCAATACACTAATCATTCAGCACTTCCCACCACAACGAAGATGAAACAAAAAAAGACAACACCACAGACACTGCCAGTGTAATCGTACCTGCTAAACCAAACCTCGCATCTGGCTCTTGTATCCTACCATATGCAGAGAAATGTGCCTTGAAACAGGGCTTGCAGGGGCCCCGAGGAGTCCAAAGCATCTCCCACTACAGCTAATCCACTGCTGACAGGTGTTTGTGTGACACGTCCCAGCGACAGAGGCACTGCTCCGTCTCCATGCAACCTCCCTCATTGCTCCTTGTCCTCCCACCATGGCCACAGAGACGAGTTTCTTCCCTTCCTCTTTGCAGTGAGATTTTATGTCTTCCCCAACTTCTCAGACTAGATTAAAGCAGGTTTTTTTCCAAGCTCAGCCCATAGGTCCTGCTTTTCCAGCCTCTGAAGCTTCTGCTCCTCATCTTCTCTTAAGCAATAAATGTATATAGCCTCCAGCCCAGGTTCTTTTAGTGTTAACTATAACAGAACAATTATTGTTTGGTGTGCCTTGCAGATGACAGCAGCATGTAGGTATCTCAGGGTGAAGCTTTCTTTTTTCTTTACACAACTGTTGGCCGCAACTGATTAATATCAGTTTTCAGCCCCTGGAGGACTGTTGTCTGGTCATTACCCATTTCACGTTTGGACAGCTGACATCCCTGCCTAAGTTCAGTACTTTGCTTTTGCCCTCTTTGAACCGCATCTTAAAACAGATTATTCAGATTTGTGTTTCTCAGGAGAGCAGCCCCAACTCTATTGTCTCAACTAAAATACCAGTCTTTTATGCAGACTTGGCAAGCACACCACCAGCTGGACTTGGGCCAGGTGTAGTCTACTGGCAATTATTTTTCCAGTTGTGTAGGGGCTTTTTAGGACAATAAGCAGCATGTTGTCTTTGTAATCTGGACCTTTCTGATTGCTCCTCCTTTAATATCTCTAAAACGAAGGTACAGAGGAAAATCCCAGCACGAAGCCTGACAATATATTCTGTTCTTTATTTGGTGCCTATGCTGTTTGGTGTTCCTCCACCAGCACAGTAGTGCTATATATCCTACAAAAGGAGTGTATGTGCAAGTATCCACAGATAATCATGCAGCCAAGTACTGAAACTTGCTTTTTGCTGGCAGACTCCTCCCTGCCCCCTTGTTGTTCTGCTCTTTGTCATTGTGCCCTTTACTACATGATCTCTCTGCCTTTTTTCAAGATGTGTGACAGTATTTGTATCTAAGCCACACATGCACAGCACATTTGTCAGCTAAGGATTTTGCACAGCGCTGCACAAGGCATTTCAGTGAGATTGGGGTCTTGCTTCATTTACCCCTGCTCATGAGTGGCCCTGCAGGACCAGGACTTGTGGTGATTAGACTGAAGACCTGCACTTGAAGTCAGAGTGATGTAAATCAGCATAAATCTGCACTTGATCTCGAGCTAACAGGTACAGCATTTGCAAATATATCTAAATCTTAATGGACTTACCTGGCATCATCTTTCTTCAAATCCACGAGTCAATGTTATGTTTTTTTTCCCTTTAATGATTTTCCCCAGTGATTTTAATGCAGATTTAAATGCAGCTTTCTTCATGACAAGCCCTGGAACGGCATCCTTCCTGTTTCCTGTTCCCAGAGCAATTCAGCTGGACAACAGTTCTTCCAAAGCCCTAACCCAATACTCCTTTTGATAACTCAGACATCTAATATGTATTTCTGAACAGCTGAGACCTCTGGGGGCTCTTGAACACATTTCACATGGTCTTGATTACTTTCCAATTATCTTACCTGCTTTTTACTGACAACTTTATACCTCTGCAGAAACTGGCTAGGCTGCGCCAGTCTTCAGCTGAAATACTTCATAAGTAAGAATTTAACTATCTCAGAGGCCAGAAATTTCTTCCAGTTTTTGAGGGACATACTTCGCTTGACATATTTCCATGTGTTTTTGTCTTGTTATTTATTCTCTGCACCACTTTTTCTCTCCCCATGTAATTTTTTATGTTCATTTTGGTTTGGAAGCTAGTTAGCAAGAATAACAACTGACAAACAGCCTAAGTAAAGCTTTCATAAAAATAATCAGGAGGTAAAACAAGAAGTGAAACAGAAGAAAATGCGGGCAATATTTCACTTCATATAAATTAGGATGTAATTTGATTAAAAAATTAGAGTTTTCCTGTTTTTAAGGGAGAGTGATGTCTCATCTCATAGTTCTTGATTACATATACCTTTTACCATTTGCTGCTTCTGTAATAGTGAAAGAAACCCCCTCAATTTCTGTTTCAACCACTGCTGATATGAAGTGACCAAGCTGCAGGGAACAGTCTCGTGTTGGGAAACATCTCACTTTTGTCCGGGTCTGTGTTCCCCATCTCCTCTTAAACAGTCCTTTTTGGTCCCTGAAACGCTACTGACCCACTTGTCCTCTCCTGCTGCTACTGTTCTTTGTCCATCTGTCATTCACATGACCTAAAATTTCTAATAATAATCTGAAGTAATCTTTGCATATGATCTCATCAAGCTCTCGCTGCTGAGGATTAAGTGTTATAACAATGGTATGAACCCAGCTTGAGGAGACTGACCATCCCTCCCTCTGGCTGCCCCACCGTGCTCCTGGGGTGGGTTCGTGGGTGAAGGTAACGTGCCTTTAATGCTGGAATGGACAGGATTGCAGAGGAATGGTCTTTCGCATTTTGCAGTTGCACGCTGAATAAGGGGTTTGTTTAACGATGGTCAGGCTTCAGGAGTGAAGGCAGCTAATGCAATCCAGATCTCCAAGTGCTTCAAATGCAAGATTTTCTCATTTGTCTAGCTAAATGTTTCTTTACTTCAGAAGGTCATTCCTGTTCCACATGTTGTTTAACATAAAAAAGATAAATTACCCCATCTGGCTGCATTCTGGCTTTCAGGGAAGTGAGGAAGGAATAAACCAGCACTGGCTGAAACCAAGCACGTGGCAGCTGGGCTTCGATGGCTTCAGCCTGCAGACTTGAAGGGCATTCATTGCTGTTGCAGAAAAGCTGCTGCCTTCGTAGAATTCCCAATGGCCTCCATCCTTCAGGTGCTTTAGAGGGTTTGCAGTCTTGGTAGTCATCACCGAAACTCATGGCCATCTGCTCTTGCCAGAACTGTTGTATAAGTAAAGAGACTACATCAGCCCACCAGGTGATGAATTTGGCAAAAACTTTCACCATGGACATCAGCAGTACTTGTCTGCATCACTGTGTGATGGTTGGGAAGGATGTGAATCCGTAAACGACTTCAGCTGAGCTCAGAAAAAGTAATCACTGCACATGACCTCAAAGCTGATTTTGAAACTCAGGGTCTCAGGAATGAGTACACAGATAAGAAAATCATGCATACATTGTCCTTTTTTTTTTTTTTTTGAAAGAGCAGGTATTTCTGCCTTGGCCTTCTTCACAAACAGTTTCTGATCTAAGCAACATTTAAACATCCAAAGCACTTCTTGTCAGTGAATGTTTCACATTGTTATGGACATAATACACTGGGTAGGAGACAGGTGTCTTGTTTTACCAGGCGCAGTAAAGGTTTTGCTGCAGACAACTGAGAGATAAAAAAGGGACTGAAAGTTGTCTGTGGAGGAAAGAAGAAAATTGGATGGGTGATTCTGTGAGATTAAAAATACAGGCAAATATTCAGTTTAAGAAGATTAAGAATTGTAGCTCACTCCCTGTCTTTAATAGATGACACTTCAATGTACAATTTACAGAAGATAGGTAAGATTTTTAGAATGTGCTGAAAAATGCTAAGATAACTCCCAGACATGATGTTTACTAGTAGAAGATGACAATAAATCTGTAGGAAAAGATGGGAATGAACTCTTCACAGACTGTGATGTGTGTTGTGTTTTGAGCATAACCCTTCTCGTTAAAAAAGCAGCTTTGTGGGTTTCCTAAAGGAAGCTGTTACATTTTATACAGAGTTTCTTTTATGGTTTATGAGCCAGACAGACTGGCTTAAAGAAGCACAGCACTGTTAATGGATTTCTGTCAGCCTGCACAACCCCTGCTCACCACTGCTAAGTGCAGCCATTGTTATCAAGACATTGACTGCTGTATTTCACTGTTTTTTGCAAAATAATGTAGAGAGAATTGCCTTGCTGTAAAGGATCTCTACTGCTTTAAGGAATGGCTCTCAATGGAGGAAAACTCTCAGAAGGGGATTTACAAGCCAGGGCTGATGCTGCTCACACTTCCTGAATGCAACAGGCTGCCCAGCCTGCACCAGGACCCCAGTGCCTGCACCCGCATCCCTTTTTTCGGTAAGGTGGCACAGGCTGCCCATTTTCCGGAAAGCTGTGGTCTTGATGAGGGAGGGGGAAGGATGTGATCCATAATTTACAACTAAAGTAAAGGCTGATGGTGGGTACTGTCCTGTCAGTGCCTGTGCACAGAACTGTGACAGTCACATCGGCTGTTTGCCTGTCTCGTCTGACTGGGGTGGGGGAAAAATCCTTCAAGTGAATAAAGCCTGGTTCTTTATTGGGAGGGTCATAACAATCTCATTGCCAAAATCAGTCTTAATGATGGCAAAATTGCCATTCAGTTGCCATTGCGAAGAAACAAGCCACTTAAGCACTGCTGGGAGGGAACTTTTTCCCATTGCATGCTCCTAAGCAAGCACTCAGTTATATCACATCCTGGACAACCCCTCCTTACATCTTGTCTTGTCTTTTTACAGATTTTAAGAAGGAGAATATAACCAGTAAGTAGGCTGCTCCAGGCTCTATGTTTCTAGAGGTGGGCATGATATTCTTTGTTGAAGATGCATCTTGCACAGCATTTTTGTGTTCTGCTTTGGTCCTGGCTGGCTGGATTCAGGTTATTACCAGGGAATGCCTGAACTTCCACATCCAAGGCATGGGGAAACACATTTCCAGCTCTTCAGAGCTTGGGGAGAGCGTGGGCTGGAGCTGTTGAAGGCAATTAGAGAGACATGGTGCTTTTAGTTGGTACCCTCCCCTCCAGCTGTTTCCCCTTCTTTCTACCCATTGCTTCTAGTTTTGCTTTACCCATAGTGGGTATTTCTGACACTGCTACTGAGGTCACCCCAGCCTTATATGCTGTTACTGACATGGTTACCTACGTCAGGCTGGCCTTGCAAGACCTTACTACCCAAAAGGCCTCAGTACTCTCTTCCAATTATCTCTGAAGTCTGGCTGTTTCTTGCGTGAACCCCACGACCAATGGCAAGACCCAGCCATCCCCTGTGGCACTGCTGTGACTTCTGCTGGCCTCCTGCCCTGCTGCTGGTCACGGCTGAAACATGCACATCCAGCTCTTCCAGCTGACATGCAACTGGAGTTTAATGCTCAGCCACTGAACTTGTCCTGTTGGTAGAAGGAAGGACCTCCCTCCTGCCATGCTTCTGAGCAGGCGAGGTCTGTAGATTTGGCAGTGGCGGGCACTTTCTGCTTGGAAGGAGAAAGTGAAAAGGAGTGAAATTGAGAATTTTGGGGAATTTTCTTTCATGGGAAGGCCTTGGCTCCACCTGGCCACCCAAGCCCCAGGCACCTGGCGGTGCACACCTGGGAATCAAGGGCTTTAGCAACCTCTGGGCACTCCAGCATCACTGCCCAATGCTTACAGCCTGCAGCTGCAGCCATGCCCTCCCTGGGGAAGGGAGCACAAGGGAGGGATGCCAGCAAATGAGTGGTGCATTCATGGGATGGTTTCAGCCTCCCCTTGGATGTTTGCAAGTTCAGGATATGGCCTCTGTCTCTTGTGTAAATGCGTGACCTTTTTGTTCAGCTTTCGCAGTATTTTCCCAGGGTGGCAATGCATAGATGTGCACTATTCAGTCATGAATCAGGGAGACATAACAGTAACATTTTAGTGATATTGCCTTCTCTTTTTTTACTTTAGAGCCACTGTTATGTGTACAAAGGTTTGGGAGCATGAACCAAACCATTTTCTATTTTGCCCATCAAAGTTATTCATTAAAGCCCCGTTGGACCATCTTTATGATTCCTTCTGTCCTCATTGTAGCAAGACCATGGATGAGAGCGTCTGCATTTTCCAGGCCACCAAGGACTTAGGGGTGCTTTCTTAGTGTTGCTGTTGCCCCCAGAGCTCTCCATATTGCTCCTCTAAGGTGTCACATTGACGTTTATTTCGGATCTGTGCAAAAGTTTTTTTCATGTTGGTTACTAGCTCAGTAGTGAGGCAGGTTTCAGGCATTGCTTTCCCTGCCTCTGAAAGCAAGACATTTAAAATGCTGGGCCTAGACACACAACTATGTTCTAGGGCAGCTTAACAAGATTTTACACCTCTGCAGAGCTACAGGTGCTGGCCATGTGGGGGCTGCTAGCTTATTGCAGATGTAAGGCATAACATGGTAGCTTACATATCAGTCAAAGAAGTCCAAGTTAGATCATTTTACTTTGCATTTGTGATGGGTTAAGTTTGCTCATGAAGTCCATGGCCATTCCTATACTGAGGTATTCGCATGTCTTGGGCTACAGGAACTTGATCCTGTGTTTGAGCTCACTCACATGGAGCAATATTGTCATGGTGGTGTTTCTACCTACCCATGTGTAGTGCCTGGTGAAAGTTCAGAAAGCTAAGGGTCTATAAAAGACCCATAACTGCAATCCTGAGCGCTGTGGGTAATGCAAGAAGAAAAGAGCAGATAGTCATCATGATGCATTTACTGTGTTCCTCCAACAGGAGAAACAGGACAATCTGCAAAGATAAATTAAAACACATAGCCTTTGTTTCAAACTTGGATCAAAACTTATACAAAGCTTTCATGAAGCTGCAAAAGGTTTGCTTAAAAAAAATCTTTATATTAAAACAGGTCAGGTTTCCTCCTGTTTTTCTTTTTTCTGAGCTGCAAGAACACAATAGAAAATAAAATTATGACAACAGTGTTTGCTGGCTTGTTAATTTATCTAACAAGGTTAATAATGCAGTGGACCCTAATGCATGCCATCAACCAGAATTCTAGCCCCTGGTCAGCAGAGTTTACATAAGATTAGCTAGCATGTGTTAAAGTCTATAAGACTGCATCTCCTCTGTTTTCTTCCTGCTTCCTAGATTATGCCAGCGTGCATTAAAGTCTCCTGTGAGGACAGGTGGTGTCTACATTTATGTTTTGGGAACATGTTCCTGCAGTAAAATCCTCTCAAGATTTTCTGCTTAATTTTTCTGCAGCTGGAGTAAGCCTTGTATATGGAAAGTGAACTACACATTCCTCATTATAAAGAGCATTATTTTATACTGATACTATTCCTTCAGATCTGTGTGGTTTCCACGCATGCTGGAAACCATAGGCTGATTCCAAACATTCAGTCTAAGAGGACAAGCACTGTACAGAGGCAGGGAGGAGGGATACCACTGTATCACTGGGACTTTATGAATCCCAGCCCTCTGCTACCTACCCTAGGAATGTGGGTGTCTTCCTGTTAGCTCCCCTGTAAGACTGCAGGCTGGAAATCATGCAATCAGTGCTGAAATTTGCTTTCTGCCTTGGTTTGGCATGAGTGGCTTCACTGTGGTCCTGCTCTGCACTTTCTGCATGGAAGCGCTGTGAACTAGGTAGATGTGGCGCAACCATTGCAGGTGCATGGCCTGTTTTCTCAATCTGAAAGAGCTCCAGTTCCCTCTTGGAGTTGTACCAGATTTGATCTTATGTATTGAGCTCAAAATCCTTTTAAGTGTGAACAACAGGCTAAGCAGTTCCCTGCGTGCAGTTGTCTGGTCCTTTTATGCGCTTCAGATCTGTTGCTAATTGCCACATGCTCTCATGTAATGACGTGAAGTTTACTCTTGCAAGTCCTTGCTGCAGGACATGGCCTGAGATGCCTTGACCCCGTGTTTTTTTTTTTTTCCTCAGGGACTTGCTACAGTGGCAATGGCCAGTTTTACCAGGGCTGGGCCAACATCACGGCCTCTGGCATTCCCTGCCAGAAGTGGAGAGACCAGGTGTGCATCAGTGTGAGACCCACCAAATGGAGAGCCATGCTCGAGGTCTGCTTTTCCAAAGAGTTTCCCAGAGCCAGGCAGCCCAGTCACAGTGGAAGGGCTGAGCAGGGGACAGGTTGCCTTCATTCTTGAGTTCACTGGTGTTTCAAACCCTCTTCCATACTTCAATCTGCAAGTTCCCCTTCCCACGGCAAGATGGGTTCTCTGTCATTCTGGCAGGGTACTGAAAGGCTGTTTTACTTCTGCCTTTCTTTGATCCTTTGGTTTGTTCTGTTTTGTTTTGCTAATACCAGCAGGAAAAATTATACTGAAACACTAATCCAATTTGTTTCCTCCCCCAAGGCTCCCCATTTGCACAGGAGGACTCCTCAGGTTTTTCCTGAGTTGTCTGATGCTGAGAATTACTGCCGCAATCCAGGAGGTGAGAATGAACGTCCCTGGTGCTACACAAAAGACCCATCCGTGACCTGGGAATACTGCAGTGTGTCTCCCTGTGGAGATGGTAGGCAACTGCAATTTATGATTTCTGCCACTGCATTTGCAAGATGTTTGCATCCCGAGTGCTCACAGCCACACCAATCTGTTCTGCCTTCTGGATTCAGCCAGTCCTAGTTCTTCTCATAGATTCACTCAGCATATTTAACCAGAAGGTGTAATGTGCACCTTAAAGATGGGAAAATGAAGATAGGCAAATTGAGCACCTTGCCCTGAATTATATTAAGGCCAAAGGATGAAATCGAATTTCCTGTGGTATTATGAAAAATGGATTTGCCACACTGTATTTTGAGGAGAGGGTAGGGTTTGGGGCTATTTTCCAAAGTTGCTTTGGTTCTGGCAACTTTTTTCAATGATAAAAACCAATTCTAACTAAAAAGAAATCTGAAGAAGACAGAAACATCTTCGCTCTGTGATGTTGAAACTAAGTCTTCCCCTTATTTCTTGTTCAAAGAATAGAACAATTTTTGAAACATATTTCATCCAAGGTGCACAGTTTCTGGATCTCAGTGTTTTGAAATAAGACAATTCTGCTTGACCACAGAACAGGGGTGCTGTGGACTTAAGAGAACGCAAGTCAGTATCAGTTTAGCTGACCTTAAAAAGAATGGTTTAAATTTCTTTCTGTTCTCAATCACTGCATGTACAGTTTAGCATTTTCCAGAATGTCTCAGAAAGTACTCAGTAGTTGACTACCTGAATATTATTTTTCTAATGATACAGCCAAATGTATTTTACACTAGTTAAACATATTTGCCCCATAAAGACACTGAGATGCAAATTGTTGGAGGCAAGGGGATATTTCAGGAAAGTATCACTGTGTACTTACTTGGTCATACACTCCTCCCTGCAGATTCCTTTTAGGACACATGATACATTGTGGTCCACATTGTAGACCATTGATCTTTCCCACTGCAGACATTACTATATTTGAATACTGTTGAGACCATCAGATGTGATCTCCCATCTGTAACTCTTGCAAACATTCCTTACCAAAATTGTGTTCCTAGCTCAATGGGAACTGTGTCTTGGTCTTTACCAGATCCTGGGTTTTCACAGTTGGCAAGCAGAAATGTGTTTTGCTTTCTGCAAACCAGGCTTCCCTAGTACGGTCCTCTCATGTGGTCATACAGTTGTATCTGTAATGTCAGTAATTCTCAGGACATGAGGCTGACTCCGTAAATACCTCTTAGAGAAAGCCCTATAAACTAGCACAGGCATAACCTTCTGATTTTGTTTGCATTACAGTATCGTTACCACTAGGAACAAGAAAACCAAATGGAGAGACTCCACATCTCCCCCCTCCTCCTCCTCCCTTTTCCCCTACATACTCCATGACTGTTATCATCTCAATCATCTCCAGCTTTGCCCTGGTTGTGATCCTCGGCATTGTCACCCTGGTTTGCTGCCGTCGGCGAAAGCAGTGGAAAAACAAAAAAAGGTAAAGCTCGGGGCTTAATTCAAGGCAGCAAATGCTGCTTTGAAAAAGGGCTTGCCTGTTTCTAAGAGCACAGTACTGCAAACACCTGGTGGGAGGGGGGGAGCAGCCCTCCCTTGGCCTGTGGCAGCCCAGTGCAAGCTCTGGTGAGTTCCTGTGCCAGAGCAGAAGGTGGTCTGGTGACTGTTTTGGGGACATGACATGATGCCTTGCTGCAAGGCTCTTTCAACAGCCCTGCTGCACCTTCCTTTTCCATCGTGGAAGAAACCAGCCCCAGAGGAGGTGCACATAGTTATTTCCTGGTTGAGGGCTGTGTACACACTGACCGAAAACTGCTCTGTCATTGCAGAGAGTCAGAGACACCGACGCTCACCACTCTGCCCTCTGAACTCCTCCTGGACCGGCTGCACCCCAACCCGATGTACCAGCGGATGCCCCTTCTCCTCAATCCAAAATTGCTCAGCTTGGAGTATCCCAGGAACAATATTGAATACGTGAGAGATATTGGGGAAGGAGCATTTGGGAGAGTCTTCCAAGCAAGGTAATCGGCCTGTATGTGAGTCCTCTTTATCTGGAGGTGCCTGGGAAAAATTGGCAGTCGGCCAACTGCTTATCTGAGCACTGGAAATCATTCATTCTTTCACTCAAACCAAGATCAAATGCATGTGTACCAAATGGTACACTCAGGCTTGAAGAACTGTTTCTGCTGTCCACTGCTTTCTGTTGGTATTTGTTAAACTTTTGTCACAGATGACTCTCCTGTACTTCTCTCTAGTAGATATAATGTCTTACTCACATACCAAAGTCTGGTGTGAAAGCTTAGCTATATTTATCATCACTGTTTTTGCCAAGAGTATTGCCTGTGACATGTGACCTATTGTGAAATTCTTGCATTTTCCAGTATTTGCGAATTGTCAGTGTGTGGTGTCCTCCATTATAACGCCAACACTGGCCAGTAATTACCACAGAAGGCAATGTGTCATGCTACAGTTAGGTCCTGACCCAGTTTCCATTTGATTCAGTGGCCAAACCAAACCAAAGCAAAAATCCCCTAAAAACCCAACCCACTTAGGCCAATAATTTTTTTTTCTGTGTGTCCCCTTTAGTTACTCATTTTTTATTCTTGGAATTTGCAGCCATTGTTGCCTGTTTTAAATTTAAGGTATTAGATGAGATTCCATTTCTGTTAAATCTCATGGGAGGTGAGATCATGCACTTCTTCAGATACAAAAAATGTTTCATTGAAAAACCCAGAGATGAACCCAGTCCTGCCTAGACTGAGGTGCATGGAGGGTGTCTTGTTAGCCTTGACAGAGTCCGTAATTTCTGCAGGACAGTCCTTGGCCAGTACTGGTCTCCTTGGAAAATCCCATCCCCAAATTCCTGAAAGAAAGTGGACAGACTGTCCAGTTCCATGTTTACTCAGGATGGTTTTCTTTGTCCTTCACAAGTTAATAAGTCTGGGACGTGGCTGATTTTGTAGCTGTATCTGGAGAAGTGTATGATGACCTCAAAAAAATCAGGGGAGTATCAGAGTCCCACCACAGGCCAAGACCTGCCTGGTGGGACTGCTCCCATTGTCTTCGAAGACAAAGGACTCACCTTGCAAAAAGCAGTCATAATTGCAGATATTTTAATGTTTATAGTTATGCTGTTGATGTATATGCTAGGAAATGAGTTACACGCAGGTTAAATGCGTTAAAGCAGGGAAACAGTTTCAATAGCTGTGATGGATTTTTTTTCTAATGAGGGGATGCATTTTTTCTAATGGAAGAAATGCAGGCATACTTTTCTTTAATACAGAGAGAGCTAAAAATAACAAAGTTCGAAGGGCATGCAGTGGGAAAATCACAGATGCTTAGCCTGTGATTGATTGTTAGCCTGGATGGCAAAGCCAAACGGATCTGAGCTTGAAACGAGAACAAAGCTGCAGGAACTGCACCACAGCTGTGCTCGGGGTGCCGCACGCCAGCCAGCGCAGGGGCACAGGGCAGTCCTTACCCAACCTCAGCACAGTGCTCAGGATGCCCTGCGGAGCATCGCCATCCTGCTTGTATGGTGGGGGTCTTCACCACAGCGCGGGTGTGCAAGCAGGGCAAGCTGTCTTCCTGACAAGTGCCGCTTTGGCCCTGCACTGGGAGCTTCAATATAACTGCTGCACAGACCTTTCTGAGCTGGAAACGACTCTCACCCACATCAAGCAGGACCTCTTAAAGGGCATTCAAATGTCACTAACTCACTGGGTTAAGCAAGTGCTAAAGTGGTGTAGAGACCTTTTATGCGGATTTCATCCACCCCAGTGCTGCAATTTCTTTTAATGTTTTTGTTATTGTCAGTGGAAACTGGGAGAAAAAGAGAAGGGGAAGAAAAAAAGCAACACATCTTCATAGCCAGCATTTGCAAAATGGAGAGTACCATACCCTCAGATATGCCTGCTCTCTGTGACTCAGGGAGGAGCCACAAAAATATTTCTTCTGAGGGGCTTCCTTATTTTTATTAATATCTCTATCAAAAGTCCCTTCAAGGCCTTGTATTTCCAGGGAACATTTAAGCCACTGGCATTTCTGTGCACCTCTGGCAGATCAGCGCAGACTCTGATCCAGTAGTGCCAGCTGTGCATCCCTCCCTGTTACTGAAGCTATCACAACTCAAATTGTTGCCTTCCCATCTCAGATGGATAAAATGTACTTGTCTAAATGTGTTAAATGGACATCTTGAGCTAAGTTTAGTAACCCTCTTACTTCTTCTGGTCTCATATTTCTCCCTCTCCTGTAAACACAACTCTGTGAACGGTGCCAGCGATGCCTTTGCCAGTTGGCTTGCTGTGAGTCCTGATTCAGTGTTTACTCACTCTTGGGTCAAGCAACATGTTAGGACAGGAAGCGTCTGGCTATCGTTTACTAGCTTCTCCTGAAAGGCTGCTGTCTTCACGGGGTGCAGCTTCACACTGGAAAGGATGAGGAAGTAACCAGTTACCCTAACAGTTGTCCTTAAAACAAGATTCAGGACCTGGCTCAGGTCTGTCCCTACTGTGTTTGATGGCTGACTCAGGGCCCTCTGCCCCTGGGAGGACCACGCTGGCCCCACATGCTACCAGAGCACCAGCCCCATGTGGTTCAATGCAGACCAGTATGCAAGTCTTCTCCCAGAGCTGGAGCTGCATGGTCCAGGCTAAGCCTGAAGCCCAGGATTGCCTAAAAGCCTGGACGTGGGGTCTTTGCTAGCAGTCCAGTAGACCCCCACTGCAAAGGCACAGCTTGTTGCCTCTGCAAGAGACAAGTTGCTGTCCCTAAGGTCAGAGTTTCTCTGACAGAATTCTCCTCATGTTCTTTGCAACTGCAAAGGGTGTTTCTTTGACCTGCTGTCTCAAATACAGCTGAAGAACAGTGTGGATGTTCATTAAAAAACCCCACAACCAAACAAGCCTCTGCCAATTCAGAGCACTCTTCTGCCCAAATACAAATTTCTCCAAAGGGTAGGGTAAAGGTAGGTCTCCACCAGCCTCAGTAGATGTTAATTTCATCATGTAATGATCTAACAGAAGCTACCCAGCTGTGATGCTGAGGAAGATGGGAGACAGGACACAATCCCAAATACAGGTTCAAGCTGCTCCTCAGTTTTTTCACAGTTACTGCTCTGGAAAGAACACCTGACTGGAAACTTAAAGTCAGGCACTCTATAGATAGGCTTGGAGTGAAATCCCTAACTGCACTGCTGATTAGTTCTTTGAATGACAGGTACTTAAAAGCCAAATGCTGTCAGTGTTGCACAAATCCATTGATGGTGAAGAAGGCGAGGACAGGTGGTGTCCATCCTGTGTGCAAACAGTGGGCATCTCTCCTAAGCATTTAGACAATCACAAGAGAGGAAGTCCAAGGTAATTTCTGTTGATGCTTCCCAGTTCTAGCAGAAATGTACCTATTTTCTAGAAAACATGCCATGTTCTGGCCTGCTGCCTGAATTCTCCTGTTAATTTCAGAAGCAGCAGCTACCCATTGCTCCCTTGCAGATGTGCCCCTATCCCTTTGTGCAAAGACTGTCTTTTGGGCACCAAACGGGTCAACTTCAACAGCTGTCTGCCAAGACTGCAGACAGAGTCTGTCTCTTGTCTATCTGTCTTGTCTGTCTGTGATCTTGTCTGTCTCTTGTCTCACATCAGTGTGATTTTCCCAGGTCCACTAAGAACTGGGCTTAAGTAGCACATGAGCTACCAAGGGTGAAATTACTTGCTGTTGCCTGAAGGCCTGTTAAAAGGCTTTGTGCAGCTTAATCTCACTTAAGTTACATTTAGTTTAGTTTACATTACAGGATTTCAGTGAAGAGTAGATAGATGGGTGTACTTCAGGCGTTAGCCTGGGGTGAGTTTCTGTCTCCAAAGCATGCAAGATGAAGCTGTGCCTGCCCCTGCTTTGGCACTGCACTACGTCTGCACTAGGTCTGCTAGCCAGTGATGAGTGGTAATCTACAATGAGGCTGTTTGGAAGAGATAAAGGCTGTCCTCTTTTTACTTTTAAATGCTCTACTGGTTTCTTCAGGCTGTTGCTGCTGACTTTCTTGAGCGCTGAGATTAGACAGCAGCTGGTAGGTGCTGGTACTTCCCCACTCCTACTAGACTAGAAACTTGCTGCCAGCATGGGAGAAAAAGGAAGACATTTTGCTGTAATGGAGGCAGTAGCAGACAAGTGTGGAGTCTGCTCTGGCATGCTGGACCTCCTTGCCTGAGTGTCTCAGCTGCGATCTGGCCACCTGTGAGATTCCTTTCTTGATGGGCACCCTGCCATCTTCTGACATTTGACATTTACAGCATCCAAGTGCAACTGTTGCAACTGTCATATGTCTGGAGTAGATGACAAGGAAACTGGAAGTTTGCTTTGGAAATCAGAACCTCCTCTTGGGGCTACTTAAGCAGTAAAATAACCTGGCATTTGAGCAATGGGAGGGCAGTCAGGCTGGTGTAGTAACACAACACGTAAATGGGCACCGCTTTCCATGGTTTCTGGCTGGCTACCTGTAAGGAGTGTGTTTTAACTGCAGGACCAATGGGAAGAATTCATGTGGTCAACAAAATGCACGTCTGAGGTTTGACGCATGTTTGAAGAGTGGAAAGTTACTCTTCTTTGGCAACAGCTGCCCCTAAATCTTTGGCAAGCCCATCTAATTAAACTTGTTGAGGGCGCAGTGACCTGTGGATAAGAAAACAAAATGAGTCTGTGATTGCTCTAAGTCAGGAAGCTCTGTTTCCTATAGATTTGTGTCTCTAAGCTCTAGCTGAAGATTCACCAGTGTCTTAACATGGGTGTATTCACGCATTGCGTTGTTCTTCAGACAGGGCACCTGTATGCTTTGTCCCTTATGTCCTGTCACCTGTTTCCCCAAAACTCGCATGAGCATTACTGTTTCCTAGACCTCAGCTCCACCACGTTAAATTCAGCTGAAATTAGCTAATGGGTTTATAACTTGTTGAATTACAGGCACACACACATGCCACACACACACAGAAAACAGTGGCAAAAGGCTATTTTCCTTACGAAACCAGGGGAACATACTTACTGTAATTGTTACTTTCACTGTAATAGTAGCCAGATGTACCAGTGCCACCATTATGCCAGGTATGGGACAAGATTCAGTGAAAAGAGGCTCTTTCAGCATTTTCGTATAGAATTGGTTTATTTTTAACTCTGGTAAGCTCAATTATTATACCCCAAAAGCAAATTGTTTGGACTGAAGAGTCCATCCTGCCCTCCATGAAGTTTCTGATGTGACCTTCAACCCAGGGAGGCTTACCAACCTGTTATTTATTTATCTCTTTACCAGTCATAGTAAAGAGTCTGTAAGCAGAAAGAGCAGTGATCAAAGAAAGCTATACCGGATTTAGTCCCCTCTGAACTAAATTAAATGTCTCTGTACTATGCAATGCAGATATGCCTGAGAGGTGAAGATGGTCTTTCATGTTCCTTCAGTCGGTGCTGGGGCCTTCCACCTTCTTCTTTTCCTTTTCTTTTTTTCTGTCAGCCTATCCTTTTGCACCAGAAACAGACCCTACATTTGGTGTGCATGCATCCATCACTGATGCTTTCCTTTCTCCCCTCTCCCTGCAGGGCCCCAGGGCTGCTGCCATATGAGCCTTTCACAATGGTGGCAGTGAAAATGCTGAAGGAGGAAGCGTCCGCAGACATGCAGGCTGACTTTCAGAGGGAGGCAGCCCTCATGGCAGAGTTTGACAACCCGAATATTGTCAAGCTTTTAGGTATCTGAATGAAGTGCCCATGTCCAGGGTACCACCTACTGCAAATCTGCTGTGGGGTTGTTGGGCATGCAGGGGTAAACACACATGCATGACTGGCGCTTAATGCAAATGGCAATATTGGTCTCTTTTGCAAAAGAAAATGCCTCTTGCAAAAGAGGTGAGCTTTTCTATGTGCCACTGCATGCTCTGCTAAATTGTCCACCAGAACAAGTCTCAAAATGTAGGTCTGATGCTGTTACCTTAACAGGATGGTGCATCGTAATAAACCCTCCTTGTCCTGCATTGAGTATACTGCTGGCCATCTTGCTGCCTAGCTCTGCTTCCAGTTTAATAACATTGGCACAGATGTCACACAGGGAAAGCACAAGCTTCCTAGAGCTGCAATATATTTTGCTGGTACTTAAAAAAAACGAGGCACAAGTCTTGTTAGTTTTATGGTCCCACTTACTATTGTGATGTCTGAACAGTCACCAGCATTAAAAAACCAAAATGAAACAAATAAACAAAAAATGCCAACTGCAAAAATGGTCTCCCCCTTCCCCTTCCCCTTCCCCTTCCCCTTCCCCTTCCCTTCCCTCCCTTGATTTGTTTAGAAATTCTCAGTGCTGCAGCTTGGCTAATAGGACATTATTCTGAGAAGAAAGCTGCTGACCAAATTTTATTTCAGTAAATTTTCAGTTTTTGACTGAACTAGAGGTTGTTAGCCACCTTCACCTGGCAATCCTGCTCTAAGTTGTTGTATGCAGATCTGATCCCTGTGAACAGGCAGCTGAGAACTTCATTTATTTCAATAGGAAGCTCCACAAAATTTGGAAATAGATAAACCCCAGTTTTGGGAAAGCTGGGTTGAAGCAAATAATTTGTCTATAGAAAAGAAAAGCAGGAAATGCCCCAAACTCAAATAAACATTGTGTTTATTGTCAACACATTTTAGGTCAGGAAAGGGCAAAGGTACAGGAACAAACTAGTTTGACATTGTGGGGGTGTGGAGAAAACAGCCACGCTGTTAAGGCAGCTTAGACGATAAAGCTCTCACATACATTCCTCATGCTTGTCAGATCCTGATTTTATCACACTGGGAGCAGCTATCTCTTCTTCCTCAAATATTCAAGTGTTAGGTCATCAACAAGAACTTCAGATTTCACAATAAATTGGATCACCAATTGCTAAATGATGGCCCTAAGAAAGCAAAACACATACATTTTAAAGGCTGGCTTTTGCCGGTTGGCAATTTAGTAACAGGCACGCAAATATTTTTGCCAGATCACTGTATGCTCAGTAATATGGGATTGGGGTCCTGTACTGATGCTGGCCCCAAGTAAAGGTTGTGTAGGCCTAAGCATGTGCCCTTCAGTGGGACTAGGTTCTGCATCTATCAGATGTGGCAACTCTCTCCTTTCTGACATCTGTTTTTCCTTTGTCTTCTCTCATTTTTGAGCATCTGTCATGATAAAAGTAATTTCTGCAACCAACATTTCCTGCATGAGCTGTTTAAAAAAACAGAAGAATCCAGAAGTTGTAATGGGAGTGTCTTTGCATCTCAAGGATTCCACTGAACTCTTCAACATGCCCTTTGTGATTACTCCTGAAGTCTTCCTGCATATGTGTAGCCCCTACACCCTTATCAGTATAAGTACAATAATTACAACAAGCAAAAGAATTAAAAAATACCATGATCAGAACTATAAAGGTTACTTCCTGAAAGTATGTCCTTCCAGTTGCAGCTGGGAAGAGGCAATACTTCCGTTAATGGCAACTTAAGCAGGATTGGGCTCTTAATTAAACATAGCTCCAAAAGTGTATCTTTTTCCTGGGATGTCCAGAGAAATCAGGCAACTACATGACTTGTTGGCATCTCCCACAGAGTTCAGCAATAGATCCCTGGTGAAGGAGCTTCAAAGACACAAAGGGATGCTTGAAAACTTGATGGTATTTGCATGCTTCATGTTTCTCTCTGTCCCTTCATGCATTGTTGGAAGTCTCCCCTTTGTGTAAGTATTTTCTGAGTCTTTTGGTTTTGCACAACAGAACCCTCTGTGCTACCCAAATGACTTGCATGGTGCATCTATCTTCTTCAGGTGTGTGTGCTGTTGGGAAACCGATGTGCCTGCTGTTCGAGTACATGGCCTACGGGGATCTCAACGAGTACCTGCGTGACCGCTCACCCCGCAACCTCTGCAGCCTGGTGCACAGTAGCCTGGACGCACAGATCCGCCTCTCCAACCCCATGGCGCTGTGCTGCACCAGCCAGCTCTGCATTGCCAAGCAGGTGGCTGCCGGCATGGCGTACCTCTCTGAGCGCAAATTTGTCCACCGGGATTTGGCTACCAGGAACTGCCTGGTGGGGGAGAACATGGTGGTCAAAATCGCTGATTTTGGTCTCTCGCGGAACATGTATTCAGCTGACTATTACAAAGCGAATGAGAACGATGCCATCCCCATCCGCTGGATGCCCCCTGAGTCCATTTTCTACAACCGCTACACCACAGAGTCTGACGTGTGGGCCTACGGCGTGGTGCTGTGGGAGATCTTCTCCTATGGCATGCAGCCCTACTATGGGATGGCTCATGAGGAGGTCATCTACTATGTGAGGGATGGGAACGTCCTCTCCTGCCCGGACAATTGTCCCCTGGAGCTCTACAACCTGATGCGCCTGTGCTGGAGCAAGCTGCCTGCTGACCGGCCAGGCTTCGCCAGCATCCACCGCATCTTGGAACGCATGTACAAGAGGGCTGTGGCCACCCCGTCGGTCTGAGGGATGGGCCCGGTGGTCCCCTGTGTCCACCTGTCCAGACTGACTCGGACAGGCCCATGGGCTCCTGAACAGCAGCTCCACGAAAAGCCCCACTTTAGGGGGAGGAGAAACAGCTTGTTCCTCTGCCAGGCGAGAAGTGTGGACTGCACCCCCCTACTGTGGGCTCCACCTCCCTGAGTGGGACTATACCTCCCAAACGACAGGGCTGACCCCTGGCCACCAAGCCTGGACTCCTCGGGTTGGCGAGGATGCTGGCCGTGCTAACTCAGTACCTATATTAGGCATTTCCAGGAGCACAGAGTTCCCCAGGGAAAGCAAACCAACGTTTTGCTGGCAGCACTTCCCTTCCTAACAGGTCCCTCCATGTCCTTCTGCATTTACACTCTTTGCTTTTACCTTTTTCTTCCCTTCCTCATATGTTTTCAAGTATTATTTAAAAAAAAAAAAAAAGATTGCAGAATTTAATCTTTTGGGGGATACTCTTTACTATTTTCTTTTCACGTACTCACTTCCTTTTGTAGAAAAAGGATGTTTCTGAAGCCATAGGCCACTTTCTTTTTCCTTTTAACTTCCACACCCTCTTTGATGCTCATGAACATAAGATTGACAGTCAAAACAGGAGCCTACAGGACCACTGGCAGCCGCCTGCATCTCACGTTACATGGACGGGCAAACTCCTGTCAAGCATGGAGCCTTACATTTTCAAAAGTGGGAAATCTACAGTGAGGTTCATTTGATGTCTGTTAAGATCTCACCCAAAAGCTTGCCTCAAGCATTGCAGCCCATCTTTCCTGCCTTTTCCTGCAACAAAGCTGTTTGGTGCTAAGGGAGAAATTCAGCCCAAAGGCCTTGTCCTGCACCTGGTAGGTCTTCGAGGTGTGTTTAATTGCCTCTTCCTGCAGTATGGTCCTCCCTGCACCAAAAGCAGGGAGAAACGCAGCCCCTCTTGCAGAAATGTGGCAGGTTGTGTCACTTACTTATCTCCTTTTCCCTTCCAATCTTTGCCTTCTCTTTCTGGTTTTCCCTTCCTGACAGCAGCTCCTAACCGCTCTAAGCCCCACTGCAACGTTTGCTAGCCACCTTTCCTTGTGCTGCAGTTTACAGGCACAGAAGGAAGGTGGATGCCTGCCGTGAGTGGCCTTCAGAGACAACCTACCGGTTAGGAGAAGGTGGAAAAAGGGGGAGTTCACACTCTGCACAAGACATGTTGCAGACTGTCCATCTGCAGAGCAAAGATAAGACTGCCTTGGTTACACATGGTCCACAGTCCACCTCCAAACACCAAATGTTGATTCCCTGCTAAAAGTTCTCCAAATTGTAATGGATACTTCAGTGCCAGAGAAATTTTGTTCCTCTGAGGACAGGTTTAACCTTCTATTTCTTTGGGCAATGAGAAACAATTGTCCCAGAGCCTCATTGCTGATATGAAATATAGCCAGAGGCAGGGATGTGCATTATCCCTGCAAAGCAGGAGTGCAAGTGAGTGAGTGGTTGGTGTGGCTTCCATAACTGGGACATACTCGTTAAGTCTATCCAAGAAACAGCAGTGGAGAGCAGCCATCTGTGGGGCTACCAGGAGTAGCCTTGGTTTCTGAAAGGTAAGCTTGAAAAGCTCTGCCAACCGTTACGAAGAACAAAACTGGAAAGTACGTAACTTCCTCTGCTGTTTTCCTGTAATGTGAGCTAATCTCTGCTACATCACAACCTTATTTTTTGTTTAAATAACCATAGTTCATTCTGGTTCTGGCCACGAGAGCATAGTTTAGTGTTTTCAGACCACTGGTGTCAACTTCACTTGAAGCAAAGCACTTGCAACTGCCCAAGACAGTGGGAAGAAAGAGGAAGCTCTGCTTGGGCTGCAAAACATTAAAATGCTTGGATATCTGCACAGTGAGCACAAAATGACCAGTGCTGTTTTACTCATTTAGCAGTCCTGCCATCTTGCTACTGTGACGCAACAGTTTACTGAGGTTTGGATACTAAAAAAAACCCCCTCGAGGACCCCAAAGCCCTTAATTTAAATAAAATAATTACTGGAGATCCTTACATAGCTCCTGTTACCACATTATGACGACGTCACAGTCCTCAGCATTAATTTCTGTTAGGTTTTGTCAGCTACCTGGCTGTCCTCCCTTCTCTGCAGTGGAAGGGGTGAGGAGGCATGTCTGGAGGGATGGGAGGTGAGCTGCATCCCCAGCTGACCAGAGGTGCCTGCAGCCTCTGCTGAGCTGAGCCCCAGTGCACAGCCCAGCAGCTGCTCCATCTCTGTAATGGAGGGTGCAAATTCAAGAGCCTTGCAGTGCTCGCAGCAGCAGGGGTTTTGTCACTCTCTCTAAAGAGGGCAGGGTCAGACCTTGTATGTGGGTAGCGGTGTGGGTCCAGGTCCTAATCTGGGAAGTGTCTTACACCAAGCAGAGGGTGCAAGAGCAGGTTGTAAAACCTGCACCATATGCTAATGTGAACAAACACACCCATTTACAGTCCAAAGGACAGTCTGCCTTTCTGCCTTCCAGGATCCCAGCACTGGCTTCAGTCACTCACTCTCCATTTCCACCAGCTAGATTGCTTTGAAACCGTGATCATGGTTTTCTTCTTGTTTTCATGTAGGGTGAAGTTAGATGCCTGTAATGTCATATGCTATGAAGTTTCCCTCACCTTCTTTATGAAAGAAGGACTCCCACAAACTCGGAAGAGTAGCCCTTTTCATTGCACTTTCCTAGCCCAATTCCTTCTCTCAGTGACCACCATGTTCAGGTCAACATGGGTCTGCAGTTATAAAACAGTGGAAAATTTGATTTTCCTTGTCCAGCATTCCAGCCTTTGCACTATAAGCATACACTGAAATGTGCAGGTGGGGATGGAAAATGCTTCCTGCATTCTAAGAGTTCATTTCAAGATTGATGCACAGGGAAGCTCTCTGCAGCATGCTCCCCAGGGATGATAATCGCTTCTGCATCGCCATCCAGCAGGAGTGCTTAGCATCTAAATGGTGATGTCCTTTGAGGATTAAAAGGCAGACAGACCTTCTGCTGCCTTGGTGTGTAGATGGATTTTACCCTGAGAGTTTCCTCCTGTTGTACACTTTTCAGCTTGCTAAAAGCTGGAAGTTGAATTGCTTTCACAGTTTACCTTCTTTCACAGCTTTTCTTTCTCCTCCTTTTGTTTGAGACTTCTGCTTTCTTCAATGTATGTTATACAGTGTGCTACTCCAGAGACTTCTAAACTTTCTCTATAACTATCACATAACTCAAATTATTTTGAATGGGAGTAAACAAAGGGAATGTGAGAGAGAAGAGAAAGAAAAATTTGTTACTCAAAAAATTGTTTGCAAACAAAAATATTTTTCAGTCTCTAGTTTGGATTTATAACTCATGCAGAGAGAGAAGATGAACCAAAAATTAACATTGTTGGTGCTTTTGTTCCTATTGCCACTGACGGCAGAGGGAGCCTTACAGTCAGTGGCACCGGATGAGAATCCTGAGGAGAAGAGGATTTGCAGCACATTTGATGTACCCATTCCCTCTGCAAGTGCCCTGCCTAGACCATTTGCAGCATGTATACAGCTTTATCCTGGATGACATATTGTGAAATCTGATCAACGAAACAGCACAGAAATCCTCTCATGTTCCCGTGACTCTATTTAATGGTTGTATTTAAATTATTAAAATGCATGTTAAAAGCATAAATTCTGTAATTGATTGGACACAGCCTGCAACATGATGAAATTTGGTTTAGAGCAATTGCCTCTCAAACACACTGTGGACTAAATTTAACTGTCTGGTCTCATTTCTCCAAGGGTATATAATAATTATTAACCTGTGATTGTTTGTTATACATTTCATGAATGATGGCTTTGAAAGACATCCCAAGCAGAGATGTTCATTTCTCATTGTCCCAACCCTGTAACTTGTGTGTGCAATATTTTATAAAATAAAGAGATATCAGAAAAGGATAATACTAATTCTGATCTCTCTTCTTTTCCTCCTCTAGCACTGGATTTGTTTTGGAAAAATGGATGCATTTCATTTTATTCAAACAGCCTTATTACAGCTTTAATATCACAGTGGTTATACTGTAGGCAATTGCAGTTATAAACCTATAATGTGTGCTCAAAGGCGTGTTGTTTTGATGGGTTAAATTGGGTGCTACAGGAACATATTAAGACACTATAGACTGAATAAGACTTCAGATGAAGAAGCCGGTCAGGTTGCTCTGGCATCCAGGTCAGAACGGGAGAGCGCTGGGGTCTCAGCATGACAGGTCCGTGTCCTACACTAAAGATATGAGGAGGAGACAAAGGAGGATGTTTTTTACAGCAGCATGGGTTGGAGTCCCTTGACCACTTTCCCAAGGTGAAAGACATCTCATGTAGATGGGAATGACATCTGCTTTCCTCTCAATTTCTGCGGGCATTTGTGCCTGGATTCTGATCTCACACCTAGACATGCTGGGAATAAAATCAAAAGGGAATTGAGTTTGCTGTCTGTAGAACACAGCTGAGAAAAGTTTGTTACTGATATGGTTTTTCTAAAGAGTCATAACTCCTTTTTCTGCACATGATTCTTGAACATGAACTCATTCAGTAAGGGAATTTTAACTATTTTAAAATTAATTGCAAATATTTGACAATCAGAACTGGGAAGTAAACCCAAACTTCCTGACTACAATTAACCAGGCAAACCATGAAGTACATTCTTTCTTTTTTTTTTTTTTTTTTCATTTGTCCAAATAAAATGTAAATGTTTTCTGCAAATAGTCTTCCTTAAAATCTTAGAAAAAAATGTTTTGTAAATATTACCCTCACTGAGAAAGTCAATAATGAAGTAGGAGAAGAGTTACTTTTTTTGTCCTTTCAATTGGGGTGTATCATATTAAAGGGGTTGGCTCTTATATGCCAGATTTTTTCAAGGCGCAAGGAGAAGTGAGACCCTTCTTTCCCATCACAAAACAAAATGGTTTTGGAGTCTTTAGAGACACATTATTTTAGCCTGGGTTAAAAGGCTGACCCTATGACAGAATCTGTCACCTTCAGCAGCGCGATCAGTGCCAGGCTCCCCTCCTTCCAAACCCCCTCTGTGATCACCTGAACTGGCCAGCACAAGCAGACATCCCCAACATCATGAGTCACCCTGAGTATTTTGGGTAGTACACTGCGTGAAGCAATGAGACTAACACGTGGCTGGGGAGAGCAGAAGCATGTAATGGATTATTTCATTTTCCTTGGCTTTTATTTGTGTTCTCATGAATGCATATGCCTGTGCTTGTGTGTGTGTGTATGGGAACGGGCAGGGTGAGGAAGCACGCTTTGTGCAAGGGGAGAAAAAGATTTGTTTCAGTTAGCCCTCTGTGCAAATTTCCTGTTAAGTCTTTCAAAACCTTCACTTCACCCATTTCATTCTGTTTCAAACTTCCCATCTTCAGCTGGACGTAATGACATCTTGCTTTCTCAAAGGAAACTTGAGGTCCTAAGAGGCCTTTGCAAAGTCTCTGACAGTGCGGTGATGTGGGAGCTGCTGCCTCTCTCTGCTGCTGCTGAAGTACATGTGAAACTGCTTTACTTATTTCATGAAGAAATCGGAGGCTGCCAGTGGTTCTCAAATGCAGGACTAGGATCTTCCTATTATCAAGAAGGAAAAAAAGGGAAAAAAAAGAAAAATCCTGTCAATTTACCAGCTCCACCAAAGACACAGAACCTGCCGTAATAACGTCACGGATGTTTTTCAAGTTTCTCAAACTTAGGAGAGAAAATACGCACTCATTCACTGGAAAATCTTTAGAAACTCACTTTTTTATATAGTCTTGCTGTATGTAGCCAAGAGTATTCCCTAGAGGCAGCTCTCCATACTGGTGGTACAGTGGCCAGCTGTAGCTGTACAAAGGGTAATATCTGAGGAGCTCAATGCTGCCCTTAAAGCCAGTACTTACAATTTTCTTCCAAAGCAGGAGGTGGTAGCCTGAAGTGAAGGTTGTACTTTATACCACTGACATCTTTCTGTGCTAACACAGCACCTTCTAGTGTCCTGCAAATTTAGAATTGAGTAAATAACAGTTTCATCAGCAACTGATAGACAGGATGTTTTATGACAGATTTGAACTAACATGCAATCAATTAATTAATTGATTATGTTTATTACAGAAATATTTTTTTCTGCCTGCTGGGATGCTTTAAATCTCATGCCATTTATAGGCCGACATATTTACTTCGCGACTCTGATAACCGCAGTATACATTTCTACTGGGCATGAGTGAACACGTTGAGGCACTTGCATGTTTATCTGCCCTCCCCCACAGCTCTTATGTAAAAGAGATGTTACAGCTCAGGAGTTTATATAGGCTGGCAAAGTTTTATGTAAACAAACAACTTAATGGAAGAGGGGATCTGTGCAGAAGCGAGGAGTGCTGGATGAATGAATGGGGGTTATTCACTCTCCTGGATGGTGAGCTCATGCTGTGCTAAATTTAACTTCTTATTTAAAGCGGTGCTAACTTCACAGCAGCGACACTGGAGAACAGGAGGGCTTTGGTTACGGTGAAGACAGGGAACTTCCCGTGGCTGGCTGGGAGCAGGCAGGATGACACAGGATCTCTGTGTGGAAAGGGCAGCAGGGAACGGGGCGTTCCTTACCGGAGGAGCATGCCACTTTCCCAAGGGATGTGATACCAGGCGTGCTTGCTCCCGTGCTGAATTCACTCTGATTTGGCTGGGATTTACTCCCCGTGCCTTTGCCATCGTTCCTCCTGTTCTGGAGCACAGTGAGCTGTCTTGGTGCTCCAAGACCCTGAACTCCCCATGCCTTGTGCTCTTCTCAAGGAAAGTGGCAGAACAGGCTCGCTCCCCTCCCTTCCACCCAACGCTGCACCGCTTTCATTTGACCGCAGGGTCCGGGCGGGTGCACGTCTGCGGAGCGGGGCAGCGCCAGCAAACAAGGTGCACGTTTCCATGACTCCTATGGCAGAGAAAGGATGTTGGCTGTGTGGCCCCTGCTCAGACCAGTGCTACCACTGCCCTAGGCAGGTACCCAATGTGTGATATGGCTGCAAGTCTCCATGGGGCTGGGAGGCTGTGCCTTGTTTAGAAAGAGTTACTGGCGAGGACTGTACAAAATGTTCAGATCAAAACCTCCAGCAATGTGAAGCCACTTGCATTTGGGTGTCATTACTTGCCCTGATGAGGTTCGCTAAGAGGATCTGCGAGCCGCTAGGCTGCTGCTCGGCTCCATTTCAAGAGAAACTGGCCTGATTTATAGCTTGGTTTCAGTAGCACATCTCAGTCCAAGAGTCGTGGACTGGCAGGGGAATGGCCAAGATGACTTGGTATCGGTATGTCTCGCATGTGAGACCTTCAAGTCAATAGCAAACCATGCTAATGATCTGTCCTCTTATTAATCTAGGATGTAAAAAATTGTGAAATACTGTCTGGGCACCAGGTGGCACCTGTCTAGACAAAACAATAAAGTTTTTGGCCAATCTATTTTACTGTGTAAAACACCACATGCAGACATGACACTATGATACTTACACACTGTGCTGAACAGGCTTGCTGTATCTTTTGCAAACAAGGAGCACTATTTCCCTGAGTGTGCAGTGCAGCGGAGTATTGGATTTGGCTTGCATGAGATAAATCCTGTCAATGAAAGGGACACACTGCCTATTTGGAAACATACCCTGACTCAGCAAGACTTGCACAAATATTTTTCTTGGACAGCTACCATACAGTCAAGTAGCTGCTACTACATATTTGCCCTTTTATGCCACTCCAGACAAAGGATTATCTGTTAGCAAGAAGATTTTAGAAATAACTTGAGATAAAATGTTAGATTGAAATCTTACACATGAGATAAAAGTATCCCTGTCTACGATAAAAAGTATGCACTGTTCATCCTTTTGGGACGCTGAGATCCTCTTTGGCTTTGCTGGCAACACTTCTAACTTTACTCAGAGTTTAGTGGGGCTGATAATTATTCACTGCATCTCCCAACACAGGAGTGAAGGCCCCTCCAATGAACTTAACAACGAGGAAGCAAAAAATGTTACACAGGGCACAATTACATGCACAAGAGGCTACAGATGCCAAAAGTATGAACAAATTTAAAGAAAAAAAAGAGATCACACAAATTCACAGAGGCGAGGCCCACCAATTTTCATTAAATTTGATGGTTTCAGTGCCTTACAGTGCTGTTTTCTAGAAGGTTCTAGAGGAACACAGGACAAGAAAATTACTTTATAGATATAGGTGTGACTTGATCTGGTGCTTTTCTTCAAACATCTGCTAGTGACAGTTGGAGTCAGGATACCAAATGTCTGACCTTCTGATGCCTGATTTACTACTTCTATTGTGAGATTCATTTGCAAAAGGGCCTGGGTTGTAAAATCTGGGCTCGGACCACAGATGTCTCCTACCTGAAGGATATTTGGTTGGTCTGAGCTTGACATAAGGCATGTAACTGGACAAAAAAAAGTTAACTTTCTGTTTCCCTGTGCAGTGTTTTAGTGTTTCTTGGATAATACTATAATACCTACTGAACCAACATCTGAGCACCCTTCAATGGGCAAATGCCTTGCGTGCATCTGCAGGGCCAAGGGGATTAGAACAACTCTTCCTGGTGTAGCTCAAAGTCCTGTTACCCACTGACTTTTGAAGCCTTCAGCATGTTTCCAGCTGACAAAGATGCAACAGTACTAAAAATTGAAGGGAACTAACTGGGAGATATAATGAAAAATAGACTAGAGAATACAGAGCAAGGAGCCAAGCTCATCTGCAGAGGCAACTGCTAGTGGCCCGAGCTGAAGCCCTACAGCTGCCCATGTAGTACCTGCACTGCAACGGGGGACTCCAACTTTGTGATCCCACTGTGCTGGCTGGGATTGCACACAGCCGTTTTCCAAATTAAAATCAAGAAAACATGCATTTCGAGTCCTTGCCTTTGAGGCAGCCATAGGGAAACATGTGCTGAAAGCTGAATGCACACCCCACCGGTTTCTGGAGTCTGGTCGTGTCCCTAAGGCTACCCCTGTGCTGAACTGATTTGGTGTGTCAACATTTCAGGATCGAGTAATTTTCTTCCTGCAGATTTGGCAATGCCTTTACTTGTAAAACACTGACACAGCATCAGCAGCGGCATTTCTTAACAAGTGCCCTTTCCATTCAGTCCCCACCAGCTATCAGTCTCCTGGCTTCAAATGATTGCAGCCAAACATTATTCTTTCAGTTCCAAACCCTGAAACTGTCGACCTAAGCAGCTGGCTGCCTCGTCTCCCCTGGGCAGGCCTTTTTCCAAGGAAATCTATGATTCATCTGCAGATGGGTCCCTGGATTGGCAGGCAGCTCCACCCACAGCCAAGAAAACCGGCAACCCCAGTGCTTGCTGCCCCAGCAAGGATGTGAACCCCAGCGCTGACATGGATGTCCCTGCATTTCCAGAAGCTTCTTCCCATTCGTTTTGAGCTCAATGCTTGGCTGAGCAGTAGGAAGGAGAATGGCTTGCAGGCACACCATTTTTGTGGTGAAACCTTTCTGCTGCAAATCTGCTTTGCAGAGACACTGTGATACTGCAGGACAATATCCATGAGGGATCCCAGGATGGGTGTGACTACTTTTGGGATGGCTTTTCTCTCCTCTTGAGGAATGCAATTTGTCCTGGCTGAGCAGCAGCAAAGGTGTTGATGCTATTACTAAGTAACAGGCACAGTGGGATACAGGAGGGATCATTTCCTGATCGCTCCATTTCCTGGGGAAGGAAGAGTGGGGCAGAAGTATAACACTCATCCTTCACCCTTCCCCTGCATAGTCAGTGCTGCTTGCTAGCCCTTGAAGTCAAACTTCCCTTGATTTTGGCACCAGCAGGAGAATTTGGCTTGCTCAGAGCATGCTTGAAAATGCCACCCTCACTGTTGATTGACAGTGACGTTTTTGTAACGTCAGTGGTTATGCAAGGCAAAGATTTCTAACATCTGTGCTGATGTGAATCCGGACAGTTTTGATCACGTAATGTAGCTTTTTGAGTTGCTGCATATTCATGCTGGATTTATATGAGTGAACTGTACCTGACCTCCTCTGGCAGCTTCCTGCGTGTAATTAGAGATCTCCTGGTGACAAATTTATGCTCGGATCCAAACAGTTTGGCAAATTCCAGATATAGTAATTTCTGGCAAGCTGGGAATCCAAATAGCCTGATTCTGCCCCTGAGACATCTTCCTGGGGGACGCACACTTTTGGTGGCAGAAGGACAAGAAAAATTTCCTCTCTCCCTCTTTCTCCTTTCCCCTTGCCTTGCTTTCATAAGGAATAGGGTCCTGGAATCCACTGCCTGCCTGAATTAACAGGTTACAGCGAGCTCTGGGGAACCGCCCTTCCTATGAGGTTTGCCTTCTTTAACATCAAACATATGTTTTGATATGGTCAAAATGCTGCTGTCTGCCACCTACACCAGAGCCAAGTTTACACTGTGAGGCTCCCAAGTCAAAATGACAGGAGGGCATTGGATGTCCCCTGCCTCCCTAACACTTGTGACACAGCGTTTATCACTGCAGCAGAAGGAGAGCAAGTGGGAAAAACAAGGAGACATGAAACACCTTGCTAGATCAGGTAGTTATCACCTAAACCTGCAGTGGTGGGAAAGGGAAGCTGTAACCCATGGCAATGAGGCAAACTATCAGCCCTAGGACTTAACTGAAGGCCAGTCCTAGGACAACTAGAGGTATAGTGCCAGCCCCATGGGAGGTCTGGCAGACAAAGGGTGCTGGGGCCATTGAGATACTTTACCCTTAGTTTTACCTAGCACAACTCTAGCCTGAACAGGCAAATGGGTGGCCTTAGGACCATGGTGAGTTGCCCAGCAATGTTCAGTGAAGCATGGATTTGTCTAAAACCCATTTTCCTTATTCTGTCCAAACAGAGGCATCAAACATACACCCATGGTAGCATAATGGAAATTTTGAGAGACCTACCACAGCCAACTCTTTATTTGAGGCTCATACAAAATGGGATAGTCTGTCTGCTGGTGAGCAAAGAGAAACTCTCTACTGCTATTGTGAATGTGTCAGGATCAAGCTAGTAATTAATCCCTGTTGTGTATTTTGTATGAGCTGCTGAGAGCTACTCCTGTGGAGCCAATAGGTGAGAATACTTAACAAAGCTTGCCATAGGGGTGTGTGCAGTTTATCCCTTTCTGAGCACAAAAGTTCAGTGTTTGACACAGAGACTTGCCCATAAACATCTGACTAGGAACCAAAAACCCATTACCAAACAAACAGGAGAGATCTCTGAAACATGCTTGGCCATGTTCTTCACCCTGAGCCTGCTTTTTTTTTTTCTTCCCACAATCTTGGGTAAAATACAAACAAAAATAGGGTATGTGTCATTAAAACTATCTATTATATGTAGCATAATGGAGTCTGAGCTAGCTTTCATTCAAGTCAGTTGAACAATTTCCATTGATCTCACTTGGGAGATGGCTGCAATCCACAGCAAACTGTCATTAAGTTAGACACAAACCCAATCATTCAGAAAGCAATGAGGAGTGCCATGATGGCTGTTTTTCCCTCGTGTTGGCATCCTTGAGGATGCAAGACAATAGATGTGCCTGAACCTGAACTTCTGGGAGAAGTTATTTCACAAAGAAACAGGCCCTTTTACAGGCTCCTTCTTCCAGGAATGAACCAACTTCTTCCACAGAGGTTCTGTACTAAATCAGTTAGACTGAATGTGTGCTAGAACAGTGTTTGGGAAACTGTCTTGGAGGCAGAGAGTGAGGATTTCTGTTGCTTTCTTTCATTCCTACATATATCACTTTTCTGGCTGTTGGAGCTGGCTGTCTGCTGGCTTTCTCTGACAAGGCAGTGACAAATTTCTGCAGGAGTCCTGGGGCACAAAGAATTGCTGTTTGATGAATAGTGGACAAAATTAATACTGCTTCAGACTTGGAAGCGGCTGGGACCACACAAGTTGCATCATCACTAACAGACAGCGCTCCTGGCTGGGCACCTTCGTGTTATCTCTGATTGAGTGTTATTTGTTTGAAGGAAAGAGAAGAGGGGTGGGGGGAATCAACTCATCAGCTCTCACACTGATTGCCCAAAATTTTCACAGTCCTGACTAACAGTGACCTTCTTCCCTCTCCCTTCAGATCCCAAGAAAACAAGGCAGTAACTCGCATGACTGAATGCCTCTTCGAGTCAGGCTGCTTCGCTCTCCTCCCTCCTCTCATTGCAACAGCAAATTGAGGACAAGATAAGGCTAAGCATTGCACTCAGTAGCATTGAGGTTTGTGGAGGCTGAGACATGAGTAGTCACTAGCTCTTGGCTGCATATAAAGCTACACGTTGTATCTTTTATCAGCTGGAAGCACAGCAAGTTAGACCCTCCCAGAGGGAAAAAAAAAATCCAAACAGAAATCACCTGTGGCCCTCCACATGGGATTAAGAAATGTCAGGAAGAAATAAGTTCCTCCCTACAAAAGATAAAGAAAAAAATCCAAACAAGACGAGCTATAACTGCTGAGCTCCAAGGCTTGTGCAGCTGACTGAGCAGGGGGTCACACAAGAGAGAGCTATGCAGGTGTAAAGAGTAAAGGGCTGGGAAAGTGACAACAGGTTTCTGGAGGTCGGATGTCTTGGCAGGGGTGTGTGTCTATTCTTTAGGGGATGCTGGTCTGCCAAAATGTGATGCACAGTCAAATTGCAGCCACAGACTATGCTGCCACGAGGGAAAAGATAACATAGCATATTTTTCTGGGAGGAGAGTGAAATCAGAAGAGCCAGAAAATAAAAAGTCGTGAGGTAGGAGCTGACTGGAGGTCATTTACCAGTTCCTTCAGTTCAGTTCTCCTTGCACACCCTGCGAAGGAGACAAAACTGACTTTTGGCTAGCCGATACCACTTCCAGGAGGGAAACCGTAAAGGTTTACAGCTTTCATTTCATGCTTTGTTTCTGGACCACAGTTTTCTTTGCCAGCACATTTTGTGTGTCTGTGTGCGTACTCGCAAGCTTGAAGCAATGTCTGCCAACTTGAGCAGACTCAGGCCACATGCAGCATCTGTCGGCTCTTAGAAATAACAGCCGTTGCTTTTTGGGGCGGGGAATTAGCTCATAAATATTTACAAGAGTGTCAGTTACTGAGACGCAGAGCTGTTAGCAAGACAGTTCTGATCAAAATATGGGAGACGGGGCATCAGCATGCCTGTCTACTCTAGTCTGGTAATTGCCCAGAAAAATCATTTATGAGCACAAGGAAAGCAGTTTCCCTTCCTCTGCTTCACAAATAAAGCAACAGCGTACGTTGGAGAACGGCTGCAAAATCCAGCACTGCTCAAAATGTGACCCTTGAGACTGCATTTTTCAATCCATATTTAAGCACGCCTCTTTCTTAGGGGGGCTAAATAACTCTCCCCACACCCTCTTGTGTTGTAGGAAATCAAGCCTGAATACATCAGCGTAATCATCACCCAGAGTCCCAGGTCACACAGCCCCGGCCCCACTCAGGCAAGTGCCAATGGGAGAGACCCAAAGGTCACCCCAGTGTCTTGACTCACTGCACTGCTTCCTGATGAGAAGACGTGGCCATGCCGAGCATCTCCTGCAGGGACAAATGCTGCTCTGACTCTCCTCTCGGTAGGGCGGTCCACAGACTTAACAGCTAGGCACTTATGTCTCTGGGCAAGGGCTTGCTCCTAATCTCCCTTGGAACTCTCTGTGGCTGGGTCACATCTGCAGGCACTAAATCAAGCCTCTGAAGGCTACTCTGGCCTTCACAGAACCAGAAATTTGCTGCTGCAAGCTGGATGCCGTCCTTGTCTGAAGGAGCCAACTTGCAAACTTGGAGGACAGGTCCTTGGAAAAAGTAATGCCTGCCTCAAAATTTAAATGGATTTTTTTTTTTTTTTAAGAGGTCATGGATTTTTTAGTAGAAGTTTAGTGTTAAAAATTAGGAAGTTTTTTTTTTTTTTTTTTAAATGACCATATGGTAAAAGATCTCAAGGTTTGGCACAGTGTTCTGAACAAGAGTACTCCATATCAGTAATCCAAGGGATAGAAAAGAAAATAAAAGATGAGCCACAGTGGTTAGGTGACAGACTCCAGCATGTGAGGGAATGAGAGGGTTGATACAGATCACCTCATTTTCCCTGATCCAATCCACATGAGACACTAGCAGAACCCAAAGGTCTGGGAGTATGGGCTGGACTGGTCTGCAGGAAGCTCAACGACAGGGATTGAGAGGGAGTTGGAGATCCTGGTTTGGTCAGAAGTCCACAGATTTGTCAGATGTGGAAAAGCCTGAGGCCTGTGAATAATGCATGGAGCTATGGTCCATTGATCCATTTCCAGTTATTTCTCTTCCCCTGCTTCTTCCTGAATGTGCCTTTTGGCCCAGCATGTGGCACTGGCTTAGGCCTTGTTCTGACTGACTTATTTTCGGGCACATTCCCTTATGCAATGCTCCAGGTGTAACCCTGGAGCACACAAGGCTTTATCCACATAGATTTAATTGTGGGATCAGGTCTTATAGGCAAGATTTCTTGGAGAGAGGCTGCCCCTTACTCTGTGTTTTTCCAGCACTCAGCTTAATGGAGCTGTGATCCCAGTCAAGTCTGGGCATGGGAGTCATGCAACAACAGCACGTGAGCAGCAGCCTCTTGTGTATGTTATCCACTAGGTACTCACTTTGTCGAGCAACTACGTGTCTTAAGCCATGGCTCATGTTCAAGAAGTGTTTTGGTCGGTACTTCTTCTGCACAGTTTTGAGTCTATGTAGGAAGACTCTCAAGTCCTGCTCTTTTTGCTAGTTGTTTTGTCTCTCAGCTGTCAGCTACATTAAGTGGGAATAGAAGCAGCTTTGTTAAATTTCCTTGTGGCTCTTGCAAGGCACAGAAACTGAGGGTGTTGGACACCTTTGAAGGTGTGCTGGGAACAAAGGGACTCTGGCAGCAGACGCTGAAAATCCTGAGTCCTGCTTAATTTTTACTGCCACATCCTCCCTGGGGAATTTGTGAAGCTTCGCCACACTTCCTCTCCCCAGCTTGTTTGAGTGAAGAACAACGCACACACTGGCTGCACCAGTGACCAGATGAGACACTCTGATGTCCAGCAAGACAAGATGAGAGAGATGCCCAGCATCTGTAGGGTGTCCGATGCAACAAGAACAGAGGCAGCTGGTACATGAGATTTTTGCCAAAGATGCCAATAATGTACCTGATCCTGCCTATGCTGTCTACCCCTGATGCAACTCACAAAAAAACCTGGCACTGGCAGCTCTGCTGTTCTACGAGATGCTGCAGAGGTGAGCATCTGCAGGGCCAAGTCCTAACACAGCTGGAGTGACAGCATGCAGTTCCCTATCTCTCATGGCATCAATCCCTCCAGACTAGACATGAGTCCTGAGGCCACATCAGCCCCTTGCTTCTCCACTGAAATCTTCCTTTCAAAAGCTCTGTGCACATTCTGCTTGCTCTGATCTGGTGGTAAATTATAGAGACTGCTAATGACTGTTCTGTGGGAGGTCAGGAGTCTCTAGGAGGGAAACAGAGGATGCAGAATGATGAGACAGACTCCAGCATGTTCTTTTCACAGCTCTTGATTTGCCTCATACTATAAAATATGAATGGTGGGGGACTAATGAACTACAAATTTGATAACTGATTTTGGAGATAAATTTAAAAGTGGAAAAAATAATGGAAAATAATTAAGTTATGATAAAAATCTGAAAATGTTTTAAAAAAATCAATGCTATAGTATGCAAAGGCTCACTAGAGTATTACTTTTTCTTTGTTGAGGGACACAGAAAAAAATACCATCATTTTTGGTGGGGACTCAGTCTTTTGAAGTGTAGAACAACAGGTCTCTTGCAGTGTCTTCTGCATTTGCAGAGCTCTTGCAGAGGCAGAGAAAGGTAAAACTACGTGTATGAAGGAGAAAACTAAATGCATGATGGATAAAACCAAATGTCTGAAAAAGTTCTGAAGAACCATGGTGAACACAACAGATGTTTTGGAAAAATAAGAAGTCTCTGTCAGCAAGATAGGCACTTACTTGAACAGATGCAGCCTAATTTCACTATTGTGTCAGGACCTACAAAATAAGCAGGGCAAAACTGGACTCTAGCCTCTGGGACTAGAGGCTTTTCAAATGTATGTTCATGTTTGTCTCAATCACATGTAAATAAAAGTGCTTTTCTGAAAGTAAGAAAAAGCTGTATAACTCAGTGACTTAACCTGGCCTTTATATTATACTTCAAAATATCACCTTTTCCTTATCATTGGCCTTAATTCTACTGCCCTTCTCTGTGCAGCCACACAGAAATGCATGTTTAATTTCAATCATGTGCTCAAATGCTTTGCTGGATCAGTACAGAGCCTTATGTCCCTGGTTGAAGCTGACCTTCACAGGGACTGCTGTGACACCCCAGCACTGGGAAAGCCAGCAGAGCTGGGAATTTGCTCCAGCGCCCCATGGGAATCGCTCAGCATGTGAGGGATCAAGCTCTTCTCTTGAATAGAAAACGGGACCTGAAATGTGGTGCTCTGCCCGTTTGGTTCCTGAGCACTCCCAGGAAGCTTTTGTGCAGCCTTCGGCCAGATCTCCTTTGCCTTCCCCACAGTGAAGCAGTAGGACCGTGAACCTGTTGGCAATATTATGTCCCTGAACTTTGCAAATGCTTCCCTGCCCGCTCTCTGGAGGAGGAATGTCTGCTGTAGGGCGAACTTAAAATTTTCACATGACACAGCAATTGTCAGGAAACTGCAATATATATTCTATCTAAGGCTGTATTTGTACCAGGTTAGTTTTATTAAAGGACTTAAGAAAGACAGGGTAGAGGTAAGAGTCCTTAGAGGATGACCTGGTGTCACTCAAGCCTTACTCCTTTCTGCATCAGTAACTTGCACTGACTTCCCAAAACACAATAAAAACCAGAAAATAACTGGTCTTCAGCCAGTGCTTTTCCCCTAATTAAATCCTATCTACAGTATAGAGGCACTGTAGTACTTGTTTAAGAAATATGATCTCCTAAGGTCTGTCCTGTGTTTCTGAAACACATTTCCATTACAGGTCATCATCTGTGTGTCTGTAACTTATACAGTGTCCCACTTTGTCAGCAGGCAAAAATTCAAAGATATATGCCCCCAGCCTACCCTTTCATTCACATGTACCTGGTCAAGTTCTTCCCAACTCCTTTTTTTCATTGAAGATGCCGTAGAAATTTTCAGCTCAGCTCCTGCTACAGATGGGAGGAACTCTCACCTAAAACCAAGGACAAGATCTTCCTGCATTATTCAGTGCAAAAAAGAAGTGCATCTCCCTGCCCAATCCATAACTCTCCTGCAGGCAGCACCCTGAGAAGCACAAGGCCTTGCAATCCTTGCTCGACAGGTCCCACATGTGGCCAAGTGGTGGCGGTGATGTAAGAGGAAGGTCACACCCTTTGAGACATGACATGTCTCAAACAATGGGGACAATGTCTTTTGTGCAGAGGAAGTACATCTCCCAGAGGGGAACATGTATTGTGTTTCACGCCACAGAAGATGGAAGATGTTACAAAGCTTTGGCTGCCAAGTTGCTCATGTTTGCAGCCCTGGATGCCCTCTGTTTCTCAGCTCCCTAGCTGCTGGCTAAGGGCGGCTTGCGAATAAACAATTAAACGATATTGTCGGGGGAAAATTTTCCAGGAGTTCTGTAAAACATTGTGGTCAGCTGAAAACAAAACAAGGCCCGATCCCTGGCAGGAGGTGTTCAGGACATTGGAGGATTGAGCCTGCACTGAGCCAAAATAAATCCCAAGGAGCAACAATAAGTCAGCAACCTCCATGCTAAACAAGAGTTTCCTTCAGTTTATCTACTTATGTAGTGTTACTGCTTTGGTGTCCAGGTCCTGAAGAAAGCGTTTTCTCAGAGACCAGAGGTCAAAAAAGACTCTTCAAAAGTAATAGACACCTCTTCACCTCTTACAGTGGTCAGGACCACACACTACTGCAAGCTATAGACATGTCTCCAGAGGAGAGGAAAGCTTCAGTGATGCTGTTAACTGCAATTTTAAAAGGTTTGCTGCTATTACCTTAAGAAAATAGTAATAAATGCCCCATCTGCAAGCTGCAGAGTGAGGTTGCCCCAAGCCAGCACTTTAGGAGAACTCTCTTTGCTGCTCCATAACAGAACCAAGCAATGCAAGGGCAAAGTTAGTCTGTCCATAAACAAGTAAGTAAGTCTGTGAAGGTGTGAGTTGGGTCAGGGACATTCTTCTATCTGACTCTGCAGACTACCACAGAGATGCCATTGGACACAAGATAGTGCAATGAACTCAGTTTAAAAGCACAGATTGGAGTTTTCAAGGCAGTTTGCAAAACCTGACCACCTAGCTCTCTGCAGACTACAGGGGATCTGACTGAGCAGGGATTACTTGGGGTAGAGCACAGAGCAGGTGAAAAAGTAACCCAAAGTAACTTCTCCATCTGATTTCAAACACAAGACTACCAGTCCATTTGATTTCAGATTAAAAATTCAGTAAATGCTGGCGTTTAAGTCTTAAAGTCTGCATCCCAGATATCCCTGGGATAGATCCCAGCATTTGTCCGAGTCCAGACACAAGCTCTGAACCTTCCTGTAGCTGATAGGAAAATGCTGGAAAAATACTAGAATACCTGGAGGAGGGACAACCAGCAGGCAAAAGTGCTATAAAGGTATTGTTTTTAACTATTCATGGCTTTTAATGCAATGTCATGACTTGTAGATGTTTGAGTCTAGAATAACTGCTAAGCTTTGATACCAAAGCAACACATTCAGTCCTGGGTCTTCCAAAAATACTGTGTGTAACAAGCATGGTCTTTTTTGCTCAGAGGCTGTGTTCCCACATCAAACCTCCAACACTTAACCACAGATGCAGTTGCACACTTGCAGGGTTGTAACTCTGAGTTTCACACCACAGATTTTTAATGTCTCCACGTATTCCCTCACTCAGTTCCTGTGCATCTCATGGTGTGCATATACTGTTACACAATGATTCATTACACAAAAAAAGTCATGTCAGAGCAGCCATCAATACGAAATCACAAAATGCTGGAGAAAGAGGTTGCCAAAGATCTCCCCAAAAGTTGACATAACTACTTTAGGACAGAACAGGAAAAGCACAGGAGTGCACATTTATTTTCTTGTCAGAGGATTAAGTGAATCAGAAATAATATTAAGTTCATGTCAAACTTTAATATGGTAAATTATTTTAAAAGGTGTAATGAGGTCATATGCTCAAAGGCAACTTAAATTTCTGGGTTTATATTGAAAAATTTTGTTAAAATGAAACAAAATGTAAAAAGCAGCAGATATGAAAGAAATTGTTAGTGCTACTTCAGACAACCTTGAGGAGTTGAAGATGTGTTCTTTCCAGAAATGACTGTGCTTGATCCCTGGTGTGTGTGGGATTTCTGGCTTCATGCAAGCTAGGAATATCACAGGAAGCTATCTTTCAGAATATTTCATTCCATCAATTTCTAGTTTTAGCCATAAGCAAGCCTAGAAAATTAAAGGAAAAAAAAAGAAGAAACTGACTACTTTTGATCCTGAATGTAGTGCAGATCTGGAGAAGCTGAAAATATTGGTGCAGTGCCAGAAGGGTCCTTATTTCAGCAAAAGGGACTGGTCCAGACCTGACTTTAAGGGCATTGGGCCCAATCCTGTTGCCACTTAAAAAGAAAGTGTCTCATCTTTGCCAAGTGCGAACAGGCCAATCCATGGCAGGAGCACCGAGAAGGGTGAAAAATAGCAGGATATGTTCCTGGTGAGAATGGAAAATGGTTGAAAGTCTGTGCACATATACAAATGAATATCTTCCTTTTTCCCTTCTCCATCTCTTGCCTAAGGCCAAAATAACGCAATGGTCCAACTAACAAATGGATCCCTGCTCTGTCTTTCAGTGGCAAAAGCACAGACATCCATTGTCCAGAAGGTCTGACTTAAAGGATAGGGGAGTCAGCAAAGCCAGCCAGGGACAGTTTTTGAAGACTGTGTTACAAAATAAGAACATGAATGTATTAAGCAGCTTGGGAAACTTCACAACTGGCAAACTCTACACAGGAACTTACCACATGTTTTCCAAGAAAAAAAAAAAAAATACACATAACTCCCGCCATGAAAGCCAGCAGCTTTATTGCTGCCTGGCTGCATTGCACCAAGCCTGCGTGGGAATAAGCCACAGCCATCGTTCTGCTCGCTTCACTTTGCACCATGCTTTCTCATGCGCAATGCAAAAATGAAACAAGAGAGGGAAAGTGAAATCCAGAGATAAAAGCAAGGAGAGGCAAGATACGGAAAATTAATGGAGCAGAAAGATGCTGAAAGAGCAATAGCAGGGCTGTGCTGTTCCACCAGGCTCTGTAACATGGCAAATGGCTCAGGATCTCTACTATTTTATTACAAGCAGATCACATGCAAGGGCTGGATCATCTGTCCTGGGCAGCCTGGTGCTTCATACTCCTTGGCCTTGTCTATACAAAGCTTTTTTTTCTCCTTTTCCAGTTTCTTCCTGTTACTCTTGCTGGTGTAGTTCAATTTCTGACAGCAAGAGAAAACATGTTAGCGCATGGCGTTTAACCATGGTGCCAGCTAGATCTCCACCCAAAAGATTTAGAAAGTGGTTCGTTGGCCAAATCCCAGCTTTCACAAGACATAGGTCACGTCAGGCTGCATCATTTGCCTGCTGATTTGGATGCATTTGGATGGAGTGGTGTATATGGGGAAGAGTTGAGAGGAGAGAAGGCACTACCATTTCTAAGTTCTCCAAGATCTGAAAAGATTTACTGAGAAAAATTCAACTAGAAACAAAAAAGGCCATCAAAACCCAACGTGGAAGCTAATGGTCTCATGTATCTCCATGATTTCCAGGTGCTGGTGCATTTGAAACCCATGAAGACTGAAGGGTGACATGTACCCACTTTGAGCTGGGGGAAGCGGGCAGAGGCAGTGTGAAGCCAGCATGCCAGAGACTCATTTTTCAAGGTCCGGATGCACAGACTGCTCAGCTGTGGATCACGAGTGACACACAGTGGAGGGGTCTGTGAGCAGAGAGGGGATGAAAGGCAGGGCGCAGCTGGAAAAAAATGCACCATGCCTCATGCTGAACTTGAGAAAAACCACACTGCGCAGCTGCGGGACCACTCCTCAGCAATGCCCCCAAGCCAGTGCTCCTGGGCTTTCAGGCAAGTGACTGTAAACAAACAAAGGAGTAGGAAACAGAAGTGGAAAAAACCCCAATGCCTTTCTCAAGAGGAATTTTGGCTGAGAAAAAGTAACATAATGAAACAGGAGCTCCTCTCTTCAGCCTACAGTTAACACAAGACGAGTCAGAGGAAAAAAACTTCCCTTTCATGCTCCCTAAAGAGCCCAAGCACACCTCCCAAACTGCAGCCCCCATGCTAGCCTTTGCTATTAACTCCTCTGTCACCACAGTGGGTCCCTGAAGGTCCTCTCTGGCCAGCTGCATCCTTGGTGCTCTGCTGTGCTAATTCAGGATGGTTAGTCCTTAAAAAGTTGTAGTGCATCCAGCTGTGGGTAGAAAAATATGGAAACTAGTTTACCCCTAAACACCTCCTCATGAGCTTTCCATGGAGTGTTTTCTAATAATCTGAACTGATGTGCAGAAAATCTGATTTCCTAATTGTGTGCTGGGGTTTTTCCTAGCTTCGTGAGCCAAGCTATTAAAACTACCTTGTTGCCTTCTTTTATGCTCTTTCCTTCTGTGAAGATGAACAGGCTGCCTTTACGTTACTGCAGAGGACAAGGCAGGGTGGGTTTAACGAGTTAGTCAGAGTGCAGATGCATTTTCCAGGGGCAGGGAAGGTGGTTTTGTCATCTGGAGGAGCGTGTATCTGCTCCTGCCTCAGTGCCTGGCAGGCACAGTGCCTCACCCATTCTGGCTCTGTCTTCTGCATTGCAACTGGCTGAAAGCATCTCCTACTTGCAATCTCCCCATGAATGTGCAGCCAGTCTTCTCCTTCTTTATGGACCCCCCCTCCCCCTCTATTAGAATAACAGGGATTGTGAGATAGATTTTGCCTTTCTTGATCAGAGTAAGTTGTACTGTCCTTGGAGAACAGCTCCTTTGAAATCAGTGAATTGTGCCATGAGCTCCAAGTAAGTAGAGACAGCAATTACTTCTGCAAAACAGGGAGTTTTGCAGATGAAGACGGTTTAGAAATTAAATGTAGGTCATAGTTTGCATTGAGGTTTATATACAAATAACTTGCAAAATGTTATTAATAGTACTCAATAGATTGCCTTAGTGACTGGCAATCAATTTTTAAGGTGTCCAAAGGGCAATGAGTTGCCTCTAGCCATCCATTATTTCAGTTACTTGAAATCCAGCATGACATACATTAGGCATGAAGTATTTAAAATCTTGTATTAACCTATAATAAACCTTTTCCAGCAGAACTTTCATGCAAGGTATGACTGAGGCTGCTCTGCAGTACATGGTGCCCTTTCTGTCTGGATAGATACTTAAAGTGTACTGCAGAATGCACCTATGCCACTAGGATGACATATGATAACCTGCCCTTCCTGTAATCTTCTCCAGGATAGTACCTCAGGTCTGGGAAAGTGAAGAGTGACTTTGATGGGGCTGTACTGATTTATAGGAATTGTAGTTGTAGCCCTGCAGCAGTTTTCCATTAAAAGTAATGGGGGTTATTACTAAACCTGCTAATGATTTCCTAAAGTTTTAAGTTCAAGGCATGTGGCTGTAAGGAGTGACTTGGTATGGGGTCATTCTGTTTTTTTCCCTTCTTTAGAGTCACTTTGGGAACAATTTTTCATCTTTGCATATGGTTGTACCACTGCAATGTGATAAAATTCCCATGCTAGTTCTTCACTCAGAAAATTTATTTCTGAATAAAGGGCCTCTGTGACTAGCCAAAAATTCCTCCCAGAACAGTTTTGTGGAAAACAGTTGCCAGCTCAGAGAGTTTTGATTCATTAACCAGACTGCTGATAGGAAGTGGGCTGGGAATAGTCTTGAATGAATTGTATGAAGTAACCCCCAAATTTCCATATTATTTGAACAGTCCCTGTGTGCACACAGCCACCCTTCTTCTGCCTGGGACTGCAGGAGTGACGCCATACCTGCAACAGGGACAAACTGGGACTCCTTGCCCAGGTCACACTTACCTGCTCATTCAGTCCCACTAAAACCAGTACAACCAGCTGCCACAGATGACCAGGTCTAATTAGTCTGATAAATGGGGAGATATTTATATTACCATTTAAATAGCTATTTATTCTTCTGCTGCTGCTTCTTTGTTATTGGCATACAGCTACAGAAGAGGAAAGTTTATGAAATAGAAAAGGGAGAAATTCTGATGTGCATGAACAAAATGAACACAGCACTGTGAAAAAAAGGGGAAAAAAAATGGCCAGGAAATAGACATCTATCATGTATCTTCTCAAACTAATGTTAACTGCTCCCCACAGTCCTGACTTTGTTTTTTCCAGCAAGATTATTTCAAGTTGTGGAATCCAAAGAAAATCAGAAAACATCTTGCCTGATTCATATATTCACTGATCCAATAGACAGTTTTATAATTGAATCAGTGTCCTTGGAGGAGTAACTGTATATTTGTCCAAAAGCATTTTAAAGGGCTTAGCAACAGATTGAGACAGAACTTCATACGCGATGCTCCACACCACCAAGTATGCAGCTCATAAGTTTAGCATGCCATTTCTCTGACAGCAGACTTCTTCCCTCAGTTTAACACGCAAGGATAGGCAGACCAGAGCCTCCCAGATATTTCTTTCTGTAGGGTGGGCTCATTTAGAAAAAAAAGTAGTATAATTTTGATATGATCATTACACATGTGCAAATCTCCAAACTTTTATTTCTTCCTGCTGGAGCAAATCCTCAAAACATATCCCTTGATCCTAACCCAACAGGTTTAAATTTGCTGCGAAATTCTTGATGGTGCCCGGAGGCTCTCTGTAAAGTTAGGACTTCATAGTGCTAGGTGCTGCAGAAGCATGCAGGAAAGAGGATGTTTTTGCCCCACATCTATGACAACATGCAACATGTGGGGGAAACAAGAGGGCAGGGAGAGAGAGGAGAGAGCAAGATAGCAATATAAATACCTTTTCATGTAGACAAGCACAGCTAACTTGTTGAGAGCTGCCATCAGAAGTCAACCTTCTGCAGATGTGTTTCTTCCTAGATCATAGAAACTGCTTCTGCTCTTCTCCTGGCACTTGGACACAAAGAGATGCTATGACTGGATGTTCCTGAGGAATTATGCTTGGGACATCCAGGGCTACAGCTGAGAGCTTCCTTCACAAGACAGAGGTGAACTCAAAATGGAGAGAGGGGTGCCTTAAGTGGAAGTTCTGAAAGATAGGAGTATTGGGTATTGTTACATCTTCAGGTCCTGCTTTTACAGATGGTGTGACCCAGAAATGGAAGAAATTTGCTAACGGAAAGAAACCTGGTGGAGCATTGGTCAAAGCAGGTAATGCAACAGGGAGCAGAACTGACTGGCAGACCATCACTGAGTCAGGAAGCGCTTGGGAGATAAGGAGCATGGTCAAAGACAGATGAGGAGAAGGTGAGATGGAGAGGGGAGGGAGGGCCCTGTTTTGTGGCAACAGAGCTGAAACAATCAGCATCTCCAGCTGGTGGAAAATGAGGAATTCTCCTCTGTTTTTAAGAAGGACACTTTGCATCTGCAATGTTCAAGCTACCTTTTAACTGCCTTGAGTTTCTTCCAGGCAGTTAGATTTTTCCGGATCACCTCTAGACTTTTATGGCAGAAAAGGTCACTTAATGACACCCCTTCTTGCAACAATTCATCCCACAAGAATGTCCAATAATCCCTTGGCCGTCTCATTGCTGAAATATGGATTTCCCAGCGGCGGTAAGAGACTTGCTAAGCAAGCAGCCCCAAATCCTGGGATAGCTTTTTACAGCACAGCTCACATGCCTATGGTGCTTTGCACAGTTTCCTGAGAAGCACGTGTTTTGATTCAGTTTGAGATAATTTAGAAGATAGACTATATGATTAATCTGCCTGTTCTGGACACAGAACTAAGACATGCAATGTTAATGGATTTCCAGATTCCGGTTTCACGACAGAGATGACAGCTGTGGATGAAGAGATCCTCTTGCACCAACACACAAAGTTTGGTCTGTTCCTCCCAGGGTCCACAGTCGTTACCATCCCTGGGGCCTGACATCCAGGTACATGGTCTGTAAAGTGCTTTGGTCCCCTCTGTGGTGCAAGGACTTCTCAGTGGAAGACGGTGACATTTTCTCCTTGCTGCGTTGATGTTTCTTTTTTTCTCTCAGGTGCCTCCAGACAGATGCCTGCCTGCCTTTCCCCCTCTTTGGTCTGCCAGTATCTCAGGTTTCAGTTGGGATTACAAGCATTTCCTGACCACTGGTGTTTGGGTTGTGTCAGCATAGGAGTTAAAAGCTATTTCCATCCCATAGTAGCCAACCAGCGATACTTTTAAAAAAGAAAAAAAATTAAGAAATTCTTTTTACCGGTTTTGCTGTTTTCCTTTCCTGTAGTGGACACTGACATTGCTTCTAGGGAAGACAGCTGACACACTGTTTCTGTGCTTTTGCAGGTCAGTCTTTGTGTTTATGGCTTGCAGAAAGGGTTTGATCTTTGGCCTTATACCCTTAAGCCCTCTTGCTCCTCCTGCACAGCACAAACTGGTATGGCCACAGCCTCCTGGCATAGCCTTGCCACAGACCCCGGCATGGCAGACCTGGAGCTAAGGGGTGTCCAGCCGGTGTGGCACTGGGGTCCCCTCCTCGGGCAAAGGAAGCAGCCCCTGGGGACACAGCATGCAACCAACTGTACCACATCTCCAGCGCTTCCAACCCACAGCGGCATCAGGAGACTTGTGAAGAATGGCTCACATGGCTCCTAGAAATGCTTCCTCTGGGTCACCCACACCAATGTATGAGTTTTCCAGCTCTCCAAGTGCTACTGGTTTTGACTACATTTTAGCCACCAAAAGCTCTTTTTTCCAGCCAAACCTTGAGAAGTGGCGTTCTGAAAGGGATTACTATGTCATAAAACATTAGAAAATACAGTGAATGAGAGAAACCCCCCAATTATTCACGAAAAGTCAAACTGATGGCACAACCAGTATTGGCTGCTTCTTTTTTTCTTCCATTTGTCAGCTTTTTTCTTTTTTTTAGCCTTTGCAAAATAATGTGCTACTTGGATGCTCTCCTCTAGGCAATGATCACATAATACTTCAAATTGGCTAGGTGTAGGGGTTTATTAACAGCGTTACATACTAACAGATAACAACACTTTAAGGTGAGTTATTGTATCAGCTGAGGTTACCAACAAGATGCTTGTCTCAGCATACTCTTTCAGCTCAAGGAGCTCTGTCAAACTTTTGTACATTGCCAGAGCATCAGCACTGACAGACAACCAGAAGGACAGGATTTGCTCAAAGATCACCAAGATTTAGGATTGATGCATACAAAGTATAGTAGCACAAGAGAGATGTGCATGAAGCAGGAAGACGAATGATGGTTTTCAGCAAACTGTAGAGCTACTCATCTCTGACACGGATTGGTCCCCTCATGCTGTAGCTGCTTGTACCTATCAGCTCACCCGCCACTGAAAGACTGGCCTTGAGTAGGATTTTGAGGGGACATCAGCTCCTCTTTGGCAAACCAAGATGTAATGGACCAGCAACAGTATTTTTGCTGCTGTTTGGGTCTACATTAGTAAAATCTTGGCTCTTGTGACTACCACTGAAGCCTACAGAGTCATAGCATGTCACTGGCTATAGCTAATCAGAGCATGGGGGATGAGAGTTTGAGAACTATCCAGCGTTGGGCTAACTCTTCTCTTTCTGAAGCCACCATGAATTTTAGCATCAGTTTCAGAGACAGGGTAGTGCCAAGTGCTAAGGAAAAAGACACCTCTCGAACCATGAAGAAGTTGTTTTAAACAACTGTATGAGAGAGACATTTACCTGGGTGCATACAGTGTATGCACTGGGTTGGAATATCCAAGCAATGGTTCTCAAACCACTTTGTAGTGACACCACTCCCTGGATCAGACAGACAGAAACCCTCTGTCTATGTGGGCTCTGCTTTCAGTTTCCATTTCCTCTTTACAGCCTCCGCACTTCCTTTTTCAAACAATTTCTCCCTTCCTGCTGTTAACACCTCTCCACACTGTGAATGTCGTCATGCCGTCCCTTTCCTAGAGTCATCATTCAGTTCATTTCTAGTCTTCCCACATCAGCTACTAGTCCTCATTCACAAAATAATAGGAAATGCAGTCAGCGCTCCTAACATGTCTGTGCTAATGTATGATGGATCATTTCTGGAAAGACCTCCAGCAGCCTGTCCTCATTCAACTATGTTATTTCTGTTCACTCTGTCAGGGCTTGCTGTTTGTTGCTTCAGAATTTGCTAATCGCAAGCAGTCACAGAGCGGGTCTGGCTCCTCAGCCCTCCTGCTGCAGCTGGAGATGGGAGAGGCACTTTCTGGGATTTGTAAGGGCTGGTGATATACTGGGCCCTGCCTTGCAACTCCCAGAAATAATCTTTGGAGGTCAAAAATGCAAGGTATTTTCTAAAGGCGGCCCCATCTTCGTGCCTGGAGCTGTGAGCATTCGCCAGCTGTTCAAGATCATCCCTTTTGGCCAATAAAGCATACGCCAAAAGCATCCTTCAGCCAGTCTCCTATACATACCCTAAGCTTTCCACTCTCCACACAATCCCATGACCTCTGTTTATTACAAAAATCACAACACAGTGAGGATTTTTGCACGAGGGAGTCAGTCACCCCTCAGCAGATGTACAAACTTCGTGAACACCTCCTGAGAACAACTCACTGCAGAGCCAAACTGGAGGCTTTTTTCGAACAGACAGAGAAGGGACTTACAGGCCAACACTGCACCTATATTGCTGGTTGTCCTCCTTCTCATTTTTCTTTCAGATGTCAACTTATTTGTTGAAAAAGAAAAATCTTAAAGAAAATCACTTTTTCTACCAGTGTAAAATTTATTGTAGCTGGATACCCAGCTAGGTAGCAGGTAAAAACAGGGAATATCAAACTAAATGGTAAATAGTTTTATCCACAGCTCTTTTTTTGATTCTGGGAAGAACAACGGATAGTGAAACACATTTGAAAAATTGAAAGGTAAATGCATTTCAGTAGTTATCTTCCAGGAATATGAATTTTTAAATGTCCACAATGTTGAAAAAGAGCTGCAGGAAAAGCAGGTTGCTCCGCTTACTCTGAAACCTACCTTTGATAATATGAACAATCCCCCTGTCTCTTGCCAAGGTTGCCATCATGTTGCTGGGTCTCCAAGCATTCACACTTGCTTCTCCAGGGAGGACAATGTGCCAGGCAACAGGCATTTCCCCCACTGGATGTGGAACATTACCTGAATTCAGAGCTCCAGTTTTTCAACAACTGGAAAATTTTCTTACTCCTGACTCTGAAAAGCCTCTGAAACATATATGACATGAATGGCCCACAAATTGTAGTGGCAGGTTTGTAGGAGATGATGAAGCTGGATGGGAATGTTTTTCTGAAACACATTTCCAGTGTCAGTCTAGGATTCTCACTGGTTGTGAACAAGACTTAATTTTTCCCCATCATTAGCACTAATTCTATCTGAGATACTAAAAATCATGTGGAAAGCTTTTCTTTGGAAATCTCAGCCATTGCATCAGTATGATTTCAAACTAAGAACTTGATCTTTACCTTAAAAAAAACCAAAAGCAAAAGTGTTATGAGGATAACGATAAGGACAGTAGGAAATCCAGGTTCAGAGCCAGTGCTCACGCAAGAATTATCAGTGCCCCACAGTCACACTTGTAGCCTTCCATGCCCTGATCACTTGCTGTTGTGGACACAGATCAGAGACTTAATACCAGTCCTTTTCACAGGGAAACTTTGCCCCTGACCTGAATATTAATATGGTCTTTAGCCTTTGTTTTTATTTTCATGAGTTTTCGGGGATTACATATTGTCAAACGCAGGTTTAGCTCCCACTTGAAAAAGAGTAGAAGCAGTGCCTAGGTTTTGTAGACATACATCTGGAGTTGCTTTTCTGATTGCAATAGCATCACCTGGCATTTACAGAGAAATGGGACAAGATCATGTTTGTATGGATGACAGTAACACCGCTTCCTTTATTTCATCTCATGTGGTTCTGAAAACAGCTTAAATTATGTATTTTAGTAAGAATTTAAAGCTGTTAACCTGTAAAAACTGATTTCTCCAGGGTATGCCACCTGCAAATCCATGCAAACAAGTTAATCATCTTATTGCAGAAGTAGTTGCCACCGGTGTATTGAACACTGCAGCAAACCTGATGGAGACTGCATGAAAGAGGAATGCTGTTTCCTTCCTAAGAATGGCTACTGGCCTGTCTGAAGAGCATTTGTTTGCTCTAATGGACAAATGGTCTTGTAAAATGGATGCAAAGGGTTGGCATTGTGCATTCCAGTTAAACCACTGGTGTGACCCCTTCTTTTCTGCCTCCAAAGAGATGTCCAAGGACTGAGCAGGTATTGGCATCCTGAGCATCCTGAACATCCCACCCTGAGGCATGCTGCTGGGCAGTGTGGGAAGCTCTGTGCTGGCCTCAGTCCCTGGGAATGTTGATGAGACTCACACTTCCCTCCATGGCAGGGATGTTCCCACTCAAACCGCTCTGAAGTCAGAAGGACTTCCTTTCCTTTAATTGCCTGGGATAAAGCAGCAGAACCCTAAACTCAATGATTTTTCAAAATAACTTAAATGAGAAGGCTTGCATATGCCCCGAGACATTAACACTCTAACTTTGGTTACTCTGGAAGCAAACCCCTTCAATGGCACCAACCTTGTCACTCTCGGGTGCCATATTCCCATTCAGTTATGCTTGCACTTGCAGGGGAAAATCTGTGTTGCCTTTCTCTCTGTCTCTACACAGAGACATGAGCACTCTGCTGTGAGGTTGATTTTGAGCCACTGTACTACCTTCCTTCAGCTTGGCTGAACTTATTACAACAAAATTCAGCAAGAGGGTCAGGCAGATTGTTTCAGCAAAACATGGCCATGGCCTTTGCTCTGGTGAGGGAAACCAGGAGTGCATTTCCAGCCATCACAAAGGGGAGGAAAGAAATAAGCCCAGCTAAACTCAACATAACAGGAAACAGAGGGGCTGGCAGCTGGATGGCTTGGGCTCCATCCTGCACAAAGTCGGATGGAAACCAGCCCAGCGAGCTGGCAGCTGGCCCACAGAGGGTTGGTTTGACACAGTCACCAGAGCCCTTCTCCTCCCTGGATTAGACATTTCATCTTGGTATTTATGAATGAAATCTCTTAGTTGCCCCTGGGGAATTACCATGCATGAAAGGACCACAGACCCAGGAGAGGAAACCAGGGAAAATGGCTAGGGAAAAGCCAGGTCATGTTTTTTCATAGGGTGTTGTGGATTCATGCTCCCATCCAACAGCCATCTGACCTGCTAGTGAGTTTGATGCTGTAGGTTCCAGCCAAGAGCCTCCGTAATGGACCTCTTGTTGTCAAGTCAGTCTGCTCTAACAAATGGTGCTCTGTGCTGTAGTCATATTTTGGGGCTGAATGGCTCTTCTCCTTGTTTTTCAGGCAGAGCCCTTTCCCTCCTCTGTCCTCCCAAGCACCACAGGCTCACCTTTAACAGAGGTCCACATGGTCCCACTGATTTTCCATAACCCTCCTCAGCAGCTGTAAGGGTCTGGGTTGGCTTAAATGATAAACCTGCTGACTAAGTCAAGCCTTCCAGGCTTTCAGGAAAAACAGCCATTTCCTGCTGGACACTACTTCAGCATCCTACTTTTCAGCAGGTCCTTTGATGGCTTCCTCATCTCCAGTCCTGCAGAAAATCAAGCCTTGCAGTCCCATTAGGTTTCTGGCTGTGGTCCAGCAAAGCTGAACCGCAAGGAGTTTTTCAACTTTAGATTTAATCCATTACATTTACCATTTTCTACTTTTCTCCTCTTTTGTTTATCATCACTGAACATATATTCTGCCTTCTTCCTTCTTCACTATTTTTTGGTGTCCAACCACATTCTGATGTAACTCCCTCTTTCTGCTTTCCTGTCCAAACTCTTCTCCAAGAATGAGGTAAGTACATTACTAACCAGCTCACGCCTGAGTTGACAGTGAGTCAGCTGGGTGACTGAGTTGCTCATCTGAGGGACTCTTGAGTCCTGCACCAGAAATGGCCTCATTTCCTGGTGGAAATGCTCTCCCATGGGGTGTTCATTTATTGCTCTGGGTTCTGAAAAAACACATTACAAAAAGGCATTCCCCATACTGTGAAATTCACGATGGAAGGGGAGCAGAGGGAATAAACCTCTTACCCCTTACTGAAATGGAAAACTTAGATACTGTGGGGAAATTGCCTAGTCATATACAGCTTGTGGCAGAGCCAGGTATCATTTCTATCTCTGGAGTCTTGGCATAGTATTTTACTCAGCTGGCTGTATTTCCTCTTTCTTTTGATTATCCCTTTCATTTGTTGACTGTGTCCTGGGTCTCTGGGTTAGAGGAAGGACCAGAAGGGAAGGCACAGGATGGTACAGTGACTGGACTGCTGCATCGTACCATGCAGTGGCGCTTTGCATGGGTACTGAGCCCCACGAAAGGGGCATGCACTGGAACCACAGCCACAGCCCTTCTCAGCGCAGTGCTCCACTGCCAGCTGCAGGGGCAAATCCAACTGCGAATGGGCTGGGGACGGCTAGGGAAGAAGGAGAAGGCAGAAGCCCACCCAGCCTGGTGGTGTGATTGCAAAGGCTCATGTAGCTTTATTGATGAACTATTCTTTGATGAATGACTGGATCTGCTTTGTTTTTCATTGTATGCTTGACTTGCACACAGTGTTAACTAATGAAATCATGCTTTTCTTTATTAAAATCACACGTATGTCACTGTTAGTTCATAGCAAACAACATGGCTTCATAGTAAATTTATACAGCGTGTAATTTTTTTCCACTCTTAATGAAAAACACACTGTTTTGTTTGGACCATCCCCAGACTTTTCAGTTATGGAGTTACTGAAGGTGGAAGCATGTGGGAGGTTGCTTTAAGCAACATTACTAGCAAAGCCACTTACTCTGAATATTGGCTGCTCTTTTACTTTATTTGGATGAAGAGTAATATTTTCAAAAGTGTCTGAGCTACTTATGAGTCCATGGCCTACACCAGAAAAATTTCACTGGTGTATGCTGGACTGGATGTGATATTTTTCCTTCCATGGTTGCACCTTCATACAGTAATACAAGGCACTGGAACAAAGGTGCCTTTTACTAGCACAGTTTCTTTTTGGTTCCTGAATCAGAATAACCTGGACTCACACAAGCAATGGTAGACTAGTACAGATATATTGATGCAAGAGGAGTTGTGTCTTTTCCATTGTACTCAGCAAAATGAATGCAGCCACATTTGTGAGTGACTTAGGGCACTTGGGAAGAAAAGTCCTTTTGACTTTCAGCCAAAGTATTCTACCAAAACTTTATGCTGCTTCAGCTATGCAAATGTTTTGGAGAAATGCTAGCCTTGCAAGTAAAGGGACAGAGCACTAACATTAAAAACAAAATAAATCTGTGCTAAAAAGGATTTCTTTTATACCACTGTGCACTGGAAAATCGGAAGAAAAAGCAGGAACTTGAATTTTTGCATAGATGACTTAGATGTTTTTTTCTTACACTACTGCCTGGTGTCTGCTCAGTAATAAAATGTCTAGCTTGGCTACAGCTGTGCTGCAGGAAACTTCCAAAATGCTATTCAAATGCTGGAGAAAAAGAAAATCCCAAACCCTGCTGCAATGCACGGGATGCACGCATCCTGCTGGTAGTATCTGCAGCGGGACAGCTTCTGGTGCCACAGCTCAACCTCCCAGCCAGGCAATGCAAGCCAGAAATGCCCACTGGCTGGGAGCCACTGGAGAGGCAGAGGTGCCATCAGGCTGTCATTTTTTCCACACTCCAGGGAGGACCTCCTCATACTGACAAAGCCATATATGTTCTTTGACGCATCCTTCTTGGCTGAGTTACAGCCATGGAGCACAAGTTAAAGCCACCGCCAAAGAGCCCATCCCAAGTTCATTTTGGAGCGCTGTGATTGACATCTCCTGACAACAACTCTTAAAGCCTCAGCCCACACAAAATTTATACCCTTGCTTTCCGAGACAGGTCTGCAATCATTATAATCCACATCATGGGTTTATTATAACCATATCATTCCTTCTGTCCCAATCTAGTGGTGTTCTGCTGTATCCCAAGAGGGATTTCACCTCTTCACAAAATGCTAAAGGCAGGGAAGAGAGTAGTCCAGCCTGGCTCCATTTCATATTGCTGCTTGCAAACATTTTTTGCCATGTCCCTCTTGCAACACAGCCGTGTAGCTTACCTGTGGCTGCTGCTCCTGGCAAGGCTCCCCGGCACAGCTACCCACCCGGGCTGACTTCTCCCCCGAGAGTGACATGGGGGCTCCACCTCCCCTCCACAGCACCTTTAGTCCCTGCCTCCCTCTGCACCACTGCAGCCGTGGCAGGGCAGAAACTGGGGAGGGTAAAAAAAACCTCCCCAACCACATCCCCCTCCCTGAGCTCACTGGGCACAGGTCAGATTCAGAAGCTGGAGAGGGCAGTTTTCAAGGACTGCAGTCCTTCTATAGCAGCTAGGTTTACATGGTCTGTTTAAGAAAGGAAGCTGTCTTCTATGGACGGCGATAAAAAAAATCATCATTTCTCCCTTTACAGTTGCTCTTTGTGCTTTTCCAGGATTTTGGAGCACTTAGATTCAGGGTGTTCTGCTTAGAAAAAATAAAGTAACACTGCTCAGTGTTTGTCAGTTTTCTGCACAGAAATATAAAATAATAATTAAAAAATACACCCTTTTAAGTGAAAGTCTTCTAATCCTGCAAGTTTTCATGGAGTTTGTCTATGCAAAATCGTTGCCTGTGTCACAATTGTGTTTTATTTGTGCACTTAGAATAAGTCATTAAACATGCTTGGTGTTCCCAGACCAAAATAGACATCACAGCACAGACACTAAGCATGTGTCCAGCTGACAAGAAAAGAGTCTGACAGTCAAGGGCCCCGGTTCCCGCTTTAGTTTCCTGTGTGCTCCCTCTGGTAGATCAGGTGCGGATGGCTTGTGCTTTTAACCATGTGGACTGAAAAGCAGGATTTCCACTTTATAGAAAATTTGCAGGTTTTTTCTTTTTTTTTTTTTACCCCCGAGCCATGTTTCTGAGGAAAATGATAATCCGCAAGGAAGGCTGGTGCTTCTGAACCACTGGCACTTGCCATTTCCAGTGCACTCCCCTGCTGCTGTGGGTCTGTGCAAGCTTAATGTGGTCGTGCCCAGATGCCCCAGCCTGACCACCCCTTCCCCAGCAGGAGGCTGCCCTCCCTTGCAGGTGTGCGCCAAAGAGCTGCCAGCCCACCTGCACCAGCCTCCACAAGCTCCTGCACCTGGGGTCTGGGAACTACCTTTCCTCCCCCAAAATGTAGAAGTCGTCTCTCTCTCTCCCCTAGCTGAGGAGGGAAGAGGGCATGGGCATGCCAGGTAGCAGTTTCCTGGACTGGTGCTGTCACCATCCCTGCTTGTTGAGCGCATGACCCAACAAACTCAAAAACTCTCAGTTTGCTGCTTGGCCACCATGTGCTGGGTACTTTATAACTCCAGAGGGATGCCCCCACCTGGACATCCGAGGTAAAATAAGTGATGTGGGGAGGGGAAAAGAGCCATGAGTAAAAGTAATGCCAAGAACCAGTCTTCTGCAGATGTCCACAGGAGCACAATTTTACCCTTCACTTCCTCAGGCACAGGCTGGGAACCTTCCTTCTTCTCCTCCTCCTCCTCCTCCTTTTCCTCCTCCCCAGTGTGTTGGCCACCTCCAAAATGAGTGGTAGGCACTGCCAAGCTTGGGATCCAGGAGCCCACAGGGAACTGCTGACACCAGTGGCTCAGTGCAAGCCTGTGCTGTCCAGAGCTGGACTTTTCCTGAGCCCTGTGACAGACCCTCTCCTCCTTCTGCCCCTGTGCCTGTCCAAGCTCAAGCACTCCTTGTCCCACTACTGCTTCCACTGACACTGCTGGGGGGAGCAGGGCCACGGACAGGAGCATGCATATCTCTGAACAGCAGGAGAAAGTACAGATGATCTGAAGACTAAACAACAGTTGACTCCTAAGCATGTTCATGCAAAGATGTAGGAATGATGTTTCAAAAATAAAAGAAGGGTCAGCCATCTTTTTCAAAGCCTTAACCCAGTCCAGATCAGGAAATCTGTTTCCCTGATGTGCCTCTTTAAGAAATGCCATAGGAGCAGCCAGCTTGCCTGCAGCATATTACATTAGCTGTAAGGACATATATATGATATTGGCATCTTCCCTGACACAAGAATTTCTAAACAAAATAATTGTCACTTGCTAGCATCTAGTTGTGGCTCAAAATCAGACCGCACTGTGAGCAAACAGGAGAGTGGTCTGGAAGGCAATAGCAGCTGGACTAGCTCAAACCAGGCAGATTTTTGAGTAACTCCCTTGAACTAAGGAGTGTTTACATATTTTGAAAAAGCAGGATTGCAAAGAGACACTTGAGGACAAGAAGAATGTACAAACTTCAAAAATCTGTGGCAGAACAAGCATTAAAATATCCAGATATCATGAACCTTGGAAAAACAGAGAAGTGAAAAAAAATAACCTATATCAGTCCTTGAAGCATCCTTCAATCTTTTAGTGGTAAAACACCATTTATATAAAAACAGTTTAATTTTGTGATGAGTGTGGGTGGGAAATGGGAAGGTTTCTCTTTGTTTCAGTTGGCCTTTTGAGCTTTTAATAAATGAAATACACCTAAAACAACAAAGTCTTCCATCAGACAGAAAAAAAAAGTAATGCCATGGAAAGGGTATTATTCTTTCCAAGAGAAAAGGGCCCACAACCCCAAATCCTTTCCTGAACTTGCCGGAAAGCCTTTGAAAGGATCATAAACCAAATCCTGCATAGAAGGTAGAGGGTTCTCTCCCATGTTGTCCCTCCCTCCCTGCAATTTTTCACTTCCCTGTTCTCTATGTATCGTATTTATTTGTTTCCCATAGAATCACAGAATCATTTAGATTGGAAAAGACCTTTAAGATCATCAAGTCCAACCATTAACCTAACACTGCTGAGTCCACCACTAAACCATGTCCCTAAGCACCACATCTACATGTCTTAAATACCTCCAGGGATGGTGACTCAACCACTTCCCTGGGCAGCCTGTTCCAATGCTTGACAACCCTTTCAGTAAAAAAATTTTTCCTAATATCCAGTCTAAACCTCCCCTGGTACAACTTGAGGCCGTTTCCTCTCATCCTATCACTTGCTACTTGATAGAAGAGACCAGCACCCTCCTCACTATAACCCCCTTTCAGGTAGTTGTAGGGAGCGATAAGGTCTCCCCTCAGCCTCCTCTTTTCTAGACTGAACAGCCCCAGATCCCTCAGCTGCTCCTCATAAGACTTGTGCTCCAGGCCCCTCACCAGCTTGGTTGCCCTTCTCTGGACACGCTCCAGCACCTCAATGTCTTTCCTGTAGTGAGGGGCCCAAAACTGAACACAGCACTCGAGGTGCGGCCTCACCAGTGCCCAGTACAGGGGGACAATCACCTCCCTGCTCCTGCTGGCCACACTGTTCCTGATACAGGCCAGGATGCGATTGGCCTTCTTGGCCACCTGGGCACACTGCTGGCTCATATTCAGCCGGCTGTCAACCAGCACCCCCAGGTCTTTCTCTGCCGGGCAGCTTTCCAGCCACTCTTCCCCACGCCTGTAGCGCTGCATGGGGTTGCTGTGACCCAAGCGCAGGACCTGGCACTGAGCCTTGTTGAACCTCATACAATGGGCCTCAGCCCATTGATCCAGCCTGTCCAGATCCCTCTGTAGAGCCTTCCTACCCCTGAGCAGCTCAACCCTCCCTCCCAACTTGGTGTCATCTGCAAAACTTACTGAGGGTGCACTTGATCCCCTCATCCAGATCATTGATAAAGATATTAAACAGAACTGGCCCAAATACTGAGCCCTGGGGAACACCACTTGTGATCGGTCACCAACTGCATTTAACTCCATTCCCACCGCATTCCCCCAGGGAATTACAAAGAAACTGTGTGGTGAAAAGCACCTGGCGTTTACCTTGTAGCTTAATTCAGAGATGGTTTGGGCTACCTGGAGGCGGTGCAGAGAAAAGCAACACAAATGAGGAACTGGAAGGGCTCTTTGGAGGGCTGACAAGAAAGTCCAGCAAGACGTTGGTGTGCAACAACTAGAGGGAGGAGCAGATCCATAACCATGTAAAGGCTAAGCAGTTAAGAAGAGGAAGGCTTTAGACAAAAGTGGAAGAGGCTCATTTGCATCTGCTCCTGCTGGGACCAGCTCATCTGCAGCGGTCCTGTCCTCCCAGCCACGCCTGGCCTGAAGGGGCAGATCTCAAAACACACAAAGCAGGATGGGGGGGCTTGGCCCATCCAATGCCGGGGAGTGCACTGTGGGCTCTGGGCACTGTCATCCCAAACGTGCTGGCTCTCCAAGCTCCTACTCTGCGTGCTGTCTACTGTGTGCTGAGGCTGCATCTCACGTTGCTGCACGTGTTGTGCATTTAATGTTAACAGATCGCCATATAAACAGTCTGACTTTGTCAGCAAATGGTGATCCAGGGCTTAAAACAAAAAATCCCAAAGGCATTGCAGTGTGTTTTCACAAGGCGTGATTTATTTAGCAATTGTGTATTTTGGCTTTCTGCTCGTTATGTCCAGCAATCAAGCTCTATGGGGCTGCTTTACATTACACATGCCATGTCATGGAAAGCCCAGCACCATGGCATTAGGCATGAATCACCAGGGGTTGGGGAGAGGAAAAAATCAAACTCTTCCATTTTTATTTTTCTACCTAATAATGCCCTCAGTGATTAGTACTGCAACTTTACCTTAGGAATGCCAACTTTTTTTTCTGTTATTTTGCTGAAGCAGACACTTGGTTTTTCTCAGTACCTAAGTGATTAGCTTCTCTAACAAAAGGCAGGGTGTTAATCAATCCTTTACCTAAGACCTCTTTTCTTCAAAATGTGAAATAGGAATTAGCATAAAAAAAGAGTCTTAAACCAGTTATGCCCAAACAGCATTGAAATAATACTTTTTTTTTCAGTACTTCCTCCTTCCTATAGCTTTGTGTGTGTGGACACATTCATTTCTATATATAAGCTAACCAGCTTTGGTTTAGTCAATGCATGACCTTCTATGGTTAAGTCAAAACTGGGGACACATTCTAGGACAAACATGTCCACGCTTAGCAAAAAAGGAAAGGGAGTAGAAGGGGAAAGGAGAAGGGGAGAGGGAGAAAGAAAAGAAGAGGGAGAGGGAAAAGAAGCAACAGGTTTTTTTCGTCTGTGCAGGAAAACTTTTCTATGTAGCAACAAGAGGAAGCCTGACGTTAAAAGGTGCAAATGTGGACTTGAAAGGAAGGAAGGTGGGCAGGTAGGAATCAGGAACAGAACTGATTATTAAGTGATTTACTTGAAATAACCCACCCCTTCATTGTCCCTGTGTTTCATCCCTATGCTATCTCCTGGAACAGACCGACCCATGCCCCTACACAGACATGCTTTTTGAGTAATTTCCCTCCATATCCAAAATACCAGCTCTCCCAACAAAGGGTATTATTTCTTGCACACTCCACATTGCACATGCTAAATACTTTATTGTACTAGATACAACCTCTAAACATTTACAGTAAGTGCACTTAATAGCAAAATTGTTTGCCAAACCTCATTGGCTCTCTCCATACTTGTGAGTGAGAAACATGGTTTTGTTTAAACAGGAAAACAAATGAACAGATTCCTGAGTCTCCCACATACACTTCTGGTTATCAGAAGTTTATCACAGGCAAACGGGAACATTTCATGGAGGCTCTTGCTAAAATCTGGCAGCTTATTAGTGGGCTGGATTTCCATGTACCACAGAAGACAGCAGCATAGTTTAATATCCTTGGGTTTTGGTGTTGGTTTTTTTTTTTAATATCATCAACCTCTTTTTTTCTCCTTGATAGACTTAGAAAACTGGAGCTGGGTGAATAACTTTGTGGAAAATCCTATAAGAGGAGAAAATGGGAGGAAAGAAAAGGAGCCTTTTTCTTGAGGTGGCGTGGCTGCACAGGTGAGAGAGTTAATACTCTTTAAGCTATCTATTGGAAGTGGCCTTTCCAATCAAACAGTAAAGCCTGGGAAATTCGGCTGAACAAATGAGACTGCAGTTGCAAATCCCCTCCATACAGACACTAGCATATAGCACAGACTGACTGCTAATGGCAAGAACTGATCAGAAAGGACACGATAGGTAGACTTGCAATTGCAAATTGCTCAACAGGAAAGCCCTTAAGAGGACCAGAAAGGAAAAGCCTGTATTTGGGTTACATTACTTCTGCAGCAGGTGGAAAAGAGCCAGTCCGCTAAGGCTGACCTCTGCCAGCTCCATCCTGTCTCATGGTCAGAAGAGACCCAAAGGAATGACAGGTGCAACGAGGACGGGGTCACACCTTGGCGTGGGGTGGGGATGATGCCCTAGAGAAACACCTTTGCCAGCTCTGCTTTGCATCACCTTGATTCACAGTGATAGACAGGCTACGGGTGTTTGCACCAAAGCCTCTCCATCTGGTGGTGTCTTCTTTAATCCCACCTGGGGAGAACAACCTGCTGGGTTGGTTTTTATTTCTTTCACAGAAAAAGCAGCATGGTTTTAGTCCGTGGGAACCTGCTGCAGTGAGAACAGACAGAGCTGGTGGTGGCAGTGTCACAGAGAGCAACCCCAGCTGGCTTTACAGTAGTTAAGCCTGGTATCTGGTAGCATTCTTTTGGGGCAACGTGCAGGTCAGAAGCTACAAAACTTGCTTCAAAAGCAGAGCCCACTTGAGTTTCCCATGACAGATTCCTTCTGGGACCCAGACTGGCCATGGCCAATCCCCCCCGACCACCACAGAGGTACAGACCAGAAGACATACTCCTCAGAGCGACCCGAAAAGTTTTATCTCAGTGCAATGCCATACTGGGACAAATTTATGCTGATATTGAAAAGTTACTTTGGAGGGGAAGCAGAACTAAGATACTGGACATAAAAATATATCCTTTCCTCTTTGACACCCAAGTTACCCAGGCTTAGTTTGCACCATGAACACAGCATGCCTGCCCTTTCTTTTTCACCAAGTGACCTATGTCAAGCCTTCGCTGCCAGCTTGTTCAAGCAGTGCCACAGCTGTGACTAGTTGGGAAAGACATAGTTAAAAAAACAATGGCGGATCTTGGGGCAACTATTTAAAAACCACTGTTACTGGTGCACTATGGACAGACAGGTGTGCTTGGTTTTAGGAATCACTGAAAAAGCTCTTAATTGGTCTGCCCTTTCTCCCTGTGCCAGCTATCTGCCCAGCTTTGAGCATCCCAGTTAGCAGCCAGCGTGAAGCTACCAGGAGATCTCGGAGAACATGAGCAAAAAAAGGGTTGACAAGAAATGCAATGTGTGTCAAACACAGAATATATTTTCAACTTTTCATGTAAATGCTGTGATTAACAGCTCTGTGGACCAATGGGTCACCCAGCCTCTCTAAATGTGATCACAACAGGGAGTTAAAATTCTACTTAATAATCCTTTATTGAAAGACAATCTTTTCAATTAGGTTTCAGACTTGTGCTTCCACTGAAAAAACAAAGTAGGAAAAACACATATTTTTTGACCTGCGAATGATTTAATATCAACCATATTTCTTTTAATACACAACTGCCCAACTCTACAATTGTTGAAACAAACACCATTACATTTGAACTTCAAGAGGATTTACTTGGACCAGAGGCAGCCAGCAGCAGAAGAATTTTAATGACTGTGGGAGGATCGTTGGTATTTTAAGAAGCTTCTAAAACCTTTTGAAAGATTTGAGATAAGTAAAAATAAGTGGAGCAGGTTTTTTTCCCCTAAGTACTTTGCACCATGTTTTCACATAGCAAACTGAGTTCTAGAACTGCACAATGAAGCTGGAAAATCTGAACGGAGAAGCAAAAGTTAAAAAAAAATCTAAGATGAAACCAAGTGGTTTGGGAACCACACTAAAGAAGAGAGCAAATGAATCCTTCTATTCCCAGCTCTGGTTTTTATTCTCTTTGCTCACAGCAGCTTTAATTTCATTAGCTTGCAAAGAAACACTCAATCCACAGATCAGATTTCTCAAGGATATAGGGAGATCATGTCAACAAAACAAAGCACTAATTAAATTTTTAAACAGCAGCCACATGCTCAGTGAGTTCCTCCAGTGGAATCGTACAAGCAACATTCACGTCCTGTTGCCTTTGATCGAAAGCATTGCACTTCACCTTTTAGAAAAGAAAAAGCCACCTGCTGCCAGAAGCGCTCCTGGATTAATCTACCCCATGACTGAAATTTAACTGCTGTTAAGCATTCAAAAGGTCCAGCTTCTTGAATTTTCGAGTGCCTCTCTGGAGAAGGGCTGATCGGTGTACCTGGGCAGCAACTCCCACCTGTCGCAGTTACAATGAGAAAAGCCTCTTTGGGCATCCATCTTCACCCTCTGCACCCACCCATGTGTCATGAACAATCACAACCCTGGTTTAAAATTATTCACCCACAGCTTCTCCAAAATCACCACAGTAAATGAGGGTGAATGATTTGCTGCTATTTCTTAACATCATCTTCCCACCCTATCCAGGAGAGATTTGATAAAGAGCATGCAAACAGCAGCAACAAGGTCACTTGGAAAGGGCAACCCTCTCCCCACCAAAAAGTGTCTATGATGTCCTTCTTTTGTGGGGAAATTCGGGACAGGAACAAGTGCTCTCCATGGATCCAGGGAAGAAAGCAACTCCGAGCACTCTGGAGAAAAAGAAATTGTTTTTCAGTCAGATGTCCCCTGTCTTTGGAGGCACTCTTACCCTCTCCTTTCTTCTGCTTACCTGCGCCAGCTCAAACATCACGCAGGCACTAAAAAATTTAGGAGTGGCTTAGTAAGCAGATGCTTTTAAATGATAAAGTTCATACAGCCTGTTCTTCTCTTTCTCAGTAGTTATGTGGATATAAAATGAATCAACTTACATTCACTTGCTCTCAAACACAGTCAGAAAAAAGAGCTGTTTGCCCAAAGCAAGTGCAACATTCAATACCTCGGTCAACTGGCAGATAATACTGTGTTTATCCTCTCTGCCCACTCCCTCTTCCACATTGTCCACACAAATTTGGCTTGACAGTACAGGTGAATTTCAGTTTTACTGAAAGCAGTGGCAAAACTCTCACTTTACTGAGTGGAGACAGATTTTGCTGACTTGCTGCTCTTCCCTTCCTCAGCAAGGAACTGTCTTTTCCAAGCAATTTTATGCTTGAAAGTGTAAAATCCAAGCACCTCTTACAAGCAAGACATGCTAAAAACTCTGCTTTTTGGTGGGCTGACCCTACCCCCTCCATTTCTTCCCTGCCCAAATAGGAGAATATTGTCCCTTGTGTTACATTCCAGTACGGTACATTGAAGGATACACCTCTGATTTTTTTGTTTTGTTTTGTTTGTTTGTTTTTCTTTGTTATAGAGGCAAATTACAATGAGGAAAATGGCCCCAGGAATTTACTATTGATATATTTTACATTGTTAGGAGAACACGCAGTTTCCCAGAGAAAGGTCCCAAGTTTTTTATCAGCAAGATCCCATCTTTGCTCATATTTACCCCTATCAAGGAGTTTTGATTAATGTCACTGCTTCTTGGTAATGGAGATTCACGAGTGGCATTCCTCCTCAGAACAGCCGTATATGAAAAAAATCCATCTGTTAGCTTAGCTATTGATAACGTGTGGCTGTTATATTTAGCATGGTCTAGTCATTTGCAATAGACAACTACCTATGTTGTCTTGACTTTACAAAATAAAATTGTACCTTAGTAGTTCTTAGTAGCCCACTGTTTTTGAAATGAAGCGTACATCATTTAAAAGATACCTTACAAACATTTCTCAGTGCAAAAATGCAGAAGATGTTTTGTTTTCAATTACAAGAAAGGTTCCATAAAACCGCATACATTTTTTTCACATTAAAAATCCCTTTGCTTTCCACCATGAACAAGAAAAGCATTCCAATGCCATAAGTACTTTTTTTTTTTAGATCTATCAACCTGACTGTAGCCCTTTAAGAGCATTAGGGATTTGTCCTACTTTAAGAACTTGTCCATGAAAAACTTGGGACCCCTCACATGTTACACATTTCATACCGCACTTCAAAGAAGGACGTTAAATACCTTGTAAGTAGAGTACTGTTTATTTCATAATCTAAACAAACACTGGAATACAGTCTATGCTTTTCTACTTTCCTGCAGACTTTACAACGAGCTTTTTTTTTTTCATAATTAAAACAATCTGCATACACACAGAACATGCATGCTCTCTAACAGCAGTAATGAAGGTAAGAAGAGTCAGTTTCCATCGTCTTCTTGTTGCCTGTATTAGAAAAAAATACTTTTGTTTTTACTGTAGTTATGGCAGTGTGGCTAAGGATACGAAGACTAGAGCACAGTTTTACTCCCTGCACAGAAAATGTTCATCACAAGCATGCTGATGGTGATAAATATTACATGTCTATTAAATGATAGGCATACTTTTATCCCCTTTACTCCCTTTTTAAAAAGACTAAGTGGCTACATGTAAATGCAGTGAAGCAGGTATAAGCTTAATTAATCAGAGTTGACTCAGACTGGCACCAAGATGCAGCGAAGTCTGACAAAGTCTCAGCAAGGCTTTCCATGGGCTATCGATGACCTCTGCCACAAGGCATCTGCCTTCTACTTTTTGAAAGTAGAAATCAAAGGCCTTGCAGCACAGCCAGTCCTGTGGACGGGATGGACTCCTCCGGTGTGTCGGGCTCCCTGGAAAAGAAGCACTTGTAGTCCATTAGTGTTTGAGAAAACCTTGTGAGTGGGTTACCTTCCCTGGGGCCGTGCACCCCCCCCCCACTCCACGGCGTAGCCTGCTGCTCTTTGTCGGCCAGGCGGCCGGCTGTGGTTTTACACCACTGAGTGGTCATTGCTGTGGACGCCAGCCAGGATGGTGTGGTTGAGCGAGGATGCCGACCGGTCCGAGCCTTCGGTGGGGCCGTTGGCGCTCTCGCTGCGCTGGCAGCAGAGGATCTGCTTGAAGGTTGCGCTCATCTCCTTGTCCCGGTAGGAGTAGATGATGGGGTTCATGGCAGAGTTGAACTCTGCCAGGAGCAGGAAAAATTTTTCATAGGCCAGGACGTTGCACTGGGGACAGCAAACATCGAGGAGCAGCAAGACTAATCCCGGGGTCCAGCAGATTATGAAAGCACCTATGAAGAGAAAGAGTGGACAAAACACAACAAAACCCACAAATATACTAATGCACCATTACTCATCAAAGCACTATGAGAACCACCCAACTGGAAGTGACAATTGTTAATTTTCTCTTTCAAGAGTATCGTTCCCACACTATTTCTTCACCGACCTGATGAGAAGGATGCTTTTTAAAGATCTGTAAATGGTTATGGGCAGCACATCAGAAGAGCAAGACATTCCCCCCCCCACTCACCATGTGAAACTTTGCTTGGCAAATACATTTGCATTTAAAGTTGATAATGAGGAACATTTTTTCCCTTCAGCTAGAGACCTCTGACTAATCAATCTCTTGATCAGGAGAAACAATGCTGCAATTCTCAAACTAATAACAACAAAGAAAACCTTTCTGTGAGTGCTGTGACTGAAGCATCAGTAACAGAAAAAGAGTGGTGCAGGCAGCAATTCTCAAGAAAAAGAAAGCCTGGGTCTTGTTAATCCATTTCAGCCCCATTATGTAATGGAAAGTCCTAAACACACATCCTTCTTGCACTGAAATGCCATCCTTCAACAGATCTACTTCTTTTCTTAGGGCTCTATTCAATAGAAATTCAGAGGCTCCTCAGGCTTCAATAGTGTAAATGCCAAAGAGCCTTACCCTGATTAAAATCCTTCCCCCTCCTTTCTCTGCTTTTCAAAGCTCTGAGGGGAATAAAGCCCAGAACAAAATTCAGGGTTAAATGCAGAAATGAAATCCAATGCCTTGCACTTTATTTGGAGTACTGAGTTAAACGAAGATGATAACTCCTTGCAAGGTTAAAGAGGTTTTAAATATAAGCACTGCTGGGGAAACCCCTACACACCCACCAATCATGCCAGAATGAAGACAGTGCTCCTGAGATTTTCCAGGCTGACATGCTTGACTGAGGTGGAAACCAAGGTCTTATCATCAGTGGGCAGGCTAAGTGCAGGCAGCGGCAGTAAGGGCTTCCCAGCACTACCCAGTGAGTGCTGTTTTCACACAGGTTCTCCTGTCACTGTGGTATTTATTTGTTAACATGCTGCCTCTGTTTTTTCTGCAGTAATGCTCTCTGCAGGTCTAGCAGCTGACTACAGTCAGTTTCCATGGCACACAGACTTTTTGCTGTGCCTGCCAAGAAGATGCCAGCTATTTCCACCTTGGGCAGTGGCGACTGTAACCTATGCAGACACCTTTCTGTTTGGATACCAAACCTGCCTAGATCAAACAGAAGAACATTTTCCAAAGGGCTTTGCAAACATGCAGGGTGTGCCGGACTACAGACACTGGTTGCCAACCAGGCAACCACACACAGGCTTTCTACATATCCAAAAGCACCCCTAAACCGAGCTTGCTTGCAACGGATGGTGCCACAGTGCCACTCAATGCCTATCACTTTGCCAACCAACAAAGGGAAGGAAGCTGGGACGCAAACTGCCAGCTGCCAGTACAAAGCACCGACGTGTTTGGCCAAATGACTTTGTTAGGGTATGGCAGCAATTTTACAGCATAGGGATGAAACTCTCCCATGCTGAGGTGGCATCAAACACATGAATCCACTTCATAGCTTTTGTCTGCAGCTCTTTCAGATTCCAGCAGTCCTAGAAAAGAATACTTGAAACCCATGCAAAGGACTACAGTCTTTTGTCCCTTCCTTGTACCTGCTCCCAGAAGAGTAGCAAACTGCATCTCTTTATTTGCAGGATCGTCCAAGTTGATACAGAGGCTGCCCTCTGCACAGAGCAGCTCTGCTGAGCTGGTTTCTGCAGAAACAAAGCCAATCTTTCAAATTCAACCACTCACTGCTGAAACTGTGCATGTTGTGTTCAACCTCCTAGCTAGCGAGGCAGCGGTGGACTTTGTTCCAGCTTGAGCATGTATTTTCTTCATTACAGGCTGCCTTGGGAGAACAACATCAGAGACGGAAACACTGCGAGTCATGGGATCTACAGTCAAGGACAAAAGATGATGACAGCATCCTCACCAGGCCTGTAGCAGAAAAGTCCAATGTGGGAACAATGGATCTGACAGGAAAGCTCTCCTAGTGTTGTTCAAAGTTGCAACTGAAAGCTTCCAATTTTCCAACAATTTTTTTGGTTGGTTTTTTTCAAATCTGTTGTTGAGAAGCTAAATATGCCAAACAGAACGTTCTGTTGCTATCGTTTTTGGGTATGTTAAAAGCAGCAACAACAAGAAGCAAGTACGGTGAGGCAGGTAGGCATTTACCCCTAAGAAAGCCCCAAAGTCTTTGACAACAGTCCACATGCAGGCCACTGCACTGAACACTGGTCTCAGGTGGAGTTTCTGAGCCTCTCTGAGCTCCTCAGTATCTCATATAGGTCCAATAACCTATATGCTGAGGCTTGATGTGGTTGCACTCAAGAAAAAGTGGATGGTGGTTGAGCAAGCAACTAAATGCTCTGTGCAGCTCGTGCTACACTGAAAAAAGATAAAAACAAAGGCTTGTCTTCCCACTGAGCTCTGGAAGAGAATGGAAGTCATTATTCTGCAAGTTGTCACTCTGCTGTTCATGACAGGCCTGGAGCTGGGTCAAAGACGTGCTGGCAGCCCGGGTGTCAAAAGGAGAAGAAACCCATGTTGCACAGCTCCAGACCTGCTTTGGTAATGTGGGCTTTCTGCTGCCCCGGCCCCCAGCCACAGGCCAGGCTGACTTTCCAACCTGTGTCCTCCACGTGGCAGTGGAGCACACAGCATCCAGGACTGCACCTTTGTGCAAACAGGGCAAGCTTCCAGCTTCTGAATAGATGGCTCACTTGTTATTGGGAACTAAAAGCCATTGAAGCCAGTCCCATTCAGTCTAGTGGGTTTTGTTTTACTTTAGCTGCTGGGATTTTCCTAGCAAAACTTCCCACCATGCTAATGGCTCCTGTGGCTTATTAAGTTAAGTGCTTGCAAAGGGTGACACAAACAATGCCTCAAGTTTTCTCACTTGTTATTTAACTGTGAGTGCCCTGGAAAATACTGGAAAGCATCACTCATGTAAGGGCATGTTTGAGTTAGGTACAATGCAAGGAACATAAAAATGTCAGACTCCTGTTACTTCAGATTTAGGAAACATCATCTGTTAAACATGGAACTCTTTCCCTGGAAGGAAAAAAAAGCTTGAAATTTATTTTTTCTACTTCTTACTTGGAACATTTGTCAAAGTAAAGTGATACTAAGCTAAAAGTGAGGTTAAATTCTTCCCTTTCCAGAAATCTGTTGTGCGTTGATTTCACCAAGAATGAAGATCTAAAAATATAATGTCTAACAGAATAATTAAATCCAAAAGCTTCCTGCTGCCATATACTGAAAAGCCTTAAGCATACACCAAAATCTTGACGTATTTTTCTGCTCAGGAACAAAACTGAGAGCAGTCCAAAGTACAGTGTGAGTAATTTCCAGGTGCATCTTAACATTTTACAAACTTGGTCAATGTTATCCATGTTACAATGCCATACAAAGCAGACTACTGCATTCATTGAATCAAATCTCGTCATCTTTGTGGATGTGTCATTGTCAGGCCATGGTACTAGAAGAGCCCAACATGCACAAATAAAATCACAGATGGTATGTCCTTCGGTGGCTGAAGAGCACTGTTGCCTGGACAGATAGAGGGGTGACACCTCCAACCCTGGCTGTCCTCAGAGGCGCTGGCACCACACAAAGCTGACCAAGCTGTTCAATTGCAGCAGAAGGAACATCCCTGTGGTCCACAGCCAAGGTCTGCCCTGCAGTTCTGGCAAGAGAGGGCCAGGTGAGGAATAATGCCTATCAGACTGAGGGGAGAATGACTAGCCATGAGACAGGAAAGCTTGAGGGAACTGGAGAAATGGCACTGCATCTTTTAAAAAGATTTAAGGAGACAAGATGGGAAGGGTCTCTGTAGACCGAGAAGCATGTTTTACAGTAGGAAATCTGAGTTACAACAAAGCAGTTGTGACACTAATATAATTTTCTGTTACTGTGTGATACCTCTCACCCAGGGCTGAAACTCCAACTCCTCAGGCATAGCCTGTCTTGCTGCACTGTGGCAGAAATCCACTGGGGGCTTTCCAACAACCACAATATGACTTCATCACATCTGTCCTGAACCCTCATCTAGTGTACCAGTGCGAATTGTATTTCCGTGGTAGCTGGATGCTTGGAAACTCCTGGGTAAGCATGGCATGGCCTCACAGCAAGATTTGATGGCAAGAGAGTAAAAACTGTTGTGGGCAATAGGCATATGAAACCAACCATGATAAATGACACAAAAATGAGTGACTAGAAAAACAAAAGAGGAAACAACTGCAAAAACCAGCAGTAGAAAAGAAACAAGCTACATGATAATAAGCACCGATGAACCAGTCATTGATTACTAGGACCCCAGACTGGATGGCTACTCATAAAATTTCTCAGGTTAGCAGGTGAAGCATTTCCTAAGCAGCACTGGTGGGGGTTTTTTTTTGGCCTTTTGCCTTGCCCAGGGTAAGTCTGCTTTTATTCCATGAATGTTTATTTTCCTCTAACTCACAACAGCAACATAAAAGAAGCACTTGTGCTCCTGCTAAGTCACACACCTCTGTCCCTCAGAGGCTGCAGTGTGATGTGGCTTTTGTCAATGCACACCTATTCTGAAACACCCCTTTTCTCCTGCTTAACCATATGGTGTCCCTTTTGTGTGCCCTCTTCCACCCATCTTAGGTGTTGACCCTGACTTTACTGATTTCTGGCATGGCCTTACACTCACCCTGCAAATTCCTCATACGGAGAAGTCTGTATGGAGGGGTAAAATATGGAAAGGGCCTCTTTTAGGGAGTGAGAGAAAAGGGGAAAAAAGATCTCGCTTGTGTTTGCAGTTTTGTTAAGATTACAGAGATAGGATAAGGCAGAGAAGACCCACTCCAGCTGAACTGCAGGGACATTTACATTCTGCTGCTGTTGCCCATCTCCCCTTGTTCACCTGCTGTCCTCTCCAAGTCCCCTCCTGTTCTCAGAATGACACTTGTATAGTGCCACTGTGGGTGGTTACACCATCTCTTCCACTGGGACAACGGTGACTGAGAGAGGAAAGGACACTGAGCATCACTGCCAGCTACCAACAGGGAGAAGGGTCTTGCTGTACTTTTTGCAGGCTGAAAGCAATGCTATGGGGAGAAGATTTGTTTTATTTAAAAAAACCATAGCCAAAACGGGCTACAGAAATGCCTGGCATTTTCCACATCCTGATACAATCCCACCCTCAGCAGGGAAAGCCACTTGCTATGCTAGCTGAGAAGCAAACTCAGCAGCTGCACAACTGCACTTCTTCACGCCCTAGCCATCTGTAAGCTGTATCAATAACCCTCCTTATCACACTACGTATTATCCTGTGCATAGCATGAATAGAGATAAGTACTGCATGAAATAGTGCTTACTTATAGCTATGTATTGTTTTCCCCAGATACAAGTATTAGAGAACGAAATCTAAAATGAATGCTGAATTATTATATATGCAAAAGATCCATGAGGATCATTTATCATGCTGTAAACATAGTGTAGGAGTAATTCTTCTAATTCTAGTCTGACATCATTTTCCCCAATTTTGCCACAACATTACTACAATATAGCTTATAGTTCTTGGTGGATGAAAACACAGTTGTTGCTGTTTTTTGTAGTTTCTGCTGCAAATAGTCAATATTGGGGTAAAGTTTGCTTCCATCCATGGAATTTTTATGTGAAAAAATAAAATGTGACTACCACATATGGACCAGATGAACAAATGTAAAATAATCCTATGCTAAATTTGGTAAATTCTCAGAACTTCAGATACGAAAGGCTTGACTGTCAATCCACAGACTCCAAAAGGCTCGGGGAAGATGACAGTCAAAGACAGTCCTTGAAAAATACCCCAGGTGGGGGAGAGCAACATGCAGTGTGCCAGTAAGAATGGTCTTGTTGAAAAGGCTATCAAAACCCCTTCACTTATTTAAGGTGTCTTTATTTAAGGAAGCTGTATGGATTTTGAATGAGTGAGAGATTCATAGCACACTCCTCCTGCAGTTTTTGATTGAGTGCAAAACGCTGCTTTCTCTGACGCGTGTCTGGGAGACTTTGACGCAACAGCCCCTTTGGGTTTCAAGCCAAACATTTCTCTGGTGGGACTGTGTGTGAAAGGAAGGGGGGATATCTCCAGGAGTGTAAAATAGGAAATAAGAAACAAAGCAAAGCCAAATAAAATCTACATTCATATTCATGCAACAGTATCTTACATGTACTTCTCGTAATATGATTTGGAGCAAGAGGTCCCAAGCAAATACGAGAAAATACACAAGTAGGGGGGCACACGGGAAGATCTGGGCGGTATGAGCTATCAGCCTGTCTTTCACAACACTGCAAGTGCCCCATCCCTGGGCACCTCCATCCAAGTCTCCCCTGAGCTGAACAACTCTGAATGCGCAGGTTATAGATAAAATCCTGACCACAGCTCTTCCAAGTGTCTGAGCTCCTCATGAAAAGTTGACAGGTTTGCCAGATTTTTCAGTCCACTGCACCCATGGTTTGCAAAGGGATCTTTAAACAAACTGTTTCTGCTAGTACTGCATCCATTCCCCGATTTCCTACCTTTTCCACAGCTATATGCACATGCACACTCCAACCTCTTCCTGAATCCTGTTCTGGGATTTTGAGCTGTTGAGTTTGGTCAGACTTTGCACAAAATAACACCTGGATCATGTAGGAACACAGAAATCATGTCTTGCTCCAAAACGTATTTCCCCTTCCCAGCAGGAATACAGTTATGTGTCTGCTTCAAACATCTGTCTTCACCTTTGAACTCCTATGCACAGAATTTATTCGCTGTTTAAGGCATGGCTATCTTTGTCAACAAATCACCCCCTCTCTGAGGCACCTGGCTGCTTCCCTCTTGAACCATTTATCTGTTTTAAAACATGCTAACAACTTAACATGAAAGCTTCCTTGGCACTCTGCCTGCACTCTAGCCGGGCTGGGAGGAGCAGCAAGCCTTGCCCACAAAGAGTGAAGTTCCAGTGTATGTTAGCATCACCTCATTCTGGGCCTTAATATTTAGTATTTCACCTGTGTCTGTTCATCCCTTTAATCCTCCTCCTCATCTTTCCTTTCAGAAAAAATAAAATAAAAGTAAAAAACTCTTCCTAAATGGACATACAGTCTTGACCACAACTGGTAGTCCTGCCAGCGTATAGACTCCTTTGCTACAGGCTGGCCTCTGCTTTTGCTGTTCTCTTCCAATGCTCACATCACCACATTGCTCCTGACAATTTATCATTTAAATACTCACTCTTACAAATTCATCACTAAAATCTTTAGGTCAAAACCCTCTTTTTAAGCCAGACACAATTCTACATCTACACCTGCTGCACATAGGGCCAACTGAAGATACACCTGACCCACCGTGGCATTTCACAGGGTGCTGACAACAACCATTAGCCAACAACCCCATTGGCACCACTAGGCACAAGACTGCTGTCTCTGAGCATGGAGATGCTCAGACAGAAAATGCCTGCAGTCGGTGGGGCTACATCTACAGCCATCACGCCTTCCTGTTTCTTGGGGTGGCTGACACCTTTGGTCTTCTCTTCCTGCTTCAGTTCACAAGCCCAGACCAGAGATTAATAAAGAGCAGGTTTCCCTCAGCAGGATTCGTAAATGGCAGCTGTGGGAGTCCTCATGAGGTCGCTCTCTGCAGCACTTTGTGCTTGCCACCCGAGTGCTTGCTGCCAAGTGCTGGAGGCAGGGTACGCTGACACTCAGCCTCCTGGCTTTCCTTCTGGAGGTCCTATCTGCTGGGTTTCCTTCTACCTGGACCCTGGGTGGCCTTTCCACAGAATGGATGTTTGAGATACCACGTGGGTCTCCAAGCCTTTGCGTATCTCTGTAGTATCTGAAGCTTTTGAGTCTGAAACAGCGACAGACAGAAAAGCCTGGGGAGGACCGGTAACAAAACAAACCAAACTGAAGAGAAAATGAGATGTGGGCAGAAGCAAGCCATCAGAACTGACCTGCTTATTTCATGGGTGCTTGTTAAACTCTAGCCCAGGTTAACGCTTGCTTGGTGTCATTCTCTGCTTGCTGCTCGCAGTCTCTGGCCAGCTGATGCAACCACCCTCAAGTACTCCTTGGCTGACATCTCTGAACAAGAATCAAGTGCTAATGCAAATGGAGGAGACCAGGACTGTTTTTCAATTGACACCTGCAAACCAGAGGTGTTCGAATACGTCCTTTTTTCAAACGTATGCTTGTTGTGGTTTTAAAGAATACTTTGCAAAGATGGCATGTGCAAACTGCTTTCCAAAAAGAAAAGCAAAAGCTGGAACCCATGGCAATTTATCTGCATCCATTTGAATTCCTCAAATCAAAGGTTGCTATGGAAAAACAGAATTCGCCACTGATCTAGTGACTGCAGGAGAGAGACAGTGCTCCCCCCACTGCCCCCTGCAAAAGAAGAAAGTAAGCCTTTTATCTATAAAAAGCACTTTAGACAAAAACAGGAAGTCATAAACGCCAATGGTCAGGATTCCAACTGATTTCTAAATTCATAAAGATATGTGAAGCTAATCTCTGAAGAAAAGCCTGGCTGTTGCCAAAACAATCTGAGTATTTATCTCTGTGTAAAGAAAGACAAACAGTAGTCCCCATGGAGTTTCGCTGTTGCCAAAAACCTGACACACAGAGGAAATTTTGCTGTCTTTTTCAACTTTCAGGCATTCTAGATGAGCCTTCATGCTCTATTGTGGACAGAAATGCTCCTACAGTCCCAAATCATTGGCGGTAGCTTAACTTTAAAACGAGCACAAAACCCCAGCTGGTAAGAGGCTCCTGAGGCTCATGGTACTGGTCTCCCTGGGTCACGGTGACACAGAACAAAGAAAAGCAGGCAACAGATGTCTGGGGAAAATCAGAGGCAAGAAACTGCCTTTCAGTCCATATCTGGCAACCTACTTGCATCTCCTAGTCCAAACTCAGCCAGGATCCTCTTGACGGGCACTGATTGCTTACGGTCATGACTTGGGGTGCCAGGTGGGGGACAGACCCAACCCTGAATGGCAAGAAGACCCTGTCCTAGGGGTCTGGGTGAAGCTTTCAGGTCCCAGACATGGGCCAGCTGGAGGTGACCAGGTCTGGTGGCAACACAAAGGTGCCTAGGCAAAGACAAGAGGTCATCCGAGGCAGGAGCGGGACAGCTGGCGCCCCGCAGGCAGGGCTCACAAACCCAACATTGTTCTGCCTGCCTCTGCAAGGTCTATTTAGCGTGCTTGGGACTTGGGTGTTTCACTGCTTTTCTAGTACCTGCAGTTTTCAGTCACAGAAAAATCATTCACGGCCATGTGGAAAAAACTCTATTTTGCCCACTTTTCCTTTGGAAATCCATATACCCCTGTGGTACTCTGGTACTTTCCCAAGGACGGTCACAATGCTACACTCAAACAATACAGTTTGTTTAGCAGATTTCAAACAACTTTGGTACACAAGATTGTTTAATTGTTTTTTCTTTTGTTGTTAAGGACATTAAGTGTTACTGGTATTATGTTTGGATAAGCTCCAGTTGCAACACAAGTTTCCAAATGAATCATGGGTGGATGCAATTTAATATGTAAAGGACTGCTTTGATTCTTACATAAGATGAAACTAGTAATATTAGAAGGAAAATACCAGCCTCTATCTGCTTCCTTAATAGGAATAAAATTTGTTTCTCCCATGCTAGTACCAGAGTGTGATTAGGAGAAAGTGTTACAAAAAGGTAGAGATACTTAAAATGGCTGTATTAAATACCAGCTCTACCTCAGCTGCAAGAAAACTGTGTGTGCTTTTGTTTTTATATAGCCATACTGCAATTTATCTGATTATAGCTAGCTGGTTGAGCTGTGGTAGACACCCCTCAAGGGAACTGCATTAAGACCAGTTACACGAAACAGTTTTAAGAAGCAGAATCCAGTGTGACAGCTGTGCTCCTCTGGGAAAACTAAGAGCATGAGCTCTGGAGTGAAGTGGACAACAGGGAAAAAGCCCTCTTGGTTAATGGGATGTCACTCCAGAATAAATCTTCCTGGAAAATCAGTCTGTCTTTTGGATGTGTTAGGATAGCCTCCTCCCCCAAAAGACCTTCTACTCTGCATCTGAATGTTAACAAATCCAACTACTGCCTTAAAGCAGAAGCAGCCTTGGACAGACTGTACACAAACAACAGCACTATGGTAAGTCACCTGTACACCTCACCACCCAAGCAGTGTCAAGGCCATATGGACGTTGCTCGGGCTATCAGACTACCAGTGAGGCATCTACAAGTAGCAATGATAGAAACAGACAGATAGCAGCAGACATGGCAATGCACTTCACAAGAGAAGCACTGAGTGAAGAAGCACCCAAATTTTGCTCGTGGTAAGTATATACTGACAGCTTATCAGAAGGGTAAATTTCAGGTTTTAGCACTTAATTCTATATCTACTCTTTTAAACCTGTATAGATGAGGCTGATATAACTTGTGCAGAAAATATGGCTTTTGGTCTATATTTCTACGCTGAAGATGAGATATGGTTTAAAGGGATGCAGCTACCTCTTGATTCTCACAGATGACTCTGAATTTCCTTGGAATATCTAATTTTCCCTGTCTGGACAAGATACCATCATACCGTAACTTATGTCCTAGGTGTCAGGGAGACTGAGAGATTAGTATCTTATCAACTTCTACGAAGCCAGTCTCTGTATTCATTAAAAATACTATCATGCAGAAAGAAGCATTGGAGCAGTGTACAGTAGGTACTTTTTTCCCTGTCAGAAGCGTGTTTGCCGTCCTGCAGTATATAATATTACTGCAGTAATGACAGTATTTCCCATACTTAGAATGGGAAATACAGTGAACAAGTCTGGCAATGTTTTATGGCTGGTGGTAAATATCTGGATCCCAGTGGCAGCTTCTCTGTGATTTCCTTTGTATTTACCATTACAGAATCTACATTGATTTAAAGTCTTCAGGCAAACACAAAAGACAGCAGTGATAAAATTTAGCCTTTATTTCAACTCATAGCTTCAAGAATCACATTACCAAGCCATGCATTACACTGGGGAAAAAAAGGTGTGGTGTGTCTTCAGCTAGCCCTTTCACCAGTACACAGCTGTGGAAAACCCTGGGAACGCAGCTATTGGGGGAGTGATGCTTTGCACAGTTCTGTTTTATGTCATTAGGTCAGGACAAGCAAGCAAAAAACAAAGCAAGAGAAAAAATCAGAATGCGTTAGACACCCTCATCACTACAAACGAGGGAACCCCAGTCTCATCTACTTAAAGGGTTAGCCATTAAAACTGCTTCTGGGTTAGATGAGTTATGCGTCCTCTCACTATTACTGAGTTACCCCACATTCTGTGCATTTATCGGAGATGTGAGTTTGATTTGGCATACTGAACTGATCCTGGTTTTTCAGCTGGTTTTCGGGAACAGCGCTCTACCTTTGGCAGTCTGCTCTCCCATTCTAAATTTAACCCCTGCTAAGCAAAGTATGGCACCTAAAAGTGTCCAAGAATAGTGCTTGCCTTTCAGCTACTGTGTTAGCACCATATCCTGTGTCACTGTGGCTTAAAGATTTCTACATAAATAGCCTCTGAAACCACAAAAAAGAGCACTATCATACTATTTTGAAGGTTGCTCAATCTGCATGTTTCTGAGGATGTGACTCCTTTGACCTCTGGCACACAGTTTGCTCCAGTGTCCCCATAAAAGACTGTAGATTTTGGCTATGATAAAAGAGAACAATAATAATGAAGAAAAAGAAAAGCAGCACTAAGTCTTCTCTTTCAGTTCACTTACTTACTCCCACCTACTCATGAAAGAGCAATTGTATTGCAGCAGAATTCTTAAATACTTTCAACGTCAAAACAGGGCTGATTCCCAGCCACCTTCATTTCTTTCAGGGGTGTTCATGAGAAGTGCCAGACAAAGGTCATTTAAATCTAGACCCTATCTACCAAGCAAGGAAGGAAGAGGCGTTAACATTGCTGCTTTCTCTGTAGCATGCCTCGACTGCAGCTTGGCTTTGTCCTTGGTCTTCTACCACTGGGCATGAAAGAGCCGTCTCTGTTCCCACTGAACTCCCGGCCTCTCTAATGAGACTGCCAAAGATAACAGTAATTATTTTCTACTGTCACCTGCCTTCAGACTAAAGGTGAAGCCAACTCGTCTCTCACAGTGACACAGAGAAGGCAAGCTGCTGCGAGGGCAGGGCTCGTGGCTGTGCTCGGGCAAGCGCTCCCCAGGGACATGCCAGGGAGCGCACTGCTTCTGCAGGGCAAGAACTTGAAAATTTTTCCCTTTTAGCACTCTCTGCTTGCCAGGGACTTCAGTCCTCAAGGGATATGGGATCTAAATGCCATTCAATGTAAAATCTTTGGCAGTTGAAAATGAAACCTTCTAGAAGTTTTCAAAATACAAAAGACATTTTAAACTGTTCTCTGAGATGCTGACCAAGCCGATCTGGTAACAATTCACCTCACCATTACGTATGGCAGGGCAGCACTTTACTTTTTAAAATAACCACTAATAACAGTTCAATCAGATGTGGGAGATCAGCTACATACAGTGCAGGCCACACCAATGGCTGCCAGAGGTAGAAGATACCTGTGAAAGCATTTGCTTCACACTTGGAAAGCCTGAGACTGCATGCAGAGAATGACAAAGCAGTGGCATCCAAAAAGCAAGCCTAATTTGTTCTGCATGCTCTGAATGGCCCTTAGATCTGTCTAATCCCTTCCAATTGATCCCGCATGCTATGCCCACCGGCCAAATCTGCATAGCACACTGCTTTGATCACTCCACGGGAACAGGTTCTAGATGCAGGGTTGAGCTGTCTGCTCAAAGAAAGGGGACAACATATAAGCAGGGAGCCAGCTGTCAAAGAAATTGTAACTCCACTGACTTCCAGAAGCAGTTGTAAAAACAGTCACAAATGGTACAGCTGCACTGAAAGCAGGCCTCTAAAAGAAAAACAAAAGGCTCCTCCGTACTCTTTCTGTGGAAAACCACAAGAAGTTTCTGCAAGGTTATCAGTCCTCAAAAGAAGGTCTTAGTACATCAAGGCCACCTACTGTATTGCATCCTTCTGCTTGAAATAATACAGGGTTGCAATCACGATACAGGTTGCAAAATAGAAAACCTACCTAGCATAACATCAGCTGTTGCTCCCCAATGAAAAAGGAACTGAAGGACTAAGACTGCTACCAAACCATAAAGGCAACTTCCAGCTGGATTACCTTCAGTAGCTGCACAGGTCTGCAGCTCACCTATGGGGCTGAGGAGGCAGCAAAGGGACAGACTAGCAGAAGGGGTGAAACAGGGCCATGATTATTAAAAACCAACATGTCTTCAAATTCCTGCTGCCAGCTTCTGAATTGCTCCATGTTAAAAAAACACCTACAGCACCAAGCAGACAGGTTGTGCCCACCGGCATTGGACAATGGTACCGGCATGTGTCCAGGAGGTGGAACCTGGAGACACAGGAAATAAGTTTTATTGCAGTGCGAGCTAATTAAAGCACCTATACTGAGTACTCCTCCTCCAGCACACACCCAAAACAGTACCTGCAGGATCATTCAGATATTTTAATTCAGCACTGGTCACAGTAGTTTAAGTCAGATTATTTTGGGACAGACACACTGGTATATGAATTCACAAGATTTCTAAAGTTGTTTTTTTAGCAGACATTTGTGGGCTTGCACCTAAAGCAAACAGGAAGCTGCGTGAGATAAACTGAGACCTTTGAGGCGAAACGCCCTCCATTGGGGAATTTTTGGATTTACAAAAAAAAAGGCAAAAAAGCAATTAGTACATTGTAAGCAAATTGCTTGCAAAATCCTTCTACTCAGCAAAGTAACTGCTTCCAAGAAGTACCTCTGCTGCTCAAGCTCAAGTGTTCAGAAAAGAACAAAATCCCCTAATCATTCAGCAACACACTGAAGGAAGCCAATCAGAGCTGACCTCATTTTCTTTTAACCATGAAAGGAATATTGAGGCAACGTTGAAGTAAGCTCCAACACAGCAGCAGCATGTAGGGGAGACACATAAAGGAGGAGCCCTAATACAAAGTCACATCAGCCTTTACTAGAATTTATTTAAAGCTCCTGGTGATACTTGCTAGCTTCTCACCATTTTTCTGCAGAGCTCTGAGCAGTAGCTGTAGCAAAGCCACGCTAGCAAAATTAGGGATGATTATAGCAAGGCAGAGAGACCATCCCAGTGCTGTAGGAAGAGACCGTGCCTCTAGCTGCTTGTCTTTAATAGGCAGGCTTTGTTGCCTGGGGATTGATCACAGCTGTGTCTCAAGTAATAAAGACCCAAACCAACTAGCACAACAAGCTTTGGATCTGTAGGTTCTTACTATCTTAGCTGTTCTGCAAACTATGAGGGGAGGAGAAGGGCACAGATTTTCTGTCTGTGGTACCTTGCTGGAGAGGCAAGCAACAAGGGATGAGTCCACTTGTTACTCCTTCAAAATTAACCAGCATTCACACTTCTTAGTCACCTGGTGATGCCACAAACATTTTTACTGGCACCAGTGCTCTCTCTGCTGTCCTGCCATCTGAATACTGATATTGTAACTGTGTCCATTAATGCTCTATCTTTGTGCACAAGAATACATGGCTGGGAACAGGGTAATGACCAGGCAGGTTTTCCAGACTGACCTACTGCAAGTTTGATGATTATGTGATATTTCCAGCACATATTTTTCTGAAAACACTCACTGTTTATATTTATCATTGACTACACTCCTGCCTTAAACAGCATTTATCAGAGAAGGCACATGCAAGTTTCACCAGCTCTAATGGTTTTAAGGATGCAGCGTTGGTGTACGCAACAAGGCTGAACATAGCTAGAGGTGCAGGGCAGGTAACGTGGTCTGGGCAGGACAGTCTTCACTCCCTGCCAATTTCATCAGTGTTTGGCTGATCTTATGTCTGAAGCCATTTTGCAAAGCCTGCAGCATTGGGATCCCATCTGAGCTGCTTGGGTTGGCAAGCCCCGTGCTCCACTGCATGGGACGTTGTTCCCAGTTGCGATTCAGCTGCTCTCCTCCCTTATTGACATGGCTTACCTGCGGAGTTTGCTCTCCTCCCACCTGACCCACAGCTGGAGAAGCCCACATCAGTGCCCGAACCATGGGGGTTTTGCAAAACCCGAGCCGGGCATGCCTGCGGAAGGGAATGCATGAGAACAGAGAGGCACAGGAGCACCACTGGACCCCGCTTCCACTCCTACCCTCCCAAAACCAGGAAAGTTTCGCCCCAGCAAGTCATAAACAGTGTCAATCTCTCTCAGACAGTGCTGGCTCTTGCTTTTTCTTTGAACTGGGAACAAGGGAAGCTCCCTTGAGATTAAAGGCTGCTACTGTTGCCTGTCGCTGTGACTGTCATCTGGCATCGATGCTCTGTATGTTACTGCAATCGGCCATACATTAAATTCATAAAAGAAAAAAAAAGAAGAAAAAACAGGTGCCTGTAACTGACCCATAGCCTGGATGTTCCTCATCTCCTCCTTATTCTGCATCACAGAATAATACCTGTATTCATCAGGGTCACTTTGGGTAGGAATTCAAGGTTGATGGGAGAGGGTTGAATGCAGAGATCTCCCAGGGTTCAGTCATGGCTGGCAAACACTGCTGCTAGCAGCAGGTCTGAGCTTCAATGTTGCTGCAATGCAAGTGTTTTGAGCAGAAAATTTCAGTCGTTCACAGTAGATGGTGCAAGGTGCAGGCAAGAGCACATACATCAAAAAGCAAGGAAATGAATTTGTCCGCAAAATGCAGTACACACTGTCAGGAGGCTTTGAGGTAAGCAGTGAGAGGACCACATACAGTACAATGAGCACATGGAAGGGGGAATGCAGAGGAAGGCATACCAGTGCCTGAAAGAGTGTTGCACATCACTGCAACAGATGCATGTAAACATTTGAAGATGCAATTTAAAACTTAATCTTTTCCCCTGAAATGTTCTACCGAGACATGCGTAAAACAGATGAAAAGAGACAACCCCAGACGTTGTTTACAGCAGAAGAGGGCCATACGTGACCTGCCACCTCTCCATCCTTCTCCCTAAGCTGTGCTTTCTGAATTTCGTGACACTGTGGAAAGTTGTCCCATTAAGCCAGCATCACAAGAGCATGAGCTGTCTCCTTCCTGTGTGGAATAACCAGCAGCACAAACTTGCTGACAAAACCCTTCCTTGCCACAATTCTTAGGTAATTTTTCTGGGAACATTCATACTTAAAGCAATCTGCAACATGCTAAGCAGGGAGAAGGAAAGGAGTGTGAATTAAGGAATGGTACTGATGGCTCTCTCTGGCTCACTTAGGACTGCATGGCTTTTCAAAAGCATGTTGTTATCACAGGGCTAGAAATTATTTAATGCCACTGTGGCATTGTGTTTGTGTTGCCTTGCTTCCAGAACATCTAACTGTTTTGGGGGTTTTTTTGGTTTTTTTGTTTGTTTGTTTTGAGGAGTGATGAAAGCAAAAACACCAGCACGCCGCCATGCCAAGGGAAGTGACAGGACTCTGTGGGAGTCCTTGCTGGAAGATGCCCTGGAGGGACCAGGAGAAGGAGCCAGAGCAGCCTCCACTTGTGGCTTCCTCTGAAAAAGGCCAGGCAGTTCACAGTGCTCGCCCAGGGAGAGTCATGGCCACCCTCCATAACACTGCCTGGCATCACGGCATTGCCAGGGAGTGAAAAACCTTGCTCATCGGAGGCAGACCCAAGCCCCAACTTGAAGTCTCTACCCCAGCCTTCTGTTGGGGTTCAGAGGCAACTGCTATGACCAGAATTTGAGGGCTCATCTTCCCGGTGCAGACCCACCACCTGTGCTAATGGTTTTTTTTCTTAAGCATTTGTAATGACTCAGGGACAGGACACAACTGGAGGCAGTTCCTGCCAATGCATCATGTGCAGACCAAAGGCACATTTATCAGCTCTTGAGTGCTCGTGACCTCTAAGCAGGTCCTGGAGCCAGAGCTGACACTGCCACAAAGAGGGCAGCTGTGGTCACAGCAACGAGGGATCCCCTGGAAAAACCTCACACCAAGGGCACAAATTGCAATATGCATATACACCCTTTAATCTCAAATGATGAAAATAATCTAATACAAGTCCTCTCCATCCAAATTAAAGAACAATTCATACATGAAGTGAGCTACCAAAAAATTAAATACTTCCAGATACTTCTGTTACTGATATCTCTCATGCTGGTTCAGGAAGTTTCTGAATCTATCACTAGCCTAGCAACTTTTCTCTCACAGCTCTTTAAAATGCTGGCAACTTGCCTGTCTTTTCAAAGCACTTTGTGTTTTATTTTCCTGGGGCATGAATGATAGAGGTATTTAAACAAAGAAAATATACTTCCAAGCTTCCAAGCATGTGGACTTTTTTTTGGTTTTTTGAAAGTGGTCAGTCCATGTCATGGAAGTGGAGGAGATGGTTTCAAGATGTGGTGACACACATCTCTTATTATCACAGATTTCAGCACATGCAGAACTCCACCATATCACTCTATTGCAAAATCGCATACGTGCAGCTTTACAGGCAATTATATCAGGATACTAGTGCCTTTTCTATGCACTGTAATAAGACTACTTTCTTAACAACAATAAAACATAACTCTTTAAAACAGTATCAGAAGCCTTCTGCTTGTGGTTTTTTTTGTTGGCTGTGATTTCTGCTTTCTTACACACATCTGAAGAGATGCTCAATGAAATTGCTGCATCCAACAGACATTTTTCTTTCCTGTTTGACAGCAACAGCAGCAAAAGCAGGCAGTGAACTTAAACTTCAAATGAGAAGAAGGATATCAAAGCTTCTCTAATAAAACCTCTGGCAAGTATAACATTTTCTTTAGTAATTTTTTTTATTTTTTGGGAGATCTGCACTCAACAGTGCAATATGTAATGGAGGTATCTTTGCAAGATTCCCTCTACTGTATGAGTCAAGGGTAACTCTTGATAGTCAGCGTGTTGATGCAGGTGACCACTCTCAAAACTTTTGGGAGAAAAGCATGCTGTTTCAAAGTGAAGTGCATAAGGTACAAAGCTTATGAATGGACCACGCTCAGAGTTTTAACACATTTCATCACCATTTTTTAAGGTCAAGACCAGGTTTTAAAATCTGGTTCATGTCTCTGCTAAGATTTCACCAACATTTGCAGTGAAATCCTGGTGTTAACACAGCCAAATACAGAACTTGTGCTTCAGCCAGCTCTGTATCCAGCTCCCTCCACTCGTGTTAAATGGAGATGTAAGACAATAGAGGCACTGTCATATGCACTCTCTCCTGGAAAATTGCTATGTCTGTGGCTGAACATTCCCCCCAAAGGGAAATAATTTCTTTCTGGATCAAGCCTTGACCAGCTATTATCTCTGTGCAATCTACTTTTTCAATTATTGATGCTCAATCAGGTCCTGAGCTTAGAACTGGAAGTATGTGGCAACCAGGTTAAAATAAAATAAAACAATTAAAAAAAAGTATCTGGTGTTGAGTTTCCCGGAGGAGGCATTATAGTCTTCCTAGAAAAAGCAAAATTTTGGGGAGCCTGGAAAAAAATGTATCCTCTGCACCTCTAACCACTGCTGCGCAGGACCTGTCCCAGCCCTGCTCAGTATCTGTGGGCTCCACTGGACCCAGAAGGAGCTACTCAACCCAAGAAGCTCCCCAAGCCCCCCAGAATCTTAGTAGCAACAGTAAAACGACCTGCGCTGGCCAGTGGCCAAGGGCAGTGGGCTCTGTCGCACCCCTGTGCCCCGCTTCCTTGGACCTGCCCAGCCAGGGAAGCTGGGAAGCAAACGCCTGCCTGCCCAGCTCTGCAGGCAAGGTACTCAATACTCCGCCTGCTGAGGTAGTTCTCTCCTTCAGTCAGCGAGATAAATCAACAAGAGGGCTCAATCGTGAATATTTAACTGCACTATCTTCTAAACCTTCCAAGGGAAAAATTTTAAAGTTCCATATCCAAAATTAATGGGGGATTTTTATCTATCTATCTATTTATTTATTTATTTTTAATTCTTAGCAACTCAAAGTTTCCAAGGAATTCAGAATTTCTTCTGAATGTAAGCAACTTGCAGATGGGCTGCAGGGTATGAAACAAACAATTTCAGCAAAACCAAAAAAACCTAAAACATTTCAAAATCTAGAAAAAAAATTTAAACAGTTCAGCAAAGGCATAGTGCTCCCTGTTAATTAAATCATATTTGCTTGTAAAACCAACATCCATATTCATAAAAGAAACGTAAGAGGTTAAATCCTCAATGCATGTTACTGATAACAAACAGTTCGATTAGATCTACTCTTATGGTTTAAATACACCTATTTTTAATGCACACTGGAAAAACCATCGTATTGCCAGTGGCAGGGTAAAATTGCAAGAAATTATTCTTCCATTTCACAACCTGGTTCCAAAAAGTCAGGAAAATAAATTATTTGCTCTTGTTCCAGGAGTAAATCTCTATACACTGGATATTTATGCCTATGACAACGGTTTGCAGGAAGGTCGCTACAGTTTGCTTTCTGGAAATAGGCCTGGAATTGCTTTTCTCTGCCATGCCACAAGCCAGGAGAGCCCAGCAACCCAGTCTGGCTCAGAGGCACCTGAGATGGGGCCACCGCCGCTGCGGGACAGGGTGGTCCAGGCTGCGATGGCCCCGCCACATCCTCCCACAGCATCCACGTACCGTCCTGGCGGCTGGGCTGCCTCTCCGAGGTGCTGCTCCTGCCTGCCAGCTGAACAGCGGCAAGGCCCAGAGATAAAGTTATAAATAAAGAAAGGGAGTGGAGAGATGGGAACAGAGGGAGGGGAGAGGGAGGGTGGGCGAAGAATCAAAAAAATTTAAATACAAGAAAAATCTCATGGGAAACAGCATCAATCACTAGTGTGTTCTCTGGAATGTGCTTAAAAGGTCACATTTCTTGAGTGCATGCAGCTTTATACACACCTCTCATGCTTACTTGGTGTGGCAAGCAAGGCCAGCACTGTGTGTCTGAAAGCCTTCTCCTCTTTAACACCACCACACAGCAGCACATGGTAATGCTGCGCTCGGGTGTTTGATGGACTAATAGACTGAAAGTTGAAGTGTTCATCTAAAGAATGCTACGTTAATAATTTCCAGTTAATTAGTTCACTTTGTTTATTTAAATTGACCCCTCCTCACTCTAGACGGAACCGAGCCAAGCTCTTCTGCTGGAAAGACAGAAACCAGCACAACTCATGTCATGCAGAATACTGGCTGAACAGCCAAGGATTAGATGCTGATTATCCTCAGTGAAGGACCATTTTTAATCCCCATGGTCTACAGAAGCCATATAAGCCTATTAATGAATATGCATTTCCTTTACCGTTTTTGGGGGGGCATGACAACAATAAGGATGTTAAGCTATAACACACTCCGATATTACTCTCTCCTTGTTGAAGGAGAGTAAATCCAAAATGCAATTGGAAGGCAAAGCCCGTCCACAAGGCTGAGCATCAGGCAGCAAGCAAGCAGCAAGCAATGATCCCTCTGCACCCAGCACCCCTGCACCTATGTCCCACAACATTGCTTCTACCCAGGGCAAGGGGCTTTTGGGGAAATAGGTTGCAAAATGCAAAAATGCACAACAGGGACACACAGAGTGACGTCAACGGGCCGAGCTGGAGAAGGATTTTTTGCAGGTGGCTGTTTCGTGCACCTCCTGTCCCTGCAGCGCAGAGGTGAGCACCCTCCCTGGGGATGGGGACAGTGCGGGCAGGACCCCCCGCCAAAACCTAGGGAGGAGGGGCCAGGGCCAGCTGCTAGATTAACAGCTCTCTCGGGGAGTCTCTATCTTCTCTCCTCACCTGGGGCTGACAGGCTTTTTCAACAGAGACCTCATTAAGGCCGTAGTGTGCCTGAGAAAGAAAAAGGAAGAAACCCCCAGATCTTCATGTCTTCAGAGCTAAATCCTGCGGATCACCCTATATTCTTAGCACTAGAACAAAAGCAGAGCAAGTGAAAAGCCAATTTGCTTCATTTCTTATTTCGCCATGTTACCTAACAAGCACGTATATTGAAACAGTAATAAAAAAAATTGTAATCTCTTTAAGGAACAATGAACCCATTCCACTGCTGTATACTACAAAAGACACTTTCAAAAGATGCATTGTTGAAATAAATTCATAAATCTTCATGCAGCTCACACAAGTTCCAGAAACTATGCCAACCATTATCAGAAATGCAAATTTTTTCTGTATTTCACAACGTACACAACGTTATCAGCTTCCGTTACCAAGGTACTGCGTCTATTCCAATCTCACCTAACAGTGAGAGGTATCTCCTTTTCTCTAATATGAATTATTGACTTGTCAGCTTCAGAACAAGAATTTTAGGCAGCACATTTTCTTGGGAAATGATTCTTCAGTTTCCTAAATGCTGCTTGGTATGAACTGGCATGCAAGGGAAAAAAAAAAAAAAAGTAAACACTTTGCAACTGCATGCTTCAAATTAACCTTGTGGGTAGTCAACCTCTGAAACAAAAGACAACACAAATTAAAATTCAACCAATTTACCTATTCATCTTGACTGAATATAAGACTCTCCTTCCTGTTGCTGTCAACCTTATAGATTTTTTTTTTTTTAGCCTTTAAAGCTTGTGCACCACCCTACCATATCCATCCTGCACTTTAAGATGGGAAACTCTTTCAGTAACGCACTGGCATCTGTGTGGCTTCTAGCAGCACAACCTGCATTTCAGGTGATTTCTGGCAAGTCAGGTTGAAGACCTTCAACAAGTATCTTCCATGGCCCTGAAAGGCACATCCACCTCAATGCAAACCTCCTTCTGTTTTCAACACTCACACCTGCAACTGAGGTAACTTAAAAGTTTCATTTGTGGCCAGTGCAGTTACCAAATGGAAACTGTGCCTTTAGTATGGCACATGCTCAAGAGTCTACAGCAGAAGAGTAGCTGACCAAGCAAGCCTTTTACTGTTCTGAAATTATATAAAAACCCTCCATTTCCAGCTGATGAACCATACGCTTGAAGTGAAGCAATAGATACAAAAATGGAGGCTTAACCCTGAACTATCTAAAATGTGGTCCATGACCTCTCCATCTCCTTCACAGGTAGAAAAGATGATAGAAATTTCTCAGTCTCGTGGAGGATGAGACTGGAACACCTGAGCATGTCAGCAGGACCACAAGATACTATGTTCACCTCTTGCCTTAAGGTAGAAGAATAGCTTGTGGTCTCCTTAGATGCACTCCGCCACTCCTCCAGGGAGCAGGGAGGGCAAAGTTTTAAAGTCGCAAACTGTTAATATGCATTTGGAAAGCTCAAAAGGTTGTTCAAACGAGAAATCTGAGAATATACAGCAGTTGCTTTTGTGTGCAGGGGCATGTAAACAAGAGCGCTACTGGGGAGGGGAGACTGGATAACGTCAGTAAGAAACTTAGAGCAAAGGCTTGTGATTCAGAAATTTAAGAGCCAAGTATCTCTCTGCATTGACATTCTTTCAGAAATCACCCACTGTAAACTAAAAATACACTACATTTTACATGGTGGCAGGGAAGTCCCCTTCATGTTCTTTGGCTTCCATTCAATCCTTACATTTTCTTTTGCTTGGGCACATGCATGGCAAAGGCAAGGGATCTCCCGGAAAATGAACTGGTCAGCACTGAACTCCATTTCACTATCTGCCTCCAGAGGAGGAACCAGAACATGGTGTGCCCTGCTGACATGACTTTGAACATCAAAAACCAGCAGACACGCTTTGCAGGTCTGCCATCTCACGACAAGCAATTTTTCTATCATGAATTTCTGTTTTGACCTGTGCAAGCAGGGGTTAGAAACCCCCACATGTCATTCCCACCCTGCTTTCTACAGCGTGGTACAGGCAGACCGGAGTTGTTACGCATTTCTATTTGCATGGAAGACATGACTTTACTCCTTCAGCCTGTGCCCTTCCCCATCCATGAGGCTCCTTACAGCCTGGAGTTAAGTGACTCTTTGTAGCCCCTTTGGTAATTAACTGAGAGCAGGGGGCTGTTTTACACCTCGCTTAAAAGTTGACAGTTTCTTAGTATGTATTGAAAGAAATGTATTTCCCATTAAACAGTTGTAACCTGAAGGTACACACCTCACTGCTTAAAAGTACACACCCAAACTCACGGCTATGCTAGTAAATTTTTAATTGTAACCCGCCTATGTCAAAAGTAAACGTTGTAGCACCTTTTAGCTGATTAATAGGCACAACGTAATTGACTTCTTAATACTGTTACTCACCAGACTCCTCACTCCTCACTCTGCGTGCCAGCTGAAGAGATAAATAAAAACCAGTCTGTTCCTTCTATGTTTAAGGTTTGAAATGAAACAGGTTTTTTTGTAATTATGTAGAAGTTTTTCCTCCCAGTTCATGGGATCTAACCAAAAGACATGTGCAGTAGCATCGGCACCGAAGCAGGCGGGCTGTGAGGGGCAGCGTCACAGGGGAGAGTGGCAGGCAAGGCTGGGTCCCTGGTGCGGCACCCCGGCCTGTTTTGGGGTGTTAGTACAACTGCTCCAAGTTGGGAAGAGTGAGCACAGTTTCCACTGCAGCCTTTTCTCTTATATAAGCACATGCAGTTATGGTAGACAATATGTCATTAAATATGTTTATTTTGATAGTTAAGGAAGGTAACTGAAGTTTAAGAAAATCCAACACATCATCAAGGAAATCCAGTTACATGTCTAAAGTAACAGTTATGGTAGAAAATATGTCATTAAATATGTTTATTTTGATAGTTAATGAAGGTAACTGAAGTTTAAGAAAATCCAACACATCATCAAGGAAATCCAGTTACATATCTAAAGTAACTTAATATATTTTTAAAAATTTCCTTCAATATTCCGTTTATGAACTACAGTTTTCAATTTTAGTTTGTTTAACAGAAGAAAGTGGCAACAAATCTACAAATGTGCAATAGTTTTACACAGCTTTTTTTCTTTCTCACTATACACACAGTTTCTGCTTGGAAAATTCATCTCTACATTACTCCTTGTACTTCTAGAAAAGTAAAAAGTGGGCACTTAAAAGCAACTTCAAACAAGGGAAGACGAGAATTATCAATGCCATATGTCAGAACAAGTTCTTTCTGAGGTTACATCAATATCAGAAGATGGGAAACAGCTCCCAAAACTGCTTTTAGGAGAACAAGGAAGGTAGTGAGTCCAAGGTCAGAGGAAACGATTTCCATGAAAAGAAGATAAATGTAGGAGCTTGGCAGCTTTTCCTGCTTGTAACCGCTAAATTCCCTCCCTCTTCTTGAGGAGACGATGACTTCTTTCATGAAGGAAGATAGTTCAAAAATCTTAACTGTCCTTGCATATCTATGGTTACATTAGCAAATTCGTACTCAGATACCAAGTACTTTATTGAAGCAGAAAGACCCAAGCCAGATAGTTCTTACTCCAACACAAAGAAATGCAACAGAATTGCACTCTCTCACTCCCCTCAAACTTATCTGAACCTTTTTTTTTTTTTTTAAAAGTACCCTCATAGGCTTTTAGCGCTAACATCAAGGAATTACTATTTCAACCTACCGCAACACACAGAGGCTGCTCTCCTAACATCAGCCCACAGCAGCAGATGTCCAGCCCTGTGGCAGGTATGTCTGGGACAGTTCAACAGACTAAATTCTCACTTCCCCAGTTGCAGAACTTAAGGTCACCCTGCCCACAAACTTCAAAGCACTCGTCCCTGGGCCTGGAAACCAAGTATTTTCACCTATGGTAGTCCCCCTTGCTCCAGTACTTCACTAAGCAGCACAGACTGATGGACAATACTTGAGCATGGAAAACAAATGCTTCAGACTTAACAAATGATGTCATAGATTCTGAAGTCTCATGACCTTCCATACAAGCTCTGAGTCCTTTTACCTGCTCTCCAGGCACTGATGGGAAAGGGTATGTGTCTGCCAGTGGACCTCCCACATATACAAGAAGCACACTTGAATGTAATATCAGTGTTTCTCCATGTGGATACAAGGAAAATGAACTTCAGAGACTTTTTTAGGCTCAGCAAAGTGGAAAGGTGGCATGAAGGTTTCCCAAAAGAGAACTGCAGAAAGCATGGGGCTTTTCTGCTGCTGTTGTTGCTTTTCAGCTTTAAAGAAGGGCACCAAATGTGTGTGTGACAGAAACTTAAGTCATGGAAGGGCTGGGGGTGGGGGGAAAGACCTTTGTCTGAAAGAAAAAAGAAGAAAAGCAGGCCACCTGTGAGCTCAGCAACAGCATCCCCAGCTGTAAGAAATAGGAAAATAGGAAGCTGTTCTGCTAATAAAGCTAGAACCAGAAGAGCTCAGAATCACATTTTTCTTTCACATTCAGGTTCAAAATACATTTATTAAACATGTATAAAGTAAGCTGTTTCCTTGAACACACTTTTCATGCTGAGACTAGGAGGGAGGCACAAAGGCTGTTGTCTGAAGGCTATCTATCACTCACTGCTGACCATTTCCCACTCCACTGACCGTCTGCTGTACCTCAGATGTCTTAGCAAGCCTTTCCACCGGCAATAATTTTGTGTTTTCATGTTAAGAGCCATAGTTTCATTGAAACTATAAAAGGCAAAAATAATTTGGGGTTTAAAATTGTAGTCTTCTGTTTTCACAGATTACCCCAGAAAAACAGACAACCCACAATACTTACTCACACTGCTCATGTGCAATGAAGCAACGCACAAGAAGGAGCACCACTTCTCCTCTCCCACAAAACAGTCTCTTGTTCTCAATGTTTTCCACTGGTGGAAACAAATGATTGTTCAATGCCTCATTGAATGCAGTTTTACAATGCAACAAGTTAACAGCTGGCATTTTTGTTCACGTAGTTCCTCAAGCTGAGGTCTAGCTCTAAGTCTGGCTTAGCATTTGAGCAGTTTTCGCTGGAACATGGGAAGGACAAACGGTATCCCAAAGATGAAAACACAAGACAGTGGCTGGACATGGACATCACCTCTGATCTTCCAGACTGCAAATTCTTTGCTTTAACAGTTATCAAAGATATATCAGTTTTAACTGAGGATGCAAGAAATTTAACCCAGAGTGTCAGTGAAGAAATTAAGCAAAACTTTTAGAATGAAACTCCCCATGCAACTATGCACTTTCTAGAGGAAAAAAATGTTATCTTGCAAGCAGCCATTTTGTAAAAGCATTATTGTTGCCTCCTCTAAAGGATGGATTCCCATCTTCTGTTCCAAAAAATTCAGCTCAAAAAGCCTGAGATCAGTAGGTGTCAGTCATGTGCTGACATTTTACATGCAAGTAAGTCTTCCTGCACACACTGATTTTCAAATTTTTTCTTTGGTAACTATTTCTACCCTGGGCCTTCAGCTTTTCTCAAAGTTTACCAAGACCTCTGTGTTAGAACAAATGTCCCACAACACATCCCCATCTCCACTATTTTGGAGAAGCCCAGGTTAATGAGTACTCACTCATGGATGTAGCACTGCTAAGCAGAGTCAGATGGCAGAGTGAGATATGGTACTAATTCATTTTGGTTTAGCATGGATTTTCACTAAGTGAATTTTACTCCTTGGCCAGCAGTTTGTTATTTCACCTGGATCTGACAGAAAAGGTTGGATTCTATTGCCTGAGGGTAAGGGTGAGATTTCCAAATCCTATTATTTATAAAGAAAAATAAAAATCAATTCCCTTGGCCTTGCTGAGAAGAATACCTACTTCTGCCATTTGAATTCATTTTTAGAAGCCTTTTGGAAACAAGAGACAATGTATGCAAGCAATTACAGTTTTATTTATTTTATTTTTTTTAATCAAAAGCTGAACTTGAGTACAGACCAAGACCTACTCAAGGTTTGTCCCTCTCTGGCCATTCTTGGAGGAATGCAGAGAGCTTTCTTTTGCCCTTTAAATTTATTTCTTCCCTGAAAAGGTAATAAATTATACTGAAATCAGGGGAAAGACTCTTATTAAACAAGGCCTCATTTCCATCATATGTAAAGGAATGGGTTTACTAGAGTGACTTTCCCCCTTCAAAAACAAAATAAAATAAAACCACATTCCTGCCTTGGGAAATGATGGAAGTTCCTCAAAGCACAGTTTCAAAGGACCCCCAATGAAAATAAATAATACTTATTCTTAACTGAAGGGGGAGAGAAGGGGGAAACTTCCAAATGGTTTCCCCAGGGTGAAGCAATGAATTACACAAGGATACCTGGAATACTTTAGAGAAAAGACAGTTACCAGGGACTTATCAGCTTTAGCTGGGGATGCAATAAATTTAATTGGGAGAGTCAGTGAAGAAATTAAGCAAAACATTTAGAATCAGACTCCCAACACACCCCACCATGCTCCAGGTTCAGAGAAAGAGCTGCCTGGATCCAAGGCACCAATAACTTCTGCTTCAGCAAGGAGAGCTTGTATGGGCTTGTTTTGAAAAAGAAAGCTACTTATGAACTTTATCACACAAACGAACTGACCACAGTGTAATTTCCAGATGCTGTGCTTCCTTATTCTTTTTCCTTTCAATATCCTTACCATCCAAGCAGTACTGGGAAGAGATTTGGTTTGGGGCTACTAGACAAAATTCAAAAAGATCAACTGGAATTCATTTGTAGGATTATAAATGACAATAAAAATGATCAGTGAGTGAGATTTAGAGAGACAGATTAACTGTGAGAGAGCACACATAGCATTGCTTTTACTACCAGCATGAAAAAAACAAGCAAGCATGAAACATCCTATGCAAGTCCAAAGGGTCTTAAATTTAAGACATGCTCCAATCTCTGCATAATTATGTACAGATTACAGTTTAGATCCTTAGCAAGTTTTCATGCCTCCATTATTTTAACTGACAGCAGAAACCCATTTTGCTGATGAAATATAACTCACTGATTTTTAATAGTTCTTTGAGAAAAGTTGTCTTTCTTTTATAAAACAGTGCTAGATCTGTCTAATATAGTAACAAAGCTATATTTATCAAGAAAATAAGAATATGAACATTTACATGTACAAACATAAAAATATTAGTCCACTCATTATGGATAACAGACCATGAAAATTCTATTTTTTTGTTATTAAATCTGAATGATTTCACAATTAAATCTTCTAACAAATATAAACAGTAATACGAAGACTTCCATTCTGCTTCACCTACTTGCAAGATGAATGTACGCTGTTTTTTAAGTCAATACCAAAATGTCATTAAGATGCATGCAAAAAAAAAAAAAAAAAAGATAATACATTATAAGTAGTAACAGCAAGCCCTGGAAGCCATCCCCACCCCAACCTGTATGTGTTATTTTCCTCCAAGGAGCAATCACAATTACTCTTAAGGACTTCCACTAAGAAAAAGAGAAAGAAATCCGAGCCATCCAAAATCCTGTAGGATAAGGTGTGCTATAAAAAAAAAATCTTATAGAATAATTTTAATGAAGATCTCACTTCTTCATGCAAATATATGGTAATACAGCTTGAAAGTATTGCCATCACACTGCAGCTCTGAAAGCACTTATTATAAGCCTTCCCTCTCCATACAATGGTAATAAGAATTAATTTTATAAACTATGAGGAGTGCTCCATTTAGACTACAGTAATCAGCCACAATTTCCCAGTTTACTCGACTGTGGGTTAAATTCACAGTTTATGCACTTTTAAAATATACTTACCTAGAAATACTGGGACTGCACATAACAGCACCCTGTGTGCTAGAACAGAAAGTCATTGATGCTCAGACTCGTATTGCCAGCGCCAGTTCCAGAGTTTATTGCCCTGTTTTTCCGTCAGGACTAAATCAATACACAAGTGACATTACTGTTACGCAGGGGTCAGGCAGGGTTGGTGACTCTGAACAAGTCCCCCATGCTGGCCACAGGCTAACCCGGTATTTATGGCTTCACACTCCCCCACTTCCAGAGAAGAAGCTGTGAAATGTGGTGCTCTCATATGAACTCCAGCTTGATCTCATTGCCCAGCCCAGCTCTCTAAGGAAAATGTAATAATGTCAAGGAAAAAAACCAACTGGGCCCCCAAATGGGGCCACGGCTACCTGGTGGAAGGACATCTCCAAGCTAAGATGGCATCCTCATTTTCAGTCATCTCAAAGAAAACGCTGCTGGAGAGCTCGGTTCTCTTCATGCCAGCAGGACTCCTCAGGGAAGAGATGAATAGGTGAAGTTGTCTTCTTCCAGTCACGGGGCTCAGATTTAAACCCTGGCTTCTCCAAAAGATCCTCTTATCAGTTGCATTGCGCTAGCAGGGCTGATGTTTGCTCTGGCCTACCGGAATAGCTTTCCATGGGCAGGGAAGGTCTGCTGAAGTTCAAGTGATGCCATAACCAAGCTCTGTCTAGACAAGATCATCTTCATCTTGGCCCAGGACCACTTACTTGGTAACTAGTGAAGTATAGTTAATAAGGCTTAGGTAGGTCAAAGCTTTACAATTCAGGGGCCAATGAAGATAGGCCACCCCAGTTAACCACCTGACACTGCATGAGGGGTATGGAAATAAAGACATGCCTCTGGCAAAACACAGGGTGCTGTCATTCAGATTGTAGCACTATTTCACGGTCTTATTTTCTACTGAAAATCAAGTGCTCTTACTGCATGAGGGGAGAAAGCAGGAAAAGATGCAGACTGCATGCCAGAAGAGACAGCATAGATATTGAAAACATCTTTTAAAAAATGTGTCTCTACAGAACTTCATGTTTTTGACCGTGGAATGAAATGCTGTGTAACAATCAATCACCCAGAAAGGTTAAAGTTATCAATAATGCACTTTATTTGCTTTAACTGTCTGGCTACAGCATATGTTGACACTCACGTGCATTACCATAGTCATTTGCTGCTTTCCATCCCCATCTGGTACCTCGTTGTGAAAGAAAAGCTACTAAAGTACAAAAATAAGTCTCTCATGCAACTCACAACTGTGGCAGAAAGAGAGGGCAGGAAAAAAATTGTTGCTGGGCAGTTCCACCCTTCCAGATGTTATACTAAACTTCCAGATGTTTTCCTTGCACTTATTGCTTTTTTATAATAAGGGACTGTCTTCAAAAACTGTGAGACTCCTTTAAATTAAAACAGTTTATACAAAAAGAACCTTCACTTTTTTTTATCTGTGCCCACATTAGTTTCCAAATCTTACAGAAAGTGGATGGTCTTACAGGCAGGAAAAGCTGAAGTGTCTTTTTAGTTCCCAGGAACATAAAGGGTAAGCAATCATGAATTCATTGTTTGCTCTGCCTACATCCTGGGGGCTAGCTGTGGTTCTGGGCTCAATAGGCATGCCTAATTTTGGCCAAACACCATTGAGACCTCACCCAACACAGAAAGCTAATTGGCAGGATTGGTAAAATATACATATGAAAGGTTGTTGCTATTACTGTTATTTAAAATTTAGTTATAAAACCTTAACATTGTACTCTCACAGTCTAACTTCTAAATAGAGAAGGATGCCTAAATATGTGTATGGAGGTATAGGGAACACTTATCCACACTGTAAAAACAAGAGCTGACAAGTTAAGGAAGGGTCTTCAATCAGGATTTAGGCAGGCGAACATACAGGCTAACTTTCCAACAATAACAATCTAAGCTGGTAGTTATCTACAAATGAGGGTATATAAGAACCCCTAAAAGACCCTAGCCTTTCATGACTTATTCCAGGTGATGGAAATCCAGAGCAGAGCTAGTTTTTTCCACCCCTGAGCTCTGAAATCCTTTTTCAGTGCTTTCACTGCTTCTTAAAACAGTAGTTAGATATTGTCATCGATTTTGGGGCCAAACCTGCATTTGGCCCAGCCAAATGCATTCAGAGTCTAACTATGACCCCACCAGAAAAACAGTTTAGCTTTGTCCTTAAACGTAAGATAAGAAACCGTGGAGGATGGAAGAGAGGACGCCAACTTTCATCTGTCGTATCTGCTAGGTTTGCCTGTTCCCTCGACTGCTCATTTAAACGTAACACATGGTGGTGGTGAAAGGCAAAGTGTCATTGAACTGCAAGCCAAACCAGACCCGATTTTATGGCTGTGTGCAGTACACAGATCAGTCCTTCCTTAGCCCCAGTGCAAAGGAAAAGCATGCTCTAGAGAAAGAGCTTTATGTTCCTTGTTACTTTTGAAAGATTTCAAAAGCAGCCTTGTTAAAAGAAAAAAGGGCTCAGCTATGAAATCACTTCCTTCTGTTTAAAATATTTTACTCAAGGAAAAAAAAACAAAAGGGCATGAGAAAAAAAAAAAAAAAAATCTGTTCTCTGCTTTTGACTTGTTCCTGGGATTCAGCATCCCACCCGCTCTGTGGGATGACGCAGTGTGCCAGATCCCGACCGCTCCAGCCAGCGCGTCAAGCGGCCGTAGCCCTCCCCGCACAATCACTCTCTTGTCGGAGGCGGCTGGCGTCCGCCCCGCACACGCTGACAGCATCGGAGGACTGCGCCCGCTTCGGGGCGGCTCTTTGCCTCTTGGAGCAAGGCAGCAAGGCGCGAGGAGGGCAGGCCGTGTTAGGCAGCTAACGAACAAGAAGCTCTTGTGTCAATTCCGCCCCCCCTCCTGCCCCCCTGAAACGCAGCGTGGATGGGGACAGAGGAAAAGACGATCTTCTGCTTGCAGCAGCGAGGCTTTGCCTGGGAGTACAGCCAGCAGGACAACTTCAGGAAGACCCGTTTATGGAAGTTTAAAAGTCAAACGACCAGTTCATTGCTGCCCAAATCACAAGGGGGTTACTTACGGCTGAGCAGCATTTTAACAAAGATCCTAAGACGAGGACTGGTTTGCCTCCCTCTGCCAATGCTCATAGGTTTACTCAGACTCCCTGCCCTGTTTTTCCCTGGTTCCCAAGGCACGCTCCCTCTCCTCCAAAATGAATTGCCTCCTTCTGGGTAAGTGGGCTGACACACACCAACCAGCTCCCTACCCCACTCAGCCATGGGGCAGGAGAGGAGGGAGAGGGTTCTTAAGAATAAACTGAAACGCTTCCCTTTCCCTCTCCACCTCCAGCAATAATTTGGTTTCTACCTCAAACAGCAATGTATTACCCTGATCTGCACCATTAAGAAAGGCAGGGGGTCTTTTCCTCTGTGTTACTGAGGTGCACTGATGCAGAAAAAAGCCAGATCACACGAGATAAACGTTCAGCAAGTTGCTTCAACCAGCCTAAGACACCCACCTTCTCTGCATTTCCCAAAGCTCAAGCAGATGAACTCGCAGCACTATGCATTGACTACCTTTGAAGACGGCACTCAGGAAATATGACACTCAAAATTACATCTTCTGCTTGTGAAAATTTTAAGCCAGACATGCAAGCAGACTGCAAGCAATGCCAGAGCACCAGGACACCCGCCTGATCAACAGGCTGTCCGAACCCCTACTCCAAAGTGAGATACCACTAAACCAGCACTTTGAAGCGATGCTTAACTTTTTTTCTTTAGAACCACAAAACATTGGAAATGCAAATTCAGTAATAGGGGGCGGCACTTGCCAGCTGATGACAACTAATGAACGTTTCTTATGGTTCATCTAACAGTCTGCTTAACACCCTGATGCACAAACGTTTAACCTCCAAAAGTCTCTGTGGTTGCCCCCAGGCGTGACTCTTGGCTTCAGGCTATTTTTTAAAATTTATTTAAAAAAACCAAAACAACAAAACAAACCAGCAATCCCACAGCTGTTTCCCAGCCATCTTTATCTTGCAACTGTGTCTCACAGGTGGTAAGGAGGTGAAAGCATTGCTGCTGCTTTGCACTGTAGCCCTATGACTGACCTCCTCCAACCAAAGAAACCACACTGCTTTGAAAAACAAACAAACAAACAAACCAACCCCTTTTCAAAATAATACCAAAGTGGGAGATCCAAATACAGGATCAAGAGTGTCACAGCCTGGGAGTGCCTTTGTTTTCTTCAAGCAGATTTAATAAAATAATACGTTACCTCTCTCTGCAAATGGTGTTTTATGCAGATTAGAAGAGGTGCTAAAGCAGAGTGTGTACACAACACTGAATAAATTTAACTGCACCAGTCATAAGAAATAAGGTCCTGTTTGAATTTTGAAGAAGCTTCAACATGTGCCACCTGCAGTCCTGAAAAATCTTACTCCAAATAGCCCCAATGAGGAATCAGAGATATTACTGAACTGCGTGAGCAGCTAAACTTGAGTCGCCTTCAGTTTGGCTAATGCTACTTAACCTCTGAAGTTGTTCCACTGTTTCCAGAACAATACCTGGAAAAAATAAGGTACTCATTAGGGAAAAAAAAGGGCTGCTTTATGTTCCTTGTACATCTCTACTGTTGTGGCCACACTGTGTGGCCTGTACATCTTCCCTGTGACCTCTGCTCATAGGAGAATGGAGGAGGGTGCAGTCACTAGCAAGCCTTCCAACTGCATACATACCTCTAGTCCCATAAATGCCTGGGATTAGCTGCCACGTGCTATTTATTCAGTGACTGTTTATTTATTCCTACAACTCTGTATTGCACTGGTATAAGCACTTACTATCCATGGACCGCCCCCCCCCCCCCCTTTTTTTTTAAAAGTCTCAGCCAGGCTTTCACCTCACAGGAAATACTCCACTGCTGTATGAACAGCAATTCCTTCAGGAGGGAAAACAAGGATCTATTTCCTAAAAAGACGACTGCAAAACCTAAATTTTCTTTCTGTTCTTAACCTCATCTTGCCTTCTGTGAGGAGGATCACGGAGATGGGGAGGGACAGATTTTGGAACCACCAGGCAGTCAGGAGAGGTTTTACCCACCACTACAGCCTCCCTCACAAAAGTCACAGAGAGTCTTTGCCTGAAGAGAACACCAGGACAGGTAGGAATACAACTTATCAATGGCTGAACAGGTTAGTCAACTACACAGTTCGTATTCTGGTCACAAAGCTAATAACTAGGTCAGAGAGCAACACGTACATTCTTAAACTAACATATGAGTTGACACAGTGATTCACAACAAATCTCTGCAACTATTCTGCTGCGTTTGTGCAGATAGTAACTGCTAGAAAGCACAAGTCATGGCATAAAGCCATGGAAATCAAGATGTCAAAGCCAGAACTGGGGCTAAGTTTTGGGCTTTGTAGACTGTGTACAGTTGCATTTATAGACTACTAAGGGAACTTCATGATGCAACAGGCTACTAGGATCCCAAGAAACCTGTGTACCGTGCTGGAGGACCTCATGGGTAGGAACACAGGTTGGGACAAGGAGACAACCAGCACTATCCCTGCCTGCCTGCAGCTCGCTATCATCTGCAGCAACGAAGAGCAGAACTCTCACCAGGGAATGGTACCCAGCATCCAGGCTGTGCTTTTCCATAAGGAAAGTGAGAGCCCCAGACAAAAGCCAAATACAGCCATTCACAAAAAGACAGGAACCTTCTGACTCCAACGTGTGTCCTGATATTTGCCTCATGTTTTCCTGTTTTCCAAGCCCTGAAGCTTAGGCATCTCCTGAGCAGTGTGCTGAAGCACACCAGTGCCTTATGTGCTACTTTTCTGTGTTAGCAAATTGGCAGATACTCAGATGTGCCAAACATTGTAGACCTGAGTGAACTGTACATGCAGTCCTGCTTAACACGCAAAATCTTTTCATCAATAGCCTGTAGCCCCTCACTGTTCTCTAGACATGGGAGTACTGCCTGAATAAACACGACACCTTTTGGGTGGCAAAAAGGAGACAAGAGGTACTTCAGTGGAAGATTGAGCCTTCCCTGTACTATTTTAAGGTTGCAGCCATTTGGCATCTTCAAAGGTGAAAGGGCGAACATTGCACAGGATAGGCTGCTACAACAAGCTTTAAACCTGCATAGCTGCAAAAAACCACCACCTGACATCTCACGGTCCTGGATTTTCATCAGTTTCGTATTACAGGGCTGAGTGACCAAGTCTCTTACACCCACTTCCATAAACAAGCTTGATGATAGTCCCAACACAGTAACGAATGCTGGGGGGTTCTTATTGCCCCTACCTCTTCTAGTGTCTTCCAAATGCTGCCGACCTCCCAGAAGCTGGACCTGCATTACTGAAATCACCTGGTAAGAAACAGAGGGGGAGAACAGGGGAGGCAAAGTAAGCACTTACCAAGCACAATGACCACAGTCTTCAGGAGGCTCATCATGGTGTCCCGATTCCTGCGGGGTCCAGAACTGTGTCTGGACATTCTCATAGTCCTTTGGCGGACATACCCAAAGATATGAGCATATAGGACCACCATGACTACAAAAGTGACCAGGTTGAAAATAGCCCAGAAGACCAGGTAGGAGTCACTGTAGAGCGGTGCCATGTTGGAGCAGTGAGTGATATCACAAATACAGTTCCATCCGACACTTGGTATGGCACCCATGACAATGGCCATAGTCCAGATAACCACAATTACGACCACTACTCGCCGGTTGCTCATCCGAGTATGTAGCTGCATTCGGAAAACTGTAATGTGCCGCTCAATAGCAATGGCCAACAAATTGGCTACAGAGGCTGTCAGGCTAGTGTCAATGAGACCCTGACGGAGAAGCCAGGTGCTTACAGTCAATCTTCTAGTGTTGGGTCCTGTGTTGAACATTAAGTAAAAGTAGGCCAGCCCTGCAAAAAAGTCCGCAGCGGCTAAGTTGGCCATTAAGTAATAAATAGGGAAGTGGAATCGGCGGTTGACATAAATAGCCACCATAACCAAGAGGTTGGCCAGCATTATGAAGATGCAGACGGTAATCCCCAGCCCCATTACAAGCTTGCTGACAGTGTTCCATTCAGTGGCTAGATATTTTCCACTTCGGTTATAAAAGAAGGCAATGGTTTCATTGTAGTAGCACTGTGGTTCGCTCATGGCTGTGGACTGAAAGAAGAGGGGAAAAAAAAAAGAGAGAGAAAAAAAAAGAATATCAGAACTGAAAACATATGATTGCCTCCATGGACAAGACATGCATAAAGAGCAGGGAGGGGGACAGGAAGGGAACATGCTTCAGAACAAATTTATTTTTTCAGACTAAATGGCATTCCACAACTTGCAAACAATTGCTCTGAGGAGTCTAGTAACAGCAACCAGATTAGAAACAATCAGAAATGATTCCATCTGCTCTGGGAGCTAGCATGATTTCTGACGCAGTTGTAAATTGCATAGCAAATGAGCATGTGGCTAAGCAGACCTGCTGAAAAATTCACTTAAAAAGAAGGGCATGCGATTTGTAATTAAGAAAAGTCAACTCTGTTACAGGACACCTTATTTATGTTACCAGTGCATAAAACTGTTGTTTAGCTGTAGCAGTGTTACAAGAAGAGCTCCTCAAAGAGGAGGAAAAGTGGATTACATTTCCCAGCACATTTTGACTCATTCAGGTCTCCATCAGGGGCATTCCTTCTTGTCCTGTCTTAAACTGGGAAGAACACCCTAAATTAAGCTCATCAATATGCTCTGAGACTGTGAATTTCCAGGGCCACGGGCTATGTCTTTCCATGAAGCATGAAGTGCATTTATAAAGACTCAAAGAAGCAGGCCACTGTATTTCTATAAGCATTCTTCTTTTTCCATCAGTCACATTTCTAAACAGGGTTTGAAATACATCATGCTTTTAAGTATAACTCATCTGAACTGGCTTATTCCAATTTGAAGTAGAAGGAGTGAGGCAAGAAATCAGAAAAGCAGTATTTGACTTAACTAGTGCTAAAAGCCTCAAACCTTATTTCTTGCTTTAAGTATTGTTATGGCTATGTCAGGGAATACATGATTAATTTCCTTGCAAAGTACTCAGCTGAGCACAGCTATGGGGGCAACAAACAAGCCCCATACTCCACCAGAATGTAGAACTTTTGCATAAAACTGTTGGCTAACAAGAAAATGCTTAATGAATTTCCTTCCTCAGTTATAATCAGTTACTCAAGGTGCAATTCCCAAAAGCCAAATCTTAGAAAAAGAAACCCCTCTGAATAACATCCTGGTTCCTTGTTTAGCATGGCTTAAAAACAAGGATGTAAAAATAGTGATTAAAAAAACCAAACCAAGAAAGTCATGCCAAAAAAGTCTCTTCCTAAAGAGGCCCAGCTCTGACACGCTGCTCTTATGGCTGTGAAACTCTACTGACTAAACTTGAGTTTTTACAAAAAGAGGAGCATTTTAAGGAAGAAACTGGGTAATAAGCCCTATCAAAGAACAGATCAACAACACTACAAGATGAGAATTTCTTCCCATTAAAACATGCAAACAAAACCCTATGTTTTGGACAGCTCCAGCCATTCTGCAGGAAATGCTATAGCTAACGTAATCTTCAAGTTGAAACCAAAAATATACAGAATTGGGAAACAGAATTAGTAATTGGACTCCAGTAAAAATAGTATCTGATAAAGATTTCCTTAGAATTACCCAAAGCTATTTCTGTTTCCTTTCGTTTCCCTTTGTTTGTCAACATGATTAAGTTAATTTCAGTAAAGCAATACACAAAACTTTCCACCTATATCCCAAATGCTTTACATGACATTTAGATTTATGTTAAAGAAAAATGTCTTTTTGGAATCATTTTACCTCCAACCTAAACATTGATCAGAAACATTTGCAGACCCAGGATAATAAAATGCTAGAGTAAATAGTATTTCTCAGCACAGTGACTATAAAATTTTTATTGTTCCTCTAGGATACATCAACTCTTAGGTTAGAAACCTTTCAGCCTTAATTATTTAAGAATTTTAAAAGTTCTTATGTAGGATCTCTCTGTTGCATAAAACCCCCTGATTTATAAGGAATACTTAACAAAGGGAGACCTAGCTACAAGACATCTGGCTTTAATTCTTTGGTTAAAGACCATGTGGTAATAACAGGTCAAGTATAGGAACCCTTGAGGGAGAGAGGAAGTCATACAAATGAATTAGTGGCCCTTATAAAAGCTTGCCAACATCTGCATTAATTATGTGAATGCCCTGTTTTTTTTCTCTCTGTAGGAATATCTGGATGCAGTCTTACAGTCTGAATTACAGAGGAGGTCAGGACTCCAGGATCTAGCGGACTTCTGCGATCCTGAATAAATTCTCTCTTTGTCTATATATTTGTCGATCTAAATTTTTCCTTCAGATGGCTGCTGCCCATAGGTAACGATTCCTCCTCTACTGTTGTTCCTGTGGAGAGAGGCCAGCTACACCTGGCAGAACACGTATTTTTAACTCAGATATTTAAAATGTGGTGAATGTCACTTTCTTCTTTTCTTTTTTTTTTTTTTTTTTTTTTTGTGGCTTTGTTTTCACATGGGCTTAGAATGTGAATTATCCCCTGATTTTGTACTATCCTCCCCGGCCTTTTCACATGAAATCTGAAACAAGGTATGATAAAAAAATTTGTCTTATTCACAAAATGCCAAGCCAGGGCTGAATGTATGCAACACAGTATGTAAAACGCTACAGAGTCAGACTTGTTAAATTTAAAAGCATGAAAGAACTTGAGCAATCTCGGAGGAGTAGCATGAGGGTCACTGGCTGCTTCTCTCATTTTGAAGACACAGGAACAAAACGCTCTGTTCACAGATGGGATTTTGGAGAAGTTTTGTTTTTAGAGCCTGCTAATCTAAAACCTGGGATCTCCTTTAAAAGCGATCTTTTCAGTCCCTAAAGAAAGAAGAGCAGAAGAAGAGACAGTTTGATGACAAAAGTTGAAACAGGGGACTCCAGATGATCAGCTTTTTCAGATGCCAGCGTCTATCTTCCAGGAAGGCTTTGACCTCCAAGGTCATGAATATACAAATCCCAAGGCATTGCATTTACCCGTGACGCTGGTATCTGACTGGAAAGGCTTAAGCAGGAGGGAAATGCAACGTACTGCTGAGTAATGAAAGTGTTAACATACCGTAATGGCATATGCAAGCAGGCAGATCCATCCCCTCTCCTGCCCCTGCAGGAAAAGGGGCAGGGAAGTTTATATTTTAATTTCCTGAAGTTTCACTCAGTGTGTTTCATTGCCTGGGTAAGCCAGATGTGCAGTGCCCTGAGATTTACCTCATCCATTTAGTATAACTCAACAGAAGTTTAAAACAAACTGAGCTGCAAATTGCCCATCTTAACTAAACCTCTAGGACATATCTGTGTAGAAAAAGAAAACATCTCAATTGTAAACCATAAAGAGAGATAAAGCAAAACAGAGTAATAGCAGACTAAAAGCAAAGCCTCCTCTAATCATGTGAGGTTGATCTAATACTCAAGACACAGTTGTCCCAAACCAGAGCACAAGAAAATCCTGAGTACATGGAGTTAAATCTTTTAATATCAAGAGACGTAGATAGAACCACAACACAGAACACCCAGACCAGGAAATTTGGCACCAGGACTTAGTAAGTAAAACTCACTCTGCTTCTACAGTCAACACCTAGTTGTCCCGTGGCCAGAACATCACCTTGTCACTGGCCTTCCAGCCACTATCTGCTATACTTGTCCTCTCGGCTCCTCTCCTCTGGTGGTACGGCGCCACGCCACTGGGGTGGCAGTGGGGAGACTGGGAAGAAGAGCCCATGTCAGTAACTTTCCAGTGCTTTCTGTTTGATTCATCTTGCTGCTGCCCCACCTCGCCATCGCAGCTTAAAGAGTGGCATGAGGATTTGGATCCAAGGCATGCAGCAGATTGCTCATGGGATGTCCTTGGATGAGAAGACCGTTACCCCCTTCCCCTCTCGGGGGAGATACCGGAGCGGAGAAGGCACTGGCTGCCCGGAGCAGCAAGGTGAGAGGGGATCTCTGGATCCTGCCAGCTCGGTGGTGAGTGACAGCCCACCTGGTGAGGGCTGTGCATGAAGAGATGCTTAGGGTAGAAAACAAACACCAAGAAGTTTTCAAACACTGCTGATTGATACTGTCTAAACGAAGCATGAGTTAGCACAAGGTGCCTGAGGGGCAAATGATCAGTTTACAAACCCCACTGCAACCCAAGAGTTTGCAGAGTTCCTCAGTCCACCTAACAAAAAAAATGAAAAAGAAAAAAAAAAAGAGGACAGCCACCCCCACCCCAGCATGCATGGGTACATTTATTTCTTGCCGAGAGAAACAGAGCTGAACATTCTTAGAATACTAAGGTCTGACTTTTACAGAGCTTTTAAAACTTGGAAGCCACAAAAATGATTCCATACCCAAGAAAACTCTTAAAAATATTTTAACCCTAAGCTCTCCAAACGCAGTCTGCTCCTCTCTTTTTTCCCTTTACTGAATTAACCTCAACATGCTGCTGATTTCTTACCCAGAACAGAGGGGAGATGAAAAGCAATTTATTTGGCAAGGAAGTCTGAGGAAGATGACAATTTTGCATACAATGAAATGCCAAGTACAAGCCAGAGACCTCAATTTTGCAGAAGTCATGCAACTTGCATGCAGTCTCCTTGAAGTTTGAGAGACGCTGAAGAGACTCATTCAATACAGGACGAGCTTTTAATTCTGAGGTGGCTACCCTTGGATCCCAAAAATAATATTTAGCATTCTCAGTGCTGCCCAGAAATCCAGAAAACATTTCAGAGGAAATGCAGAATTGGGAATGGTAGAATAGGACTCCAAAACAGCAATAGGTGTCTCACAGCTTTACATTTAGTGCAGCAGTGAGTGGAAAACCAGTAGCACTGCTTTCAGTTTAGGTAAAATACTCTGAAGTTTACCAACATATCAGGAAGGCTACGGCTGAAAAACTTTGGGGAACTGCCAACTTCACAATCCCCAAATAAGGGTATCAATTAAGAATATCTTTAAAATAAGCACAAGCAAGTAAGTATAAGAATAATTGAATCAATATGTAAATACTTTCTCAACCCACAGCTGCAAAACCATGAGTTTTATGAAAGTAAAGTTGTAACAGATGAGAAAAAAATTCCAATTTGCAACAAAAATTTCTCCATTACCGAATGAAAAGCATAAACTATTGTTCAAACTGCAGAATTCGAAAGGAACAAGAGGTTTAAAAATAAAGGGGAAAAGACAGTGTTTCCTTTAAAGATTAAAGTAGAAGTTAAGAAGGCATTTACCCAAAATTTAAGTCAAAAAAATCAAAAAGTCTCCAGACAAGGATCCTGATTCATTATAGCCTTATGTCTACTGTGCGTTATGTACAGATATAGTTTAATCTGCACAATGGAAGTATGAAACCCTACCACCATGATACAACAGCTCCTCACATACCCTTTTCAGAATTGCACCTCCCAAAGTAATCGTTCAATGGACTTAAAGAAAAACTTGTATGATAAGATGCGGTGGTTCAGTCACAGCAGGCTAGTTCTTCATTTCACTATACTCATTTTTCCCTTCACATAGCTGAAAAGACAGGAGGAAATGAATCTCTTTGCAAGGGGATCCCTTTAACTCTGCTATGACTTGATAAGGCATAAAGTTACTTATGGATCATGTGGCAATAGCTAGCATATCCAGTAATTTTTAGGATGCTTTTGTAGTAGACTGTATTACTAAGGAGTCTCAGAGCTAACAAATGTCCCAGCTACTAGAAACTGAACTGAGAAGCTCTCTGTATCCTACAGTTTATACCTGAAAAGGGTAACCCAACATACCTACTCAGTGTACCAAAGAGACCCAGTCACCAGCAACCCTGGAAAAAGAAGCAATTTTACTCCTGGAAGGTATAATCCACAAGTGATACAGATCCTGTTGGAAACTATGATTATGACCTCCACAGATTGACTATAAAACCAGGGAGGGTGTTGACCTTCCTTAGTGCTTATTCACTGTTGACTACTACAAAAGCAAGTTCAAAAATAACTTCCGTGGGCTAAAAAAGGAATGGGTGAGAGCAGAAAGTCCAGCTAACTCTAAAAATGCCTTTCTTCTGGAAGATGCCAGGGTTGCTAACTGTCAGGTCTGAAATACCCTGACTCGGCCCTACAGCTTTTCAGGATAGATAAATCAGGAGCCATGCAATTCACTACTGAAATACAAGAGCATTAGTGAAGAGCAGTGAGGGTCAGGAGAATACTGAGCTGGCCAACAGGGGCCCAGATTGCCAGCTCTGTGGCTTCAACTTCTTGCACCTTCTACTGCTGCAGAAAGGAAGCGTGCACACACACATGCACACACACGTGAAATCTCTTTCACTGCAGAATTCTGCAAGCAAAAGAGATTTAGGAAATTAAAAAGCTAGAGGAATTGGAAAAAAACATACAAAAGACAGAGAGTGAACTCATCCCTCCAGCAACCTACCCAATAATTCAGACACTGCTGTATTGTTGCTGTTTTTCCACAGATCCAACATTTTCAGATGAGCTGCATCCCTCGCAAGCACTGCCTACATGTTCTGATGAATGTTTTCCAGTTGAGAAGGAAATGAAGACTGTTTCAATCAGGGCATAGTTCTACATCATCACGTCCCTCCCCCTTACATTGCTAGGATGGCTTAAACACTTTGATTGCTAAAGATTTGTTCCTAGACCACACAACACTTCTCTGCTGCCCCATCTCTGGCTTCCAAGCTCCTCCCAAACGGAGGCCACAACTGCAACGTGGAGGTATTGCAAAAATAAGCTAATTGGCTTTGCCACTAGGAGAGACATGATCAGGCATGTTGAGCCCAAATTGGGTAGCTGAGCCCAAATGTCCCATACAGAGTACAGAAAGGGTTTCTGCAAAGCTCTTCAAAATTCATTTTCTTCTGGGGGAGCTTTCACAACAAGCTAAGCCTCACAAACATTAGTCAAACACAGGTATAGGGTCAACACCTCCTGGCTCTGTGGGAGACAGGAAGGCAATTTTATTCTGTCATCTAATTTAGTGATTGAAATATGCCACCTCTTAAGCTTTCAAAAAAAAAAAATCTGTGTCATGATGCAGACTAGGCTTCTCCACTATCTCGCCCAGTTTCGTCCCCAGTTGCCTACCTGCCTTATCCTCAACCTGAACATCGTAGCCAGACACCTGACCTGCTGTCAGTCCCTGAAGGCTGCTGTGCAGGATGAGTGCAGTGCAGGACAGACCTTCCCCAAAGACGTCAGCCCCGGGGAGAGCTTCCTGGAGACAAATGTAGCATGCAGTCCCCTATCTGTGTCACTTTAGAAGTTGTCAGAGTGGAAGAAACAAGAGGAAAAAAAATAATCTGCACCTCTAACATCCCAAGTGAGTTTCCATGTGTAATTAATTACAACATGCATCCTTTGGGCCCAGTTTGGTGCTTAGTGAGCCAAGCTGGGAATTAATTCTTGGCTCCAGCAGCTGAAAGACTGGACTTTTATGCTGAAAAAATGCTGTAGGCTATTCTGGCTACTTCCACCTCCAGGGCACACCTTCCACCACTCCTCACCAAGAAAACCAGCAAAGTGAGCACTTGGAAGAGTTTAGTCTACAAGCAAAATGCTTATGCAAAACTATGTTAATGAGAGTAGCAAATTTCATTTTGGGCTGGAAATAGAGATTTCCAAATGGTAATAAGAAGACTATCCTGTGTTTACCATGGCAAGTACATTTTTTTCTCAAAATATACATCAGACAGTTTGGGTTTCTTTTGCTTTGATGCACTGCTTTGTGAAATATATGAACAGAATACAGAAAAATCTTTCTCTCTCAGGGGCCTGGCAACAATGGGTTCTCTATCAGTAACTTGTTCCTACAGTACTGAGCAGCTGCCTATAGGGCAGTATTGGTCTACTTGAACAAAACGGAGATGTATTTTGAATCCCTGGGAACCTCATCTAGTATAAGAATTAAAAAAAAAGCATACTGGTATTTAAGCTTCCCCTGTGATGCCTGGATACACTGCTAATCACAAACTGTTTCTTCCAGTCTCACCATTTCCTTTTGTTCTCTTGTTTACCTTATTTACCAGCATGAGAGGTCTGTTTTGGTAAAGAGGTTAATTTGTTTACTCACCTAGAAGGGGAAAAAAAAAAATCCACGCATTTGATGGCTGCAGAAATTTGGGCACCAAATCCAAAATGCAAATCATATTGGGCTTTGTTGGGGAAAAGGGTTACAACAGCTGTGCCACCCCACAGGAGTCTGTTCTGAAGCATGATTATAAAGAGTAAAAAGGTACTGAGGATGACCATTCTGTGGCAAGAATAGTTTAAATCTCTTCCACTCTAATTCAAACAAAAAGAAGGGAAAATAGAGAAGTATTCACTGGCACAGATAGGGAGAAGTGGTTTTTGGCTCTGGCAACCACATGGCCATGAAAGGCCACTATAATGGAAACTGCTCTGGATTTCTCTTTGGAACAGCTGCAAGGCAGTTACTTAAATGTACTCATTTACTTCTAGTATTTGGCTGGTAGGATCCACTGCTGGCAAAAGCAGAAAGAGAATGATGAATTTTTGTTGTTTTCTTGTTTTAAGCATTTCTGAAGCACTGTTGGAAGTCCCCGGTTCATTAAGCAACTGGAGCTCAAATCATTTCTTCTTCAAAGCTTTTACTGCAGAATTCATCTCATGCCATTCACAAAGAGAGAAGATACTAATCACTCCACAGAGTACATTCATCAGTTTAGATCACCACTTGTTATGTTTCCTTTTTGCAAACAGTAAAGCCCTCTGGGACAGTAAATGCTTCTTACAGAATTATTTAACTTTCTGCTTACTGCGTTATCAGACGAATCAGGTTTCTATTATATAATTTCGCTTATAGCTGAGGTATGAAGTCGTCACATGTACCACAAAATATCCCCAATTTAAAAGTCAAAAAGTTCTGATACATTTTGTTTCTCTCTCTTTAAGAGCAGAATGGGTTATCTAATCTGAAATCACTAGATTCTGCACTACAGTAAAACCCCATTGCCAAAAACTCAAAGCATATTCTGGAATTTTTTTTCATTTCACTGACGACTTTGACATATTGTGAATGGTGTTCCAGAACTATTTTCTATTCCAGATTTCAGCTATGGATAGCTAAACTACCCTGAAACTTTACTTATCCTTCACATTTAAACATGACCAAGATGCCTTAAGTCTGTGCTCTTAATCACCACTTCTTACATCTGGTAACAGGATGCTGAGGGGGAAAGAAGATGGGAGCAGAGAGCTTTGGACAGGTCAGTGTACAGGGAGGGTATGAAAAGACATGACTGTGGAAAATGTGTTGCTTCAGTAGAGGGTTGTAGAGAGCACCAAAATCAGTTTCTATGTTGACACACTAGCAATAAGAATATTTTGAAACAGTAACAACAATTTCATACCTGGTATCAAGAAGTGACTTTCAAAAACTTTTTCAAAATGTGAATCTTTTGTTACCTGACTCAGAAAACAAATCTTGAGAAAGATACCATTTGCAATTAAATTAGCAGGAACTTCCCTCATTGTGGTGCTACCACAAGCATCTGTAGGATTCAAGCCCAAGCAAAGACCTGACAGGGTGGGCTTCAGATTGCAAAAGATCCTGCTGAGGTCTCT